>NC_057830.1:15269310-15572340 GCF_910594005.1 Cervus elaphus | reverse complement strand
CAACGGACATGAGTTTGAGCAAACTCTGGCAAATGGTGAAGGACAGGGAAGCATGGCATGCTGCAGTTCATGGGATCACAAAGTCAGACACAAGTGAGTGACTGAGCAACAGGTAGGCACCGCATAACACCGTGCATCTTTCCCTCGAATGCCACTGGCAGAGATAATGCATCAAGACACCTCCCTCAGATGAATTCACACCCAGCTCAGAATCCCGGGCTGGAAGACAAGCCAGGAGAGCAGGGAGGAGAAGCAGAGAGGTTTTGGGGGAAAAGTTTCAAAGTATTGAATTTGTCCTCAAGCCAAGCTAGCTACAGCCAATTTCCAACCTGGACGTAAGAAGCGTTCTTGGAGAGCTCTGTCTCCTAGGCCCTAGAAGACCTGACTATAGTTAGAACCATATGTAGGGCTGAATGTTTTTAAGGAAACTCCTGGCTGTAACCTTCAATCTCTCAGTACCAAAGAGCCTCTGAAATATGATGAGGTACAACCTCAACCCCAAACTTGTCTCAGGCATGACATCAAAACCTATCTATTAACTTCCAAAGTTTTCGTAACACCCGAAGTTAAAGTTCTCCAAGAACAAATGCTGTCCTTACATGAATGAGGAGGAGCGGTTTAGTCAAGTAATTTCTCCAGTTTGAAAACTAAGAAATTTCCATCTGATCTTGCCTGCATGAAGTACAAACCAAGGAGCTGAAATAAAGGAGGCTGGTGGAAAAACACTGGAGAGTGAAGGAAAAGAAGTCAGTTTTGCAGCTGAGGAGGAGACCTCTGCGATGTGCTGTACTCTGGGCTTGGATTATTTTTAGGCTTTGGCACTAAAATCAGGGTTAGTATTTCAGTCCTTGGCCTTCTGAAGACACTCACATGACCTGGTCTCTCTAGATACAGCATGTGTTCTCATATAGGTTGTGTGAAGATCACACCCAGATTCAGGGAGGCCATCCTGTTCTTGAATATAATGCTGGATATAATGTGCAAAAGAGAAGTCTCACCCCCATGTCCAATGTGGGCTTTAAAGGGTCACGTGACCATGAAGAAAAGGAAAAAACAACTTCTGTTGCTTCTACAAGACATGAAGAAACCTTGAATAACCTCTGGAAGCCACTGGAAGCCACAACAGTGGTATACCTCCAGTACGTCTGATGAAAAATCCATTACATTTAACTGACTTCAGCAGTCTGGTGTTGCCTGTTTATTTCAGCAGCATGGGTGACTCACCTCTATAACCACATGTCGCACGGTAAGCCCAGTTCTAACAAACAGACTGGGACCCAGGTGAAGTGGGGTCATTTCCTCTGTACTCTCTGAGACCCCTGAATTCACCCTACCCCCGTACTGTGTCACACACCCTGTATTGAGACTGTCTGCTAATCTGCTCCACTTAACAGATGCTAACAGATCCTGGTCTGCACTGAGCACTATATAAATGTGTTAAATAAGAATGAATTACTGCCTTAAACTCTGAGCTTCATCTTTCTCAGTGCATTCCTGCCCTCTGTTTACAACAAGGAGCATGAAGTCAACAAGCAGTTCATGGGGTTATAAAACTGACTCCTACTGGAGAAGGCTTGGTGGGGTGGTGGCCATGGAGAAATGAGAAATGTGACCAGGCCAAGTCTTTCATGGGGGCAGTGTTGGTTAGGTAAACCAGAGATGACCAAGTTCAGGGTGAGCTTCAAATGGGGTAGAAATAATCCAACCTTTTCCAGAAATGCATTCACTTTCCTAATACTGACGATGCTAATACTAAGAACAATACTCACTCCCCCTTTGCATGCTCCTGTCTTGAGTCTCCACAATGCTCCTGACAGTGTTCTGAGTGTTAAAGACATAGCAGGAAATAGAGTAGTCCAAGTCCTCACCCTCAAGATTGCAGGGAGACAATATAAGGAAGTAAATATCTAACAGAGCACATGAGACAGGAGTGTCAGGAGAGGAAGGGCCGCGACTTTATACAAGGTGGCCAGAGAGGATCTCAGAGACAAACTGATGCCTGGCCAGATACCCGCAGAGGATGTTCTAAGCAGAGCAATCAAGTACAACAGTGGTCAGCACGGTCAGGGGGGTGCGGGGCGGCCCAAGAACTGGAGCTAAAGGTTTTTTCACTACAAGATGTCCCAGTCCACCACTTCCCAGGTGAAAATGGATGATACGGCATCTCATGGTTATGTCATGAAATTAAAAAAACCACCACAGTGACGAAACTTCTCACCAAAACCAAGACCTTCAGACGTCTTCCCCCACTAAGCCCTAGACAACAGGACAGGGGATAATGTTGACACCGTTTATTTTTGACTCTTGGGAATAAATATTCAACTGCTATAAACTTCTCTCTTAAAAACAAAACCCCGCCTTCTACTATTCGGTCCATGTAAGGCTACAACGCAGACCTTTACAAAGGGACCCGGGCTTTGTTGGACGGTGCTGGACGGTCAGGCTTCTAACTCCATTTACATGAACTTAAAGCTCACAATCACCCTGTCTCATAGCTGTTATCACTCCCATTGTGTTAGCAAGAAAACAAGCCTCAGAAAGGTTTGTTTTTCCAAACCACTCAGCTTATAAGTAGGGGCATCATAATTTCCATCCAAATGTCCCACCCATTCTGTGTCTAGAGTCATTTATGCCATTCTGTCCTACCTACTTGCAAAGAAGAGAAGAGCAGCAGAAGGTTCCCGGTGCTCATTTGTATGTGACTGTGCTCCCTGGGTTATCCCGAACCTCCGCTGAAGTCTTATTTGTGAATCATCCTCCTCTCAGCTGGTTGAATCACCACGACAACAAATTTAAGTTACATTTGTTGAGTCCCCCCCTGTTCTCCACAAGAGCTTTATGAAGTACTGTTTGTATTAGTCTGCTTGAGCTACCTTCACAAAATACCACAGACTGGGTGGCTTCAACAACAGACACTTATTGGTCCACACTTCTAGAGACCAGAAGTCCATGATCAAGGCTTAGGTAGACTCAGTTTCTGATGAAGGTTCTCTTCCTGACTTACAGACCACTGCCTTTTCACATGTCCTCATGTGGTCTACCCTCTGTGCCTATGCAGAGGGGGAGAGAGAGAGACAGAGACGTCTGGTGTCTCTTCCTGTTCTTATAAGGACACCAATCCTATCAAATTAAGGCCCTGTACTTATGACTTCATTTAACCTTAATTACATCCCTAAAGTGGGGCTTTCCAGGTGGCTCAGTGGGAAAGAATCTGCCTGCCAACGCAGGAGACACAGGTTCAGTCCCTGGGTTGGGGAGATCCCCTGGTGAAGGAAGTGGCAACCCACTCCAGTATTTTTGCCGGTAGAATCCCCATGGACAGAAGAGCCTGATGGGCTATAGTCCATGGGGACACAAAAGAGTCCTATGCTAAGACATAACTTAGCAACTAAACAGCAACATCCCTAAAGGCTTCTCCAAATATAGTTAGGGTTAGAACTTCAACATAGGAATTTAGGAGAGACACAATTCAGTTCATCACACTATTATTTTCCCTATTTTGCACTTGAGAACGTTGAGGCTTACTGGAAGAAAGTAGCTCTGTCAGAGTCAAAAAGCCAAGTCCTGAACCCAAGATATTCAATGAAAGAAACACACCTTTACCCCCTTCATCTATCCCACTGTAGTGAATTAATGTGTGTGGACACTTAATTAATTAGTGTGTGGACACTTTGGCCAGCATATGTCTGTGGGAGCAGGCTGGGTGGTGGCAGAGAAATTTACAGAAGGGAAATCTTATGGAGAATGGACTAATTCATGGCAAGCAGGTTCTGACCACTCTCCCCAGCAGGGCTTCACCCTCCATTGCCAAACGTGGAGGTTCTAGGTCTGAGTTTTAATACGAGATGACAATTTCACCTACATACTTCCAATAAAGAAGAAATATTATAGTCTAGACTCTGGAGTCACTAAGTTTGGCATTTCTAGTGGCAAAGCGGGCAGACTGTGGTCCAAAATCATCATTTCTTTCAACACAGAGAAATATCAAATAAGCTATGGAATCACAAAGAGACCCAGCCATCCTGGGTGACCCCATGCTCCCAATCTTTCCTTTTTTCCCCTGACATCTCAATGTATTTGTCTGGCATCCACTTCCCTCTACCTGGTATGCTATGGGGAAATAAAAATTTTTTAAATGCCCAGTGGTCATAATGGCTAAAATGTCTTCTATTTGTGTTTCACTGATTCATTCAACAGATGTTTGTTGCCTCCCTATCATAGATCAGATAATACCCTAGGCACCAGAATTATAAGATAGAATAAGACAGAAAAGATCCTTGTCCTCAAAGCACACACGTTCTAGTAGGGAACTTATACTATGATGAGGTTCTTAACCTTTATCTTAAGGAGAACATTGCCACTGCTAAGCCAGTCACGATCAGTGTGAAAAAAAATCAAACATGATTTGCAGTCATGATTAAAAGACCTGGCTTCGAGCCCTAGCTTCATGTCTTTTATTTATTCAGGTAACATCCACTATGTACCAGGAATTATGCTTGGTGCTAACGATATAGAAATGACCAGGGGGGAGAGACAGACCATTACAATGCAATGTGCTAAGTGCTATAAAAGAATCACCGTCAAAGTGCTTTGGAATTATAGAGGCGGGAGCAGTTGATCTCAGAGTAAAATATAGACCACTTCACAGAAGAAATTAAATATTTGAGCTAAGTAATTAAGGAGCAAGAATCTTCTAGGTAAAGAAACTGAGGTGGCTCTATTTTTCAAGGTGCATAAAAGTACACAGCACTTAGGGAAAATTGGGCAAAAAATCGGCATAGCTGACGATGATTTTAGGCAGGTGGGACAAAGTATCAAGAACACAAATTAGCCAGAGATTTGTCTCCATTTCTGTGATTATTTTAGAAACCCAACTCTAACCGTTCCCACATCCTCATATTTTAGTGGCACAATTGGAGAACAACACATAAAATCTACCTCTATAAATGCTTCTATTCTCAGAGTATATGTGCAGGGAGACATGTATACCGATATATATTATATTTATATATGTGTATATATATAAGCCAGAGAAGGCAATGGCACCCCACTCCAGTGTTCTCGCCCAGAGAATCCCAGGGACGGGGGAGCCTGGTGGGCTGCTGCCTATGGGGTCACTAAGAGTTGGACATGACTGAAGTGACTTAGTATATATTAGCCTGTAAATATATCATAATGAGATATAACAGTACTGAGATGCTTCATACTCAACATTTGGATGATATGATGTTACCAATAATTATTCAAATTTGACTTGGAATATAAAGTATCTTTACCACCTATCGAGACAGAAGAATTAGCCTCCAATGCCATAAAATTGAGGATATCAGAACTTACATCAGGAAATCCTGTACATGCACTGTCAAAATCTTTGACTCAACTAAATGATGTTTAAAATCTACTGCTTCAGAATCATTATGACAGATTAAAAGCAATCCTCTGCCGTTAGCCAGAGGGTAATGGACTCTGAGAGGGAACAGTTCTGTAAGGAAACTTCCTGCCACTCAGAAAACTGCTGCCCAACAGCACTATGACCCAGCCTTCATGAAGATATTGTAGAAACAGTAAAGCATAAACATATTGTTGTGTCAGCCTTAGTGCTATTTGTTACATAATTGCAAATTTCTACCTTCCAGGCATGGGAATGTTACTTTTTCTTCATGAGTTTACTGTATTCCTTAAAAAACTAAAAACAGAGCTACCTTATGACACTGCAATCCCACTCCTGGGCGTCTATCTGGAGAGGACCACACTTTGAAAAGATACGTGTACCCCTCTGTTCACTGCAGCACTGTTTCAGCTCAGTTCAGTCGCTCAGTCGTGTCGGACTCTTTGCGACCCCATGAACCGCAGCACGCCAGGCCTCCCGGTCCGTCACCAACTCCCGGAGTTCACCCAAACCCATGTCCATTTAGTTGGTGATGCCATCCAACCATCTCATCCTCTGTCATCTCCTTCTCCTCCGACCTTCAATCTTTCCCAGCATCAGGGTCTTTTCAAATGAGTCAGCTCTTCGCATGAGGTGGCCAAAATATTGGAGTTTCAGCTTCAACATCAGTCCTTCCAATGAACACCCAGGACTGATCTCCTTTAGGATGGACTGGTTGAATCTCCCTGCAGTCCAAGGGACTCTCAAGAGTCTTCTCCAACACCACAGTTCAAAAGCATCAATTCTTTGGTGCTCAGCTTTCTTTATAGTCCAACTCTCACAATCATACATGACCACTGGAAAAACCATAGCATTGACTAGACAGACCTTCACTGACAAAGTAATGTCTTTGCTTTTTGATATGCTGTCTAGATTGGTCATAACTTTCCTTCCAAGGAGTAAGCATCTTTTAATTTCATGGCTGCAATCACCATCTGCAGTGATTTTGGAGTCTAGAAAAATAAAGTCAGCCACTGTTTCCACTGTTTTCCCATCTGTTTGCCATGAAATAATGGGACCAGATGCCATGATCTCAGTTTTCTGAATATTGAGTTTTTTTTTTTTGAATGTTAAGCTTTAAGCCAACTTTTTCACTCTCCTCTTTCACTTTCATCAAGAGGCGCTTTAGTTCTTCTTGATTTTCTGCGATAAGGGTGGTGTCATCTGCATATCTAAGGTTATTGATATTTCTCCCAGCAATCTTGATTCCAGCTTGTGCTTCCTCCAGCCCAGCGTTTCTCATGATGTACTCTGTATATAAGTTAAATAAGCAGGGTGACAGTATACAGCCTTGAGGTACTCCTTTTCCTATTTGGAACCAGTCCATTGTTCCATGTCCAGTTCTAACTGTTGCTTCCTGACCCGCATACAGGTTTCTCAGAGGCAGGTCAGGTGGTCAGGTATTCCCATCTCTTTCAGAATTTTCCACAGTTTATTGTTTACAATAGTCAAAACATGGAAGCAAATTAAATACCCATGAACAGAAGAATGGATAAAAAAAAGATATGGTACATGTATAGACAAAGGAATATTACTCAGCTATAAAAAAGAATGAAATAATACCACTTAGAGCATCATGGATAGAACTAGAGATTATCATACTTAGTGAGGTAAATCAGAAAGAGAAAGGCAAATATTATGTCACATTTTGTTTACACATGGAATATTAAAAAAAAAATACAAATGGACTGATTTACAAAACAGAAACAGACTCATAGACTTAGAGAGTGAATTTAAGGTTACCAGAGGAGAGAGGTTGGGAAGAAGGATATATCACGAGTTCGGGATTAACATACACACAGTGTTGTTGTTGTTGCTTAGTAGCTAAGTCATGTCTGACTCTCTTTCGACCCCATGAACTGAAGCCCGCCAGGCTTCTCTGTTCATGGAATTTCCCAGGGAAGAATTCTGGAGTCGATTGCCATTTCCTTCTCCAGTGGATCTTCCCAACCCAGGGATCGAACCCACGTCTCCTACACAAGAGGCATCTCCTGCAATGCAAGCGTGTTATTATTGCTGAGAAACTGGGGAAGCCTGACATGTATACACTACTATATACATATAAATAGATAACCAACAAAGACTCACTGTATAGCACAGAGAACTCTACTCAACACGCTATAACAACCTAAATGTGAAAAGAATCTGAAGACAATAGATACAAGTATAACTGAATCACTGTGCTGCACGCCTGAACTAACACAACATTGTAAATCAACTATTCTCCAACATAAAATGTAATGCTTTTTTTTTCGAAAAAGAGCTTACTGTAGATTTTCCAAACCTTTTTTCCTTTCTCATGATGGCCAATGATCGTAACTGTTTCATCAGCCTGGTTCTGGAATGGAATATCCAGAAGCAGATCTTGAGCCACTTTGTGACATATGTACACAGCAAGTGAGAAATAAACTTCATGGTTCAAAACCAATAAAAATTGGGGATTGTTTGTTACTAGGTGTAATCTAGCCTTGTCTACCTTTAACCTAGGTGGGTGTCTTTTGTAAATGATGAAATTGAGGCTCCAAACAGTAAGTCACAGAGTCACAATACAAACTCTGTTCTCCTATTCCAAGATTGACCTCCCTTTCACTACACTTCAGGCTTCCCTGGTGGCTCAGACGGTAATGAACCTGTCTGCAATGCAGAAGACCCATTGACCAGGGATCAGGAAGATCCCAAGAGAAGGGACCCAAGACTCCAGGGATCAGGAAGATCCCCTGGAGAAGGGAATGGCTACCCACTCTAGTATTCTTGCTTGGAGAACCCCATGGACAGAGGAGCCTGGTGGTCTCCTCTGGGGTCGAAAAGAGTTGGACACAACTGAACAACTAACACTTTCACTATCACCTCTATTATTTATTTCTAGGGCAAGATGTTTTCCTGCCAAGTGTAACTCAACCTGAGGCTTGGACCTCAAGATCTAGATGCTTGACTTGAATCCCATTTCAATGCTTTATAGAAAGTCAAATCCTTCTCTGAGAGTTTTACAAATTCTTAGAGGTACTCTGAGCCCAAACCTGGGTCAGCTTCCTACAATCCTGACTCCTTATTCCACATTTACAAAATGTGAAACCAAGCCCCTTTGCCAATTTCTAAAAAGAAAAAATCTACCAACAACACACACATTCACACACACACACACACACACACACACACACACACACACACACACACACACACACACACACACACATAAAGACCGGGTAAAGAGGCCAGACAGCATACTCAGATCAGACAATTGAATATCTCATATTAGATGTTTCTGGTCTTCAAGAGTCCTTTCAGGCCACCCCACCTCCAGGAGAGTTCCTTTTGTGGCCTGTGCCCCCACCTGCTCCTGGCTCCTTTTTCCTCCCCCTCCTCCCACCTTCCTCTCCCTCTGCCCTTCAGAACAAGTCAGCTTCCCCTTGTTTTCATTTCCTAACTTGGATGGTCAAAATCAGCAAGACTTTCAGGATTCCATTTGACAGAAACTCCCCTCTCCAACACTCCACTGTGGCTATTTTTAAAAGTACTTTTTCTATTATACGAACTTTAAAAGTCCTTGTTTTCTATCTTTCTTGATGTTATGGATAGCCCTTTCAGATACCAATGTAGAACAGCTTTAAGGCGATGCTATTCAATTCCCTCACTCAGCACCATCCACCAGCAGACATGTCTTGAGATCTATCCCAGGGAAGGTAAGACACGAAAAACACCCAGCCCCTGACTTCAAGATGTGTACTTTCAAGTTGAAGATCTATGGTAATTATCACACAGAACATCTTAAAAACCTCCCATGTTGTTACTGGAAAGGTAGCATTTCTGAAGGTCAGGCGAGTTCAGTGAGGAGCTGATATAGTCAAGCAAGGTCTCAAGATCTGAAGTTGGGACTTGAGGAAGGACTCAGTGGATGTACAAGGGTTGAAAGATACACAAGATGGAAGCTTCCATCAGGCAGTGGGGAGCATGTAAGTGATAGAGCATCTAAGTCAAGACAAGCTGCTGGAAGAAATATTGCTTCACACTTGGTGACACTTCACCTCATTCTCCAACGTCTTTCTAGTGCCCCATGCTGAGAACCCTAGAAAATCTCAGAAAACATGGATCAGACCCCATGTTTCTACCTCAAGCTCAAGAGTCTTTATCATACCCCAGTAATTCTCAAATGGTGATCCCACAAAATGACAATCTATCATGAGTGGAACTAATGAGTTCTGCATCTAAAGCCTGGTCTTTTTCTAATTGTTGAGGGAAAATATTAATGAATAAACTTTCTTTCCATTTTGAGTTTTTCTTCTCTACATTTTAGCCCTTTTACTCAAGTATCCACTCAAATATTAACAACAAAATTATAAGTTGCAGGTAAATGTTAATAGAGAAAGTAAGCAATAGTCTGCACTTAGCTTTTCTTTGTTTGCATTTGTTCTTTCATGAACAAGTAGTCATGGAGGTAGGAATTCAGGCTTTGGAGCCATTTTGCTTGGGTTCACACTTCTGCTTCACCACCCATAAACTGTGTTCTTCCTTGGGAAAGTTATTTAACCTCTTAGTACCTGAGTTTTCCCACCTGTAAAACTGGGATGCTTATAACACGATTTCATGGGGTTGGATTTGAGAATTAAATGAATACATATACACACACAAATAAATGTATTATAGAAGTATTAGGAATAGCTCTACCATCAGGAACATTTATGACAATGAAATAATACTAATACTAATAATAGCTAACATGCTTCCCTAGTAGCTCAGACAGTAAAAGAATCTGCCTGCAGTGCAGGAGACCCAGGTTCAATCCCTTGGTTGGGAAGATCCCTGTGAGAAGGGACTGGCTACCCACTGCAGTATTCGTGCCTGGAGAATTCCACTGACAGAGGAGCCTGGCGGGCTACAGTCCATGGGGGTCAAAGAGCTGGACACAATTGAGTGACTAACGCTTTCCTTCACTTCTACTTTCAGTATATATCAGGCATTGTTGTTGTGGTTGCTTAGTCACTACATCTCATCCGACTCTTGCAACTCCATGGACGATAGCCCACCAGACTCCTCTGTCCACAGGATTTCCCAGGCAGGAATACAAGAGTAGGTTGCCATTTTCTTCTCCAGGGGATCCTCCCAACCCAGGGATCAAATCCACGTCTCCTGCACTGGCAGGCAGTCTCTTTATCACTGAGCCACCAGGGAAGTCCACGTCAGGCATTGTCAGGCACTAACTAATTTATTAATAAATGTTAGCTATTATTATTATTGGGCTTCCCTGGTAACTCAGTGATAAAGAATCCACCCACAATGCAGAAGACTTGGGTTCAATCCTTGGGTCGCGAAGATCTCCTGGAGCAGGAAATGGCAACCCACTCCAGTATTCTTGCCTGAAAAAAATTCCATGGATAGAAGAACCTGGCTGGCTACAGTCCATAGGTTTGCAAAGAGCTGGACACAAATTAGCGGCTAAACAACAATAACAATTACTATTATCATCATCATTAGTGGTGGTGTTGTTTTATTATAGAGTTGTTCCTAATGCGTATAATGGAAAGAAAGGCAGCATTATTCTATAGTGTTCTGAAACAATCTCCATAACTGTCATGTTCTCTGCCACCTTAGAAACATTCAGAAGCCTTACATTGCTCATCAAGGAGGCTGATGTCATTCTTCCTTTCCGTACACTTTCATACCAGCAACTTTTCATCCACATTTCAAAATAGAACATTTGCTTCTAGTTGGATGAAAATCCCTGTTTTGAAGCCAGCAAGGCATCCAGAACTCATGGACTGTTCCAGTGTATGCTAGATAAGGAGGAGAAACCTTAGAGGAAAATGCTTAAGATTTTCTACTATTGCTGCTATTTGGGGGCCCTTTATGCATTTGTTTCAGACAAGGGTGCAATTATGTATAGTTACGTAGTTCTCCAAAGTAATATATTTTAATGTTGGAATCATGGTCAGAGCTTCTTTCTATGGCTTTGAATCCTGTCACTCCTCACGAGTTTTTATTAAAATGGAGAAAATGGAACAAGATGCATTGCAATTCCATTTAAAGATTCTCTCAGTAAGCAAATTAATCCTGACATCACTCTGAAACTGAGTACATTCTGTGCTTAAATGATTACTCTGGATGATACTTAAAAGTCCTTAACCATCATGCTTCTTTGGAGAACTCATGTGCTAGGAGGCTTTCAGTCAATCCCCCACCAACCAGATGGTAAGGATTCTCACAGATTCTCTTTTACCTAAGGCAAGAGTATGAAATTAAATGGCCAAATTATTAAAGCAGCACTTACCTTCTGATTATGAGTCCTTGTTTAGAGACTGACATATTACAAATCCAGTCAATACCCTGCTGAGGGCATAGCTATTTGCACCGCAGAGGTATCTCTTTTGCCTCATGACTGCAGATTTGGGGATTTACTGATGTATATATTTTGGGCTTCTGTGGTGGCACTAGTAGTAAAGAACCTGCCTGTCAATGCAAGAGACATAAGAGACATTGGTTTGATCCCTGGGTCAGGAAGATCCTCTGGAAGAGGGAATGGCAACCCACTCCAGTACTCTTGCCTGGAGAATCCCATGGACAGAGGAGCCTGGCGGGCTAAGGTTTATAGGGTCTCGAAGAGTCGGACACTAATAAAGCAACTTAGCACACACATGATGTTTACATTTTAAGATTCTCCTGTTGCAAAAGATTGCAGTGAACCAACTGCAGTAAGGTCTCACTGAATGGAAACAGTGGGGTCATTTTTGATGGCCCAAGGCAAAAATCTCTACATCATCAATATGGCTGCATGATTAAGTATCCCAGAAAACAAGGGCATAGCCTTCACAAGCAGTACTTCCCACAATGCACAGACAAAAACTTTTAAATAACTGACTTACCAGATCAAGAAAAGTACTGGGATGAGGATCTCCATAATTAATTTCAGATATAGCAAACCCAAGCAAACTGCAGAGACTCACATTAAAACTGTGCTCACAAATCTAGCAATGTGAAGTGCAAGTTCTCCAAAAGAAAGGACATTACTAGCCAAGCATGCTTTTCAGAATCCATTAGACTGGAATCCAGTGCCCATAACCTGTCATCAAGAGTTCTTGATTATCAGAAACAGTGAATGTGTGAGGTTGGAAGACACTCAGGGAATATAGGTCAAGTTGCTTTCGATAAATACTTAAAAATAGTGGTTACTAATTCTAAAGGCTTTATATCAGGCATTTTTAAAAACAGATATTATATCCAACCTCATGATAACTTTGCAAAGTGAGTGCTATTATCCCCAAGTGGAACAAGTAAAGGTTAGGGGTATTGGGTCATCCTCTGAAGGTCTACGATATAGCAACTGGCAGAACCAGGAAAACTCAGGTGAGTTCCATGCCAAACTGTGCTTACTTTTCTACCTATTGAACTGCTTCCCCAATGCTTGCATGGTGTTTGTCTGTATAGTAATCACCTCCTTGACTTCAGTCAACAGTTCTCTGATATAAATACTAATGTCTTTGCTTCAAAGAGAGGGAAGCTAAGATTCAAGATGAAGGACAGCTAAATGTCACACAGATAGTAAGTGGCAATTCTCTTCCAATGGTACCACAGTGTACCTGTGCTAGAATTACCATCAAAACTCCATCACCAACCAAGAGAGTAACATTCAAATAGAGCTGAGTTGTGGTAGATCCTTAATCAGACACATTCCATTTAACTTTTTTCAAAGTCTGTTGCCATGGTTGTTAAGACCAGCATGCATTCCTTGAGATTACAACAATCTCACAGCTGACGATGCTAGAAATTGCATTGTGAGGTGTCATTACACGGGGAGTGAAACCAAAAAAAAAAAAGAAAAAGAAAATTTAGTTTACAGCAATAAGCTTTAGCACCCAAGGCCACTGTTCCATTTGGAATTGTATTTAAATGTTTTTACCTTTTATAATAACCTATATGGGAAAAGAATTTGAAAAAGATGATATAAATAGAAAGATAGACACACATATATATATGTATAACTGAATCACTTTACTGTATGCCTGAAACACAGCATTGTATTATATTATAATAAATAAGCTGTACATCAATAAAAATAAATTTAAAAAACAAATATTTTTACCAACCTTTACTATTATTATTATTATTTTAAAAGTGCATGGTCTTTATACAAATATCAAATATAAAAGAGTAGAAAAAATGCAGGAAGCTCATAGTTCCAGCATCCCAAGTCAACTATAATATCAATTTAGGGTTGGGTTTCCTCTTTTTATGCTCTTTTTAATATGTATATATAGTTTTATATATCTTATAAACTTGTGATTATACTGGACTTGTAACTTGACATCTTACATTATAACATGGGCATAAACAACACCAGGTTAATGGGTGCTTAATTATCCATTGAGCATGGTTACCATGATTTGTGTAATATTTTTCTCAACAGAATAGTCTTCAGCTTTTACCAACTGATCTCTGTTATAAAGAACATTTTGGACAACTCCTATTGCTGCCATTAGCTATGACTCTGGAGTGATTTTAAAACATATCACAGCTTAATCAAACTTACAAGTTTTGCACAGCAAAGGAAACCATAATCAAAATGAAATGACAACCTCTAGAACAGGAGAAAATTTTTGCAAACAATTCCACTGACAAGGGCTTAATCTCCAAAATATACAAATAGCTTATACAAACTCAACAACAAAAAACAAAGCACTCAGTCAAAAACTGGGCAGAAGACCTAAGTAGACGTTTCTCCAAAGAAGAAATACAAATGGCCAATAGGCACATGAAAAGATGCTCAACAGTGCTAATTTTTAGAGAAATGCAAATCAAAACTACACGGAGGTACCACCTCACACTGGTCAGAATGTCCATCATTAAAAACTACAAATAACAAATGCTGTAGCGAGTGTGGAGAAAAGGGAACCCTCCTGTACTGTGTATGGGAATTTAAGTAGGTGCAATCACTGTGGAAAGCTACATGGAGGTTCCTCAGAAAACGAAAAACAGAATTACCATATGATATGGCAAGCCCGCTCCTGGACATGTATCCAGACAAATGTGTGTGTGAGTGTGTGTGTGTGTGTGTGTGTGTGAGAGAGAGAGAGAGAGTGTGTGTGAGTGTGTGTATGAGTGTGTGTGTGTCTGTGTGTCTGTGTGAGTGTGCGTGTGTGTGTGTGTTAGTCGCTCAGCCATCTCCAACTTTTTACGACCCCACGGACTGTAGCCTACCAGGCTTCTCTGTCCATAGAATTCTCCAGGCAAAAATACTGGAGTGGATTGCCATGCCCTTCTCTAATCCAGATAAAAATGTAATTCAAAAAGATACATGTATCCCTCTGTTCTAGCAGTACTACCCAAAATAACCAAGACATGGAAATAACATAAATGTCCATCAACAGATGAATGGATAAGAAAGATGTGGTACACATATACAATGAAATTCTACTCAGCCATAAAAAAGAACAGAACAATGCCATTTGCAGCAAAATGGATGCAGCTAGAGATTATCATACTAAGGGAAGTAAGTCCGAAAAATAAATACTATATATAAGTTATATGTGGAATCTAAAAAGTGACCCAAATGAATCTATGAAACGGAAACAAAATCATGAACTCAGAGGACAGGTGACTGGCGACTGCCAAAGGGAAGGAGCTTGGCGGGGGGACATTAAGTGGAAGGCTGAGGTTAACAGATGTAAGCTTTTATATACAGAATGAATAAACTACAAGGTCCCACTGTAAAGCACAGAGAACTATATTCAATATCCTGTGATAAAACTTAATAGAAAAGATTATTTAAAAGAATGTAGATAAGTACATATATGTATAAATGAATCACTTTGCTGTACAGTATAAATTAACAAAACATTGTAAATCAACTATTCTTCAATAAAAATATTAAAACTGAAAAATAAAAAAAGGACATTGCAATGGGCATCTTTATGCACAGAATTTTATTTTTTCAATATTTAGGCATATTTCATTGTAAACTCAGAAAAATGGAATTAACGATCGGTTTTAAGACTCTTAGTACACACTGTCAAATCATTTCTCTAAATGAACACCTTGTATGATTTCAGTACCTTTAGGCCAGGAAATGTTTACACCTGGTCTTATGTCCATGGATATGTTTCCTAGTTTATAGTTTATGGGAACTTGAATAGAATTTGTATCCTACTGGTGTGTGAAAATTGCATAAATCTTAATTATGTTGAATCAGTTCATAGAGCTTTTCAAGTCTACTATATCCTTCTACTTCTCTGTGTATTCATTCTATTAATTTTCGAGGGTTTGATATTGAAACTCCAACTAAAAATCTTAATTTATCTACTTAGAAAATAAGTATAATATATAATAGAACAATATGTAACTTTGTTCTGTATTTTCCAAGCCTCCCATTAATGTATTATCATATTTTTATAATTTAAAAAATAAAAAAGAGAAAAAAAAATATTTCTCTAAATATATTTCCCACTTGCAATAACCCAATTTAAACAGGTTGACAGAAAATTTCCCAATATATTCTCTGCAAAACTATGAGCTTATCTCACTCATTATGAATTTAGCCATTGTACCAATTAATTCTTATACTAGAAATCATCTATGGCCCCAAAGAAAAAAACTGAAGACTTTCCAACAGATAATGTGTCCTCAAAGCAGTGCTACCCTTTTGGCCACGCCCTTCCCTTCATTATTGCCCAATATTTGGGCACTGTGGAGAATGTACCTATAACCACAAACTCTTAAGCAGAAACCCAGATATAATATTTTTGGACATTCTGGTTCTGGATGTTCTTGCTGGTGGTGGGGACATTGCAAAGCCTTGCCTTGTCCAAGTGGGTCAACACCTGATCTTCCATGAAGCACCTGTCACTCAGGAAAGGTCATTTCAGGTTACAAGACTTCACTTTGGAAATTCTTTTCCCCATAAAATTTTCCAATGTCAGGATATCTTGGAAGAATTATACCTTAAAAGAAATGAGTCAGGGCTTCAGTGAGTCTTCAAAAAGGAGGACTGATCTCTGAAAGGATAGAGAACTTTATTCACCAGAATCCTGCTCTGGGCTGGGGAGTTGGAGGAATAACCCCAGGACACAGAAACAGGAATGGAAAGATGAAGGGGCAAGGAATACAGAGTGAGGGTCAGAGACTGAGAATCATAGATTGAATTGGAAATGGAAAGAAGGGAAACTTTTTATATTACTGGATGATGAATGAAGAAAAAAAATAACATATTTTGCTAAATGATATATAGTATAAACCCCTGGGGTAGTCCTTCAAGAAAAGATATTAAAGATCCACATTACTTTCCAGTCTTTAGAGTTAAGTTGATAGTGGTTTGGGGTGGTGAAAAAGAAATGCAAAAAGGCAAAATGGTTGTCTGAGGAGGCCTTACAAATAGCTGTGAAAAGAAGAGACGGGAAAGGCAAAGGAGAAAAGGAAAGATATACCCATTTGAATGCAGAGTTCCAAAGAATAGCAAGAAGAGATAAGAAAGCATTCCTCAGTGATCTGTGCAAAGAAATAGAGGAAAACAACAGAAGGGGAAAGACTAGAGATCTCTTCAAGAAAATTAGAGATAACAGAAATTTTCATGCAAAGATGGGCACAATAAAGGACAGAAATGGTATGGACTTAACAGAAGCAGAAGATATTAAGAAGAGGTGGCAAGAATACACAGGAGAACTATACAAAAAAGATCTTCACGACCCAGATAATCATGATGGTGTGATCACTCACCTGAAATGAGTGATCATACCCTGGAATGCGAAGTCAAGTGGCCTTAGGAAGCATCACTACAAACAAAGCTAGTGGAGGTGATAGAATTCCAGTTGAGCTGCTCCAAATCCTAAAAGATGATGCTGTGAAACTGCTGCACTCCATATGCCATCAAATTTGGAAAACTCAGCAGTGGCCACAGGACTGGAAAAGGTCAGTTTTCATTCCAATCCCAAAGAAAGGCAATGCCAAAGAATGCTCAAACTACTGCAAATTGCACTCATCTCACATACTAGCAAAGTAATGCTCAAAATTCTCCAAGCCAGGCTTCAACAGTACATGAACCGTGAACTTCCAGATGTTCAAACTGGATTTAGAAAAGGCAGAGGAACCAGAGATCAAATTGCCAACATCCATTGGATCATCGAAAAAGCAAGAGAGTTCCAGAAAAACATCTACTGCTGCTTTATTGACTATACCAAAGCCTTTGACTGTGTGGATCACAACAAACTGTGGAAAATTCTGAAAGAGATGGGAATACCAGACCACCTGACCTGCCTCTTGAGAAACCTGTATGCAGGTCAGGAAGCAACAGTTAGAACTGGACATGGAACAACAGACTGGTTCCAAATAGGGAAAGGAGTATGTCAAGGCTGTATACTGTCACCCTGCTTATTTAACTTATATGCGGAGTAGTACATCATGAGAAATGCTGGACTGGATGAAGCATAGACTAGAATCAAGATTGCTGGCAGATGACACCACCCTTATGGCAGAAAGTGAAGAACTAAAGAGTCTTTTGATGAAAGTGAAAGAGAAGAGTGAAAAAGTTGGCTTAAAACTCAACATTCAGAAAACTAAGATCATAGCAACTGGTCCCATTACTTCACGGCAAATAGGTGGGGAAACAGTGGAAACAGTGACAGAATTTATTTTGGGGGGCTCCAAAATCACTGCAGATGGTGACTGCAGCCATGAAATTAAAAGATGCTTGCTCCTTGGAAGGAAAGTTATGACCAACCTAGACAGCATATTAAAAAGCAGAGATATTACCTTGCCAACAAAGGTCTGTCTAGTCAAGATTATGGTTTTTCCAGTAGTCAGGCATGGATGTTAGAGTTGGACTATAAAGAAAGCTGAGCACAGAAGAATTGATGCTTTTGAACTGTGGTGTTGGAGAAGACTCGAGAGTCCCTTGGACTGCAGCGAGATTCAACCAGTCCATCCTAAAGGAGATCAGTCCTGGGTGTTCATTGGGAGGACTGATGTTGAAGCTGAAACTCCAATATTTTGGCCACCTGATGTGAAAAACTGACTTATCTGAAAAGACCCTGAAGCTTGGAAAGACTGAAGTTGGGAGAAGGGGATGACAGAGGATGAGATGGTTGGATGGCATCACCGACTCAATGGACAAGAGTTTGAGTAAACTCCAGGAGTTGGTGATGGACAGGAGGCCTGGAGTGCTGCAGTCCATGGGGTCACAAAGAGTCAAACATGACTGAGTGACTGAACTGAACTGAACTTAGGTGTTGGCAGTGAGTTGAATTTATTGGGCTGTTTTTATGTGTTACCTGGCAAGAGCAGGTCTTCTGGTGACTCACCTGTATTTAAGTTAAATGGCTGTTTCTCAAGAAAACCACTCTGTATGAGCTAGGCCTTCACCAAAGTTCACATGTTAATACTTTATAAGCTGATTTACTCCTGTCAACATGCACCTCTCTCTTTCCATCATTAACCCCATTATGAATTTCACTTGTGAAACTTATCATCTCTCTTTCACTCTCCTGCTGTTGATTTCAGCCTTGACCACAGCTCCCAACTTTCACTCCCATTTTCATGTTTCTTCCTAGTATGAGCTTTACTATCCTATCTACCCTACACGCATTCCCATGGCATTTCCCCCCTAGCCTGATTGCTAGTATTTAACTCCATAGTTTCCCTTGGCCTAGGCAGCTATCAATAGCCTACACAGCAAGAATAGCTGACCAACCACACAAACAAGGGAAGATAAATTCATGAAAAGACTTCTGGTTGTCATATATCATTTTGACAAATTACACATCAGAGGCAGAAATCTAGAAGCCAAGTTGGAACCTCAATATCATCTTCTTAAGTTTTACATTAATATTATACCTACCACTCAATAGGAGTAAAGTCACATCTTATTTGAGGGTTAGGTTCTAATGTTCATTTTAGGTAAAAATTCAATATAGAAAAAAGTAAATACTACTCTTGAAAACTCCTTAAATCATCTGTTAAGGTTTTTTTTTTCCCATTGTTTCATATAATTCTTCCTAGTATGGGCTTTATTGTAGAAGCCAATTTAGAAGCCAAAAATACTCACTTTTTGTTCTAGGATAAGAATGGATCACCGATGTTTCAGTTGAGCACCAAAGAAAATTGTTAGCATGTGTTTAGAGACCAGCTTACAGAAAAACCATAAACTATGTCTTAAATTCGAGACATAGAATCAGCGCGGCAAGATGCTTCCACCAGAAGAAGCACATGACAACTTAGAGAGACACTTAGGAACACCAGAATTATAGCTTCCAATTCACAGTCATTCTGAGATATAAGATCACTGAGTGGAAATATAAACAGAAATATCTATGCATCAGAGTGGTTATATCTACTCCTAGACTTAGGTATAAGTCTTCAGTGTTAAGTCCTAAAATATTCATTCATTCACTTATTCCTGAAACACATACCATATGCCTACTCTGTACCAATTATCATGTTGGGTACCAAAGCAGTTAACAGAGGAAAGACACATTTTCTTGATTCTCTAGGAGCTCATTGTCTGGTGAGAGACAGACACTTGAGCTGATATTGATAACTGATCAGTTTTTATCAAAACTGACCATTTACCACTTCTGATAATAAAACAGCAGTATGAATTTATGGGAGTGTAGTGGGAAGCCTTAGGAACTTTGCCTGGAATGAGTTATGATATCATAGGAGCTTCAGAAAAGAGGCTCATTGATGATAAATTTACAATTCTCAATGCAAAAAGCGGGGTTTGTAACTCCTACTCTAAAGATAAAAGAATATATTATTCATGCCATGTTTTCTCCCAAAACAAAGTTTGCAATCTCCCTACTATTAGTTCATCCGTTCACATATTTAATCACTTAAATTTTCAAGCACTATGCTGCAGAAATTAGAAGGCCGGTTTTGAAGTCTCTCAGCCTGGATATTATGTACAGACTTGGCAATTACCCAAGTTCTCTAAGTCTCATTACCTCCTCTTTAAAATGTGAATAGTCCCCACATCTTGGGATCTTTTCTTAAAAGTTAATTGAGATGATACATGAAAAGTCCTTAACATAGGCCCTAGATCAGAATATATGGTCCATAAATATGCCTGTTATCAGTGACTGTGCTGTTTTTAAAGATGACTAGGGGCTCTCTGGGAAAAAGTAGAGGGGATTTGAAGCCAAAGGAAAAACTTATGCAAACAAACACAGTGAAGAAAGCATACCATGTGTTAAGGGAACAAGACAGTTCAGTTTGGTGATTACGAAGCGGGTGTGATTGAGGGGAGTGTCAAGTGATGAGATTGGAAAGATAAGTTGGGTCCAGATTGTGAAAGACCTTGTAAACCATATGAACGAGTTTGAACTTTATCCTGCTGCCAAGGAGAAGACAATGGAGAGCTTTAAGCAAGGAAGCAACACGATGGCATTTTTTTTTTTTTTTTTTTTAAGGATGAAAACTGGCAGCAAAGCATGTAAGAGATTGGAAAGAGGAGAGATGGAGGCAGGGATATGGGTAGGAAATGTCTGCAATAATCCTGGCAAGAAAAATTCAGGATGGTGGGAATGAATGGTAAATGAAGTAGAATTGAATTGGAGGGCTATTATTAATGTAGGATTAACATAACATAGTGATTCATCAAATGTGGGGAACAAGAGAAAAGAAAAAGTCTATGATGACTCTTGCTAGAATTAAGGAAGACAAGAAGACAGAGGCACAGTGATTGTGTTGGTCAGAGAAATTAATATGTGTATGCAAGATGTGCTGGTAGAGTGCTGAACAGGCAGTTGAAAACTGGGTCTGGAGTTCATTGCAGAGACTTGAGCTAAAGATATAAATTTGGGAATCATCAGAAAATAGTAAGCAGTGAAAGCTCTGGGAATGATTCCAGGAAGAGGAGTTCAACATGCTATCTTCTTAGCCTATTGTGTTACCTTCCCTGGTATTCACTCTTCTGAAATGAAGTGAAGCATAATCTAGGCCACATGGTCTCCAAAAGCAAGGTCTTCAAGCCATCCTAGAGCTATTCAACTTTTACCACATTTTTATTCCCAAAATGCAACCATGGTAAGAACACCTCCCTTTCTAATGCAGAGGAAGTGTCGGATGGCACTGAATTAACTAAAAAATCACACATCTTGGATTTTTGAGGCTTTCTTACCTCTTGATGATGGACAGAAACTGGCTTCTTACCATGAATAATTCACCTCAACTTTGCTCAGCTGCAAAATGTCAGGAAAAGTAAATTGCTCATTTTTTTTTAACAAGGCAAGAAAAAACTAATCTTCAGAAATTAACTGAATACACATTGACCAGAAAGCTCATCTTTTTATTACAGGAATCAAGATTACCACCCTTTTACCTTCGTCTTCTTCTAAAGGCTTTGGGGGAGATTCTTCTCTAAGGATAAATCTAAATTCTTTGTTGTGTTCTAGTCCCATATGACTTTGTATGACTCCTCTAAGACAAGAAATTTTGATTATAGATGTCTCTAAAGGGCTTACAAACTGGAGTGGCGCCTAGTTCCACCTCAGGCAACAGCCCCAGGCCAGTTATTTGAAGCAAATCAATGACCAAACACTATCATTTTGTAAAATAGTTCACCATTAACCTTGGTTGAGGGTAGAGAATTTATGGGCAGGAGAATTATTAGAGAACCATCATGCCTCATCACCCTCAAGCTAAATGTTGGGCAAAAAACAGGGTGCAGACTACCAAGGATGCCTGCAAGCTGACTGATGGGTAAGATCAACCAGAATGGCTTGGTGGTTTCCTCATTGCTCAATAGACCATATCTTGTTAGCAATAAGAGGCTGTTATACCAAATCGCCAATGAAAGAACATAGAAGTAAAATTTAGAAATCATGGATTCACATCCCAACTCCCATCTCAAACAAATCAATTAAATTTTCTAGCAGGTCAGTGTTGCTATTTGGAAAACAAATGAACCATCTTTGGAGTATTTTTTAAGCATAATAATAAGTATTTTTTAAAAACCAGGGACTTCCCTGGTGGTGGACCAGTGATTAAGAATCCACCTTCAATGTTGGGATGATAGATTTGATCCCCAGTCAGGAAACTGAAGATCCCACATGCTATGGAGCAACTAAGCTTGCATGCCACAACTAAGACCTGATTCAGCCAAAAAATAAATAAATATTAAAAAAAAAAAAAATAGCATGGTGTCAAACTTGCCCAAAATATCAATACTGGATCTAGATAAGAGGCTTGGGGTCTAAATAAGATTATGGTCTGCTTCTATCAAGCATTGAATCTCTGCTTCAGTGACTCAGTGGGGTGGAACTATTGAAGTCACAGATCTTGGATAACATTAGATGGAGGGTGTAGATGACCCATCTTTATATTAACCATCAGCAAATTTATGCCCATCAAATTTATGACAAAAAGATTTAAGACTCTTAAGTAGCTTCTCTGACTGATCTTTCGGGTACTCCACAAGAAAACCTATCTTTCCCACAACACACACACACAAAAGCTATAATCAACTGGTCACACAACTACTGAAGTGAAGAAAAACTTTTGTCTCTGCTTATAGAGCTTGAAACAGAAAAGGCAGCGCATACCCCAGATTCAGTAAAGTTTCAGATAGCTAGCTGCCTCTGAGACTCCAAAGTAGAGTTGTCTTAATATGTTTTAAAATATGGCATGCATAACTAGTATCTTGCATAAGTTGTAAATTTGTGTCTGTTCCCTAGGGAATTAGACTATCTGTATTTCCCTCTCCTATGTAAATTTTTGTTGGAGGAAAATTCCAAAGAAGTTCTACTGAACCCAAAGAAATGAAGACAGCAAACTTGACAAATAAACCAGCTTGTAAAAGGTGAAAGGACATTTAAGGAAAGTTGCCAAGATAAACAACATGGGCTCAAAGAAAACAAAGCACTTATAATGAATTAGTATTTTAGAGCTCAATCTCAAAGCCCAGTATTTGTCACTCTCCTTATATATTATAATGAAAATCAGCATATACTTAGTAGATACTCATCAACAGGAAATTGACTTCTGGAACCCACCTGCCATTCACCCCATAGCTTGCTACTGATACAAAGGAAGATTTATGTTTTTGTTCATACAGGGCCAGTGGAGGAGGTTTGAAGTTGCATCTTATTCATGACCAAATTCTCTCCAGCCAAACCATGCAACTTCCTGGAACTATCTTTGAGAAGCTGTGGACTTTGTCATCCTGGGCCATTTATCCAGGCATGATGTTTAATTAAAGCACTCAAAGTTGATGTGAAAGGCTTGGCAGCTCATCCCCTCACCCCTGTTGCCTTCATTGCCTCATTAGAAAAGCCCTAGATGGCTGACCAGTCAGACAAAACTAACAAGCACATCTTGCTAACCATCCACAGTAGCAGTAACTAGCATTTCCATAAAGATTCATGGTTTACAAAATGCTTTTATGTATGCAGTGTTCTCTGTGGCAATAGAGCTGACAGACCACCAGACCTTGGGTTTGGAAGCCCCAAGTCTAAACTACAATTCGGCCACGAGGTGACATTGGGAGAAGCTTTCTGTCTTCTCTGTGTCTGTTTCCTCTACTATGAAATGCCTCATGGTGGGAAGTTGTTTGCATTAACATGTGAAAGTAAATATGCCTTTGCAGGTGCTCAGTGATTATCATTATAACCCAATCTACTGCCTTCCAGCTTCTCCATCCATTTAGCTTAAATGGTCCACTGCGCCTCTGAAGAGATGGACCCCAGACAGACATCTGTGTAGATTTGACAACCAATGACTATAGAGCTTAACTGAAAAGTCTGTAGTAGGAGATTCAGGCGGGGAAAGTGGAGTGAAAGAGTGTTAGGTAGCTTGGAGTGTCTTCAGATACGATCTCATTGGCAACTGAGACCTCCTAGAAATTATTTTCTAGCTAAACAAGATTCTGGTTGGTTGGAAAACAACATGGTTAGGCTTTGTCCATGTGGCCAAAAGAAACACTCAGGACAAAACACAGAAGACTGTTCAAGCCTGACTCTGGAGAACTTTCCTTGAGCCATATTCTGTTTTCAGACTCCACCACTGAGTTCTGAGCCCCCTCAAGAAAAGGGGGACGGCACTCCTCCAGGAATGGCATTTGAAGGAAAGCAGTGATTACCTCTCCTATCTTTCACAGCCAAATAAATATTTACTAAGTAAGGACACACAGCATACATTAAAATTAATGCTTCGCACAGCTTTGGAAATGTCTGTCATATCTGTCAATGTTTCAATAGCGCCATGACTGTGGATGGCTCTGCTGTCTCTCCGTGGGAGCTGCCGTTTTACTGACGATGCTCAGCAGGAAAACGGGGCTGATGACACAATTGGAGCCGGAGGACGAGCAGCTAAGCAGGGAAAATCTCAAGAGAGAGAGGACGAGCTTATAAAGTTTATGTTCAGTGAGGTCTGTGGCTGTGCTACAGTATTTTTGGAGAGTAATTTAATGGCGATTTCAAATAAAGAAAAGGAGCTGTACCTAATAGGAGCATCCCTGTTTATAGACTATTAACAAAAGAAGGCTGGAGAAAACTGACAGTCATCTTTCCTTGGGTAAATAGCCTATGCAGAGTGACACATCCTGTATGTCAAGTTGTCACCAGCCCAAGGGTTTAAGGAGGGGCAGTTCGCACTTAAAAGATACTGATGCACATGTTTCTCCAAGTGTCATTCACCCAGCACCCGTGCAGTGCGGAGGCATTTGGACTCGGGGAATTTCATTTTAGTGCTTTCCCCTCCTAGGAACAGTGTCAACTCCTGACACTAATCTGCCTGCTGAAGTGATGGCTTCCAGTTTCATTAATGGTATATTTATGATCCCTTTAAAATCCCAGTGATCTACTCTTCTTGGAAATATACACACAACCATTAAGAAAGCCAGAGTTTTCAGCCACATTGCTCTTTCCGTTGGCACCTGGGGTCCTACGGTGACAACTCACCAGATGATGGCAGGAAAATTGACCAGCTATGTGGGCACAGTGAGTGAAACAGACCTGGAAAGCTGTAGAAAAGGAGACACGGAGAGGTTCAGTGGGGAATAGCAAACAGAAAGGTATGTGTTACACAGCTGACTACACTTCTCACCACCCCCTCACCACCCTCCCCCAATATTCAGCAACGAATTAGTGACATTCTTGAATGTGCTGGTACATCTTGCTTCATTCCAGCTGTGTTTTCTCTGTGACTCATACAATAGGGTCTCATCTCTCCAGCTCTAATACGTGAGTGGTCCAATTAACATCAGTGCTGGTTTCCTGGTTATTTTTTCTTCTTAGAAACGCATTATCTATGAGGAAGAAAGTCAATCCTCTTTAGCAATAGGTTTATCAATGGCCCTGCTTCCCTGTGAAAGGTATTTTACATCATAAAAATTATATTGGAAATCATTACATGAAGTCTATCTCAAATATTCCTTGAAGTTACTGGAGTGTTTGAAATGTGTTTAGTATTTTGGGATCAGTTGCAGAGAAACTTGCATGCATAATCCCAACATTCAAAAATCAGCATAGGTCTTAGTTTGAGGTTCTCCAAAGCAAAAACCTGAGACGAGGATTCTTGCAGGGGAGGCTTACTGAAGACGTGAGCTCAGAAGAAACTGGGAAGGGCAGGGAAATCAGGACAATACAGGGAAAGAAGCCAGGCATGGTGTGGGCTCCAGTGAAGTTCCAACGTTGATCTGAACCTACGGGGAGCTCTGGAGGATAAGTAATGCTACAGAGGTTTTTCCACTTTGAGGCAAGGCAACTGGAATTTCAGACTCCTGAGCCAGTAAACCATTAGCTCCAGGATGCCCCTGAGGAATGTAAACTGCCAAGCACTTATGGATCTCAGGAGGTCAGAGCACACAGTGTCCAATGGCCCAAGGCTAGTCCGCTCAAGGAGGTTGATGGTGTGGAACTGGAAGGAGCAAAACATACAGTAGCTCAAGGATGGTATCCAAGGGCACCATTTATTTATTCTCAAAGCAGTCACTGAGTGCCCTCAGCGTGCTAGGTACTGGACTTAGAAACATAAAGAAGAAGTGATCTTCTGAGAAAGTTCAACAGCTAGAGGAATGGGCAGGGGAAGAGGTCACAAAGTATCATGTGCTTGGGGCTTTCAAGGATAAAAGTGCTATGAAACCATAATCAGTGCCTAACAGCCAAGGGGGATCTCACTGCAAAACTTCAGGGAGGACGTAATTTTAAACATTTCAAACAAGTAGAAGAACTTGAGGACCTCCCTGGTGACCCAGTGGATAAGAATCCACCTGCCATCACAGAAGATATGGGTTCAATTCCTGGTCTGGGAAGATCTCACATGCCAAGGAGCAACTAAGCCCATGAACCACAACTACTGAACCCATGCTCTTGGGCCTATGTGTTGCAACTAATGAGCCAGTGTGCTGCAACTGCTGAAGCCCTCTAGGACCTGTGAGTCTCAACTGCTGAGCCTGGGCGCCACATACCTAGAACCTGTGCTCTGCGACAAGAGAAGGCTCTGCAATGAGAAGGCCACGGCCCACAACAAAGAGCAGCTCCTACTCGCCACAACTTGAAAAAGCCCACACAGAGCAACAAAGACCCAGGGCGGCCAAGAATAAATAAATAAAACGGAAAAACACGAACAAGAGAAAATTTTTAAAAAGTAAAAGAACTTGAAATCATTGCAAAAGGATGAAGTTCTGCACACTCAGCTTAGCTGTGCTCTGCTCACACCCTGCATTATTGTTGTTGGATTTTTTTTTTTGAGACATTCATTAAATATTCACCCAGAAAACACTTACTGAGAACTTGATATGTTCCAGAAACAACAACAGGCACTGGAGACTCAAAAGGAACAGCCCGAACCCCTAGAGGAGCTCACACCTTGAGTTCATCATTTCCTATCATGGTTATTCAGATTTCCCATCTGAAAAAGGTTTATAAACCCTTGATACCTACCTATGCCCAAAAAGATGCATGAAAGTATGAGTTCAGTAGAAGGGCTTCAAATAATTAAGATCTCAGAAACTCTCAGAAAAGAAAAAAAAAAAAAAACAATTTTTCTTTTTCTCATCTTGGTGGAAGATGCAGGCACAGTCATCACAGACTAACTCTTAGCTCTTAAATGAGTGACTATTATCCCCTGTGAAATATCTAAACTGTCTCAATACGTGGCCCACAAGTAAGAATGAAAAGTAAATGAATTTTAAGCTCCTTGGGATAGTCGCTCCCACAGGCCATCAGAGGAAGCCACATAAAAGAAAGCATCAGAATGAAGGATGGTGACACCAAGTGCCCAGATGTGGACGTGGATGTCAACAGAAAATGAAGAAGGAAAGCAAATGAGGTAGAGGAAAGTCAAGTCCTTAGTGATTCTCACCCCACGTCATCTGCCCTAGTCCACCAATTGTGATGTCATCCTTTGGCCAATCCAAATCTTGCCCAGACTTCCTTGGACAGCTAGGTTCTACCTCTTTAATAAAATGATCTAAGCTTAATTAATAAAATGATCTAAGCTTAATTCTAACAGCTCTTGGGTCTACACCACTCATGAGCTCTGCTAATCATCTGCTCCTATTCCTTGTTTCATTCCCAGCAAGCATGTGCACTCCTTGAAGCTAAACAATTCTTACTCTTCTTTTCAGTATCTCCAAACTGAGTGCAAGGCAAATAGAAGTCAAAACTCATGCTTGTTCATGAAGAACTACGTAGAGTGTCCTCAGGCTTCAAGTGTGCCCTCAAATTTTAAAGGGCAAGGCAAAATCTGGGTGCGGGGAGATTACATATGGGCAACAGTGCAGATGGGTCATCAAACTTAGCAAGATTAGCCAAAAAAAAAAAAAGAAAGAAAGAGAATAGGCTGAGATCAGAATCTGACTCTAGTGAAAAAGATAACCCTAATCAAAAGACTGATATAAAGCAAAGGGCAAGGCGCTTCCCTGGTGGTCCAGTGATCAAGAATCTGTCTTCTAATGTAAGGGATGCAAGTTTGATAGCGAGTGGAGGAACTAAGATCCCACACGTCTCATGGCAAAAAAAAAAAGTATTCTTTTGCTTCAAATGAGTATCTTTGACTGTTTTGTAGGAATTAGGGTAAAAATTGGTAGAAATTAGCCAAAAGTAGGGGGGAAGAGCACTAAAGGAAGTAGAAAGATTGAAAACCTAGATCAGTACTATCTACAGATCTTCCATGAGGATGGAAATCTTCTGTATCTGCACTGTCCAATCAATATGGTGGCCACAAGCCACACCTGGTTACTATGGACTTGCAATGTGGCTAATGCAACTGAAAGGAAACTGAATTTTTAAAATTTTCTTTAACTCTAACTAACTTAAATTAAAATAGATACATGTGACTAATGGCTCCCACATTGGACAGTGCTAATCTAGATCATCATCTTAGAAGGATGAAGACAAAGCAATAAAAGAATGAGGTGGAAAAAAAAGAAGAGAAAGATAATGATGAAGGTTGGGAAAGTGATGTGAATGAATAACAACGTTGGTCAACAGAAAGAAAGAGTGAATGAGACCATCTGGGAGGTCTGTTTTTATTTAGGAGAAGATGTGTTGCTAGGAGATATATCGGCCTAAGACCAGAGTTAAAATAGCTTAGCTAGGAGAGGTTAGATTGGCAAAAGGCCTTGTCAGGAAATATCAACTAGTTTCTACAATCTGGAAGAGTGTTGAGCTAAGATCTTCTTCCATGTCCAACTTCCAGGCTCCTAAATAAAGCCATGTGCCGTGTCTGCTTCAGTTTAGATTAGGCCAAGGAATATCCCTAAAAGTCACTTTATTTGATACTACTTCCCAAGAAATGATAGCTTTCATTATCTGAAGGAAAACTCTGACGAATTCAATCTTAAATACTAGAAAAGAACACGTCAGAAGATGACACTTATCCTTGAGTGTATTTCACTGATTTACCAAATACGTAAATGTTTGTAACACTTTGTCAATCAATCTAGAAAGGCAGATGACTTTGCTTCTCATTGGTGAGATGAGGAACTCCCCATCTAGACTATAGGTTCAAACTGAGAGGAAACAAACCAGCCCACCTTGTTCCGGTTCTGTCATAGACATTTTCTGAACACTGGGAGAGTCTCCCCATAGAGTCTATAGAGGTCACTAAAAATATCAAGGGTGGGGAAGTTCCTGCAGAAGAACAAGAAGAAACATGTTTTCTTTTTTTCTTTAAACATAGGAAGCTGCTCCCAGATCAAGTCATTTGCATTGTTTGTTTTCTACCTTCCCCTTGAGGAGGCTATCCCCATTGACTATTACAGTTATGTGTTACACAAAAAAATTACCAAGTGGAGGAAAAATAACTAATATCTTCATAGAGTAAATTTATTTAGGAAAGCTTTCTAAACCTTTATTTCCTTAATCACTGCTGCTGCCGCTAAGTCGCTTCAGTTGTGTCTGACTCTGTGCGACCCCATAGATGGCAGCCCACCAGGCTCCCCCTTCCCCGGGATTCTCCAGGCAAGAACACTGGAGTGGGTTGCCATTTCCTTCTCCAATGCATGAAAGTGAAAAGTGAAAGTGAAGTCGCCCAGTCGTGTCCGACTGTTAGCGACCCCATGGATTGCAGCCTACCAGGCTCCTCTGTCCATGGGATTTTCCAGGCAAGAGTACTAGAGTGGGGTACCATTGCCTTCTCCCCCTTAATCACTAGATCATCCTCATTTTGCAGAGGAGACAACTGAGATTCACAACAGAGGGTGGTCTGCACAAGGTTACTCAGCTTGTGAGTAGAAGAGAAAGGGCAGCCCAGGTTTTCCTTCAGCCATATCCTATATGAAAGCACCTAACCCAAGGTCTGACTCTTGGCCTTAGGAACTGCATCCCGCCTTCCTTGAGAACACATACACACAAGAAAATCCAAACTCATCAGGCCAAAAGAGAATTTTCAGACTCCAATATCTAACTGGCGGGTGAGCAAAGAAGCACCAAGATATTCAGATACTCACTGCTGAGTCCATTGTGTGTGGGACACGTCCCTGGCCAATTTTGATGAGTGTTAAGCAGAGAGATTCAGGCAAAAAAAAAAAAAAAAAAGAAAGACTTTTAAGTAATAGGAAGAATAAAGGGGCAAGAAATGTTGTTACAAATCTAAAATTTGAGTCAATCATTTTAGGTCTGAATTTGTGGCTGGTTGGTAAGTAGTGCTACCCTATTACCATAATCCAAACAATGAGCTAAGAATTTTGCAAACAGCTTGCTTTAAAAAAAAAAAAAAAAAAAGTCCATTTTGTAGTGACTGCAATTGACTCTCCAGTGTTATTTGTCCTGAGATGATTGGTCTGTGCCAGTCATGATAATTCCATCCTTGCTACCGGTCATTACTTTGGGAATAAGCTGCTAACACAGTCATCTTCAGATAAAATTCCCCTTGCTCTTAAGCCACAGACATTGGAATATGCAGCCTCTAGTTCTCCTCAGAAGGCAGTGCACCTGAAGATGATGCTGCTGAAAGATGGAAGAACATTACTGAGTCACTGAACCTCACAATGGAATCCACTGTGCCTTTGAACTTCCGGAAATGTGAAATAGTCAATTATCTTACTATTAAAATGTCCATTACTTGTAGCCAAAATTATCCCAACTGATGTAATCTATTAGCCTCGTTTAAAAGCAAGAAGACTGGGACTTGGAGATGTTAAGCAATCAAATCACACAGATAATAAGTAGCAAACTTGGGGTTTGAACATATAACCATCTGATGTCAAAGCTCAAGACCTTAACCACAAAACAAACTGGACTCATTTGCTCAAGTGACTTGGGCACTGACAGTCACTTTACCAAAAATCTCTTTACTTCACATTAGAAAAGTGGCTTACCTAACAGTTATCAATAAATTACTCAACCAAGTTCTTTTTTAGAACTTCCGGTTCTGTTTCTTATTATTACTCTTATTTTTTTTCATTCAAACGCAGATTCATATCCACAAGGAACTCAATATTGAGTTCAATGGTGCCCGAGTCTTTCTGTATTTGTAAACCACATTGCATGGCTTATGGGATCTTAGTTCCCCAGCCAGTGATTGAACCCGAACCCGTAGCACTGGAACCATGGGGTCCTAACCACTAGCCCACCAAGAAATTCTCTGTAATACACTTTTAAATACTAGAATTTGGGTGTGAATTTGAAGGGTTTAACTTTCCCTCATCAATTATAAAGCACTGTTTCATGGTTGGAGTAGAACCGTGGACTGGCTTCATATAAATTTGTGATCTCTATTCATTCCTGGCCTTCCATGGACAATTCTTACCTTTCCCTGCAGCAAACAACACCCTGTTTTATACCACATTGCACAGTTTGCTCAGCTCATCATACTTTCTGACAAAAGTCACTATAATAAATATGTGTACTCAGTTGTAGCAAAAATTAGCCTCACGCTTGTACCCAATGTTAGTAGTACATCAGGGGAAGATTCAGGATCTAGCTGTCAATCTTAACACAACAGCCAAGAATCACTGACCTGTTTCAAGAGACAGATTTGTAAACAACTAATTACAACATAGTCTAAGGAATTCCAGAAAGAGAGATCAATGCAGAGGATGGAACAATTCAGTCTTCTTAAGGGGTTACCAGAGAAGGCTTCACAGAGATGTGAAATTTTCAGCTGGATGAGTAGAGTTATGCCTACCTGAGAAGGCAAGTTTGGAGGAATGTGGAGCAGAAGTGAAGGGAATAAACTGGGCAGTCATGGTGGCATGACATTTCTTCTTGCCGTCATAGAAGAGGGGACAGACCTGTGAATGTGAGCACTGTTTGTACTAAGACGGAGTGTCAGCCAGACCATGCCCAACAAGGGGAAGAGAGCCTTGTAAGATTATCTATGAACTTTAAGATAGAAATAATAATTATTATCCTGAGATACATAATACATGCCATACTTCAAAAGAAATTTTGCATATATTATCTAAGTTGGCATTTACAATGACTCATTATTTATTCTATACTTCAGAAAGGTTAGATGTCTTGCTGATAACCACACAGCAAATACTCAGCTTAAACTTTACATAAAATGCTCTTTCCATCTCTCCTTTAGCAAAAGCAGAACATCTCCCCTTGCTGCTGCTGCTGCTAAGTCACTTCAGTCGTGTCCAACTGTGCGACCCCATCCACGGGGGCCCGCCAGGCTCCCCGCCCCTGGGATTCTCCAGGCAAGAACACTGGAGTGGGTTGCCATTTCCTTCTCCAGTGTGTGGAAGTGAAAAGTGAAAGTGAAGTCGCTCAGTCGTGTCTGACTCTTAGCGACTCCATGGACTGCAGCCTACCAGGTTCCTCCATCCATGGGATTTTCCAGGTAAGAGTACTGGAGTGGGGTGCCATTGCCTTCTCCGATCTCCCCTTGAGCATCTCATAAACTAACCATCATGGGGAAATTAACATACATGTTTATGCTGATGCCAATGAAAAAAAAGACAATTACTGAGTAAATCAAGAAATTGGGACAATATAATTTTTTCTTTTTTCTAGCTTATATTCTCCAAAATTACACTTTTCCAAGAAAAAAATAGAAACATTGTGAGTACACCTTAAATGGAAATGATAACATTTCTCTAAATTTCAAATTGCTCATTTTATATTTAGGAGTATTGTTTTCTTGACTACAAAGTAATTTATATTCATTTTTTAAAATCTGAGGGAGAATATCTCACTTTAATCAAATCATCTGTTAATATTTTGAAGCATTTTTTGTTTCTGTGTATTGATGTTTGCTCATGGGCCACCAGTTTATTTCTCAGATTGCTCATCCATAGAGGTGGAAGAGAAGACAAGCAGACTATCTGAATTATGTAAAACACTTCATGCTGAACAAGTCCCAAAATAGGGTTGCCAGGATTTCTCTAAGTCTCACTATTGGAGCAAATACAAGAATATAGCAAGAAAGTGTTGACCTAGTTCAACAGAAGATATCTGAACCTTGAGAACATAATTATATTGTTCAAACCCAGAAATCCCAATTGGACATACCAGAGTGAATAGAAAGGATGTCACTTTGAGGTATGTTCTAATAGGAAACCACAGCTCTGTGGGTCCAGAAAGTATGGACTTACTTCATGAATCTAAGACTCAAAAGGCATTGCTACTACTTGCTGGTCCCCATGTCCTAATCTGAATGCTAACCTACATTGTCAAAAACAGGGTCAAAACATGTTAAGATACAAACGTGAACAATGAGCTCTAGAACTGTGAAGCTGGTTCTCAGCCCTAAGATAGTGGCCAGTAGGGAAGTCACAAACCAGAAGAACATTCTTAGGATCAGAAAAGAGAAAAGCTAACTTGCCTCCTCATCTGTGCTTCCTGTAAAAGACAAAACCTTAAGCAAGGATCACCCAAAATAACGTTCTGAAAAGAACATGATTACCACTTGAAATAAACAAGTTAACCATGAATCATCTCAGCCACCCCAGCTGGAAATACAATGCCCCCCATTATGCCTGGATGGAAAGGATTATTACACATGCCCCATCTCTGTACTTTCGCTACCACTAGGCATCACTTTTGCAGTTAATGAAGCTTTCAGCTCCAGGATCTTGTTACCATTCATAATGAGTAAAGGATCCAATCTCTACACTTCACAGCTAAACTTCTCTCTCACCAGTGGTTATAAAATCAAAAAACTATTTTTCATGGGATTTTTCTGTGTTGGGAATAGTGTTCATCTTTTGTGATGTCAGCTTTGGAAACCTCTGAGGATTGTCATTTATCCCTGCGTGGTATTTTCAGTTACTTAAGGAATATGCAGAAATGTATCAATCCCATATACACCAAGCTTCATGTGAAGTGCTAGGAGGAACAACAAACTTAAAGTTTATTCTTTCTGCTCTGGACAAGCTTGCAGCCTGTTAAGATAGATATAAATAACACGAGAGCCAGATATATGTCAGAGGAATATACAACTAAACACTGTGTGGTGAGGTGGTTGCACTGATGTACTAGAGGAAGATAAGACCCTGAGGGCTATAGGCAGAGCCATCTAATGGAAAACATACTGAAGTCAGAACCTAAGTTCAAGTCCTGGCAGCACTTCTTTCTAGTTGAGTGACCTTGGGCAAGCTGGCTGAGCTTTAGAACTAGATGGCTTTGTCCTTTTCCTGCCATAAAACTCTATAACTCTCCATGACTCATCGTGAGTTACAATGAAGGTGAAATAAACATCGTATAAGTAGAGAGGAACAAAAGGGCATTCAGGATGGGAACAATGTAATCCAAGAGAGGGATGGATTCTGTACCGCAGGGAAGACCCTACGGCAATGACAGTGGTGCCTTCTGGATTGAGAGTAAACAAAAACAGACTATTGTCAGGCCAGGCCTCCCGCTTGCTCTCCTCTCCCAAGCCAGTGTGTTAGTCTCTCAGCCAGGTCCAACTCTCTGTGACCCCATGAACTGTAGCCCGCCAGGCTCCTCTGTCCATGGGATTCTCCAGGCAAGAATACTGAAGTGGGTAACCATTCCCTCCTCCAGGGGTGTCTTCCTGAGCCAGGGATCGAACCTAAGTCTCCCGCACTGCAGGCAGATTCTTTACCATCTGAGCCACCAGGGAAGCCCCTTAATACTAGCAGACCTAGAAATAAGAACCCAGCCGTACCTAGACAGCCATCTAGACAGGCAAAAGGTAGAGTTCAGAAGGGCTCTGTTCTGAGGACTTTAGCTTTGTCGGAACCATTCTGTTGCTTATGACAGAAACTAGTTCAAACTAGTTTAAGTAGGGAAGGATTTATTAAAATAATAGAGAAGGATGCTATGGGATCTAACTGTAGAACTTAATAATCAGATGTTACATGATCTAGAATGTCGTCAGGCATCTGCTTATTCCTTCTCACTCTCTGAGACATATGGTTTCTTTCTCTGCTGTGCATCAACTTCACTCTCCTTTTTCTGCACACCACCTTGGTCATTCTTTTTTTTTTTTTTTAATTAATTTATTTATTTATTTTTTCAGTGGGTTTTGTCATACATTGACACGAACCAGCAATAGATTTACACGTATTCCCCATCCCGATCCCCCCTCCCACCTCCCTCTCCACCCGATTCCTCTGGGTCTTCCCAGTGCACCAGGCTTGAGCACTTGTCTCATGCATCCCACCTGGGCTGGTGACCTGTTTCACCATAGATAATATACATGCTGTTCTTTCGCAACATCCCACCCTCGTCTTCTCCCACAGAGTTCAAAAGTCTGTTCTGTACTTCTGTGTCTCTTTTTTCTGTTTTGCATATAGGGTTGTCGTTACCATCTTTCTAAATTCCATATATATGCGTTAGTATGCTGTAATGTTCTTTATCTTTCTGGCTTACTTCACTCTGTATAATGGGCTCCAGTTTCATCCATCTCATTAGAACTGGTTCAAATGAATTCTTTTTAACGGCTGAGTAATATTCCATGGTGTATATGTACCACAGCTTCCTTATCCATTCATCTGCTGATGGGCATCTAGGTTGCTTCACCTTGGTCATTCTTGTCCCATTCACCCCAGGACCATAGCATGGGCTGTCTCTAACTGATCAGTGTAGCGTCTCAGTGTCCAACACTTAGGATACAGCTTTGAAGACTCATTTCAAATTTTAAGGAGAGCCTCTGATTGACCACTGGCCAGCTGATCAATTCATAAGTTCTCCTCTAATTATCGGAGGTCAATAAAACATGGAATATCCAATTCTGGCTCTTCCATGGCTATGAGTGGAATAAGTTAAGCCAGAAGAAAAATTTAGCTATGACAAGAAAATCAATTACTATCTTTGCTACCAGCTCTTACTATAACTTAGACATCTTATGGGCTAAAGAAGATTATGTGGACTAACCTAATTACTTATCATCTATAACATAATGTTTTAAAGAAAATATGCTCAAGTTCCAAATTGCAACAGTGTTTTGGGGAAATATATTTTTAATTTGGGGACCATTTCTATACAATGTCATGGCATATGAAATGAAGGCATTGGTCAGACTGTGTTTCAACTTGATTCAACAAAGACATTCCTTCATACCACAAAATCTTTAACACTCTGGAGCAGAAACCTCTGCCTTTATGTGGAGAACAAAAACTAATCACTTAGAAAAGAATTTACTTAAAAAACAAAAAAAGAAATTACTTTTGAATAGTAGATGAGTGCTGAGAAGGTAAGATGGCCATGCTTCCTCCAAGACATTAGTGAGAACTTCAAAAGAAGGAAACTAACCTTTGTTTGCTGTTAATCATATACCAGGAACTGTACCAAGGGCTGGACAGGCATTTTCTTATTTAATCACAAAAAATCCTAAGAGGATGGTATTATTAACCCCACTATCCAGACAAAGGAACTGAGACTCAGAGAAGTCCAAAAGCTTTGGAGAGCCAATACTCAAATCGGGATCCATCTGACTTCAAAGGACATGCTCATTCATTTCCCTCCCTCACTTGAATCAGCATAGTGGTAATGGACATGAACTCTGAAACTAAACTGCTAAACTCCTACCCACCTCCATCCATCCTTGGTGGGTCCCCTGATGGAGGCAAGTGAACCTGTGCTTCAGATTCCTCAGTAAAATGAGTTATTTAGAACCTATTCCAAAGGCTGTTAAAAGGATTCTGTCATTGTTGTTCAGTGGCTAAGTCATGCCCAAATCTTTGAGACCCCAATGAACTCCACCATGCCAGGCTTCCCCATCCTTTACTATCTCCCAGCATTTGCTCAAATTCATCCACTGAGACAGTGATGCTATCTAACTATCTCTAAAGAATTAGAAGGATTAAGTGAGTTTAAATATGTAAAGTGCTTAGAAAAATCCCTAATACAACTTAAATGCTGCACCATTGTCTTGGTATATTCCATTGGGATGCCTAGGTTTGAGAAGTACTAGCAACTTAGAAAGCTCTCAAGGTCCAGATATCTTCAGTTGAACTGAATCAAGGACTCCTTGCAAACCCTATTTGCTCCAATAATGAGATTTGGAGTGATTCTATTTTGTGGTTCATTCAGCCTGCAGAGTTTTACATAACTCAGATGATCTGCTTGTCTTTTCTTCAGCCTCTATTGATGAGCAATCTGAGAAAGAAATTGGTAACCAATGAGGTACATACATACATATATGCATAGAAGTAAAAAATGCATCACAACTATTATTATTATTATCCCCACATGGCTTTGGAGGCTATGATCCGTGAGCAGATGATTGATGCTCTGAAAAGGGAAAAAGCATTTGCTTAGATCCGGTTATCAGCACACAAGAGTATTTGCAAACTAGAAAATGTGTTCTAAATGTTGAAGAAATGTAAGGAAAGCCAAGAGAATATACTTACCCAGGGAAACAAACTGAATGTCTCTTAACACAGACATTAGAGAAAGAGAATGGACCAAACACTAAAAAAGGAGAAGCAAAAATAAAATATGTAATCAAAGTCATCTTCGGCACTGGCCCTGGGAGGATAAACTAAGTAACCTAATAGGTGTTTTCCATCTTTGAATTCAGTGACTAGAATAGCAATGAAGGTGTTAGCTCAAAATTGGAATGCTATAGCCAACTCAGGTCTGCAGAAAGAAACTTTTATATTACCAACCCACACCATGTCTGGTTTTAACTAGTGCTGACTGATTGCTATTTTCATAACTGCTCACCCACCATAACCATGTTTTCACACACTGTGTGCAATCCTCATGCACACATGCATACAATTATAGCTTTGGACACATGAGCATTTGTGTACAGATAGATTTTGAAAGGTAATGTTCATCCCTGATGCCTTGCTTCTCTGTTTTTACATTCAATATATACAGAATGAAAGCATATTTCTTTTAGAACGGAAATAAAAAAAAGGTAGCTGATGTAGTTCAGAATTTATGGGTCAAATATTAATTCCCTGAATATTTCAGTAAATGAGTATTATACTTGTAATGTGCAATGTTTATCAAAAAGGATAGTGTCTGTTGGGGAAAAGAGGCCAGCAGGAAGAGAAAGTCGTAACTTTCTTGAGATTTTATTATCAACATCACTTGGCCTACCTATTAAAATTATGATGATTATGTCTTTTAAAGGTAAAAGTAGGCTTATACTGATCACATTAATTTTCTTATGGTGGTAATCAGTTTGAATGACAAGGTAAAAATACTGAAACTAAATAACCACTAATACTCTTGCAAGGTTATTAAGAATAGAAGATTTCTCCAGATGGTCTAGAAATTATGCCCATTAAATCAAAGTTAAATAACATATGGGTCAAATTCCATGATCTTAAATTCAGTAAAAGTGTATTTTTTGTTATGCTATTTCTTTTATTACATGAATAGATTAAATATACTATTAAATGAACAGATTTTATGATATAAAATGAATAGATTATTACCTGAGGCTTTATCTTCTGCAAACAGGTATTTGTTGAAATGGAATGTGACCCACATGAACAAACTTATCTTTATGGATGTGAATCCGATATGGCAGAAACCTTTTCAGAGTTCCATGTCACATGTTCCATTGTTAAAGACCTTTAAGGATATATTCTAAGTGCATGTAAAAGTTATTTCCATTAAATAAAGCATTAAATACTATAAGAATCTCAAAAGGTGATAAATCATAAAATACTAACTCAAACTATTATGTTTATAGACAGTCATTATGAAACATATGGGTGCATGGAAAAATCCCTGAATGACTATTTCTGCATTTCACTCAAATTAAGCTTAGAATCCTTCAGTTGCAGAAGGTGAGTATTGCCTATTCAGTTGTTTTGTTTTTTCCTTCTCCCTTTGTAGTCTAGGGACATAAAAAATAATTTTCTTGCTTAAAGTCTCCCACCTTGGATTTTTCCCCCTAGGTTCTTGCATTTACAAAAAGAAAGTCCTAGGGTCCTATGACATGGAGACTCTCATCGTACAGTTTATAAACAGATAGCATCCTTTTCTGTAAGGTACCAGTCAGATGCCGTGTTCAGAGCTTGTGCAACCCTCATTCATTCATATATTCTCTTTTCAGCTAATAGGTATTCATTGTGCCAGACACTGTTCTGAGTGTTTCATGTGGCTAAAGACAGAATAACAGTCAAGTAAGGAACACAGAAGAAATCCTTCATTCTCGAAGCAAGGCACTGATTATACAGTACCTCCTTTGTTAACAATAATTGCTTGTTACCTTACAACGCTATCCTTTAATTAGAAATGCCAATACAGGAAAATGTTAACTAGGTCTCGCACCTATTATCAAATGTAAGATATGTCAAAATTACAAGTAGTTGTAGAAATGCACACTCCTAATAATAATGATAGGAATAATATGATAATAAAAGTAACATCTACCACTTATTAGTGCTTCACACGTGCTTGACACCATGACAAACACTTTACGTTTTACCACTAGACAGTCAGTTCTCTTAGGGCAGGAAATATGTGTTTTGTTCATGGCTACATCTCCACTGTCAGGCAAATTGTAAATATTCAAAAAGTACTTTTGTCAAAAGAGTGAATAGATGAATGAATGAATCTATTACTTCATTAAATGCCTGAGCGATAGGTATTATTACCTATCTTTACAGATGAGTAAACTTAGGTACACATGACAGAGATGAAGTATGCATGGAAAATTAGAATTTAACTCCAGTTCCTCGGGTGTTTTGTTTTGGCAGTGCGGCGCAGCATGTGGGATCTTGGTTCCCTGCCCAGGGATTGAACCCATGCCCCCTGAATTGAAAGCCCAGAGTCTTAACCACTGGACTGCCAGGGAAATTCCTTAACTCCACTTCTGAGGGACTCCAAGGTCTATGATCATAACTACTATGCAGAATGGCTCCTGGTATTATGGATCCTAATTCTCACTTTTTCATTGAATTAAACATTTTGTTATTGTTCAGTCACTAAGTTCTGTACGACTCTTTGTGACCCTGTGGACTATAAAACTCCAGGTTTTTCTGTCCTTACTATCTCCCAGAGTTTGCTCAAATTCTTGTCCATTGAGTCAGTGGTGCTATCTAACCATCTCATCCCCTGTCACCCCCTTCTCCTTTTGCCTTCAATCTTTCCCAGCATCAGGGTCTTTTCCAATGAGATGGCCTTTTGCATCAGTTGGCCAAAGTATTGGAGCTTCAGCATTAGTGCTTCCAGTGAATATTCAGGATTGATTTCCTTTAGGATTAACTGGTTTGATCTCCTTGCAGTCCAAGGGCCTCTCAAGAGTCTTCTCCAGCACCACAATTCTGAAGCATCAATTCTTCAATGTTCAACCTTATTTATGGTCCAACTCTCACATCCATACATGACTACTAGAAAAAACCATAGTTTTGACTATATGGACCTTTGTCGGCAAAGTGATGTCTCTGCTTTTTAATATGCTGTCTAGGTTTGTCATAGTTTTCCTTCCAAGGAAATTTAAACAAACTCTTGATTGAAATAAGCATACAATTCTCTTTCATTTGACAAATCGATTTGATTACCTACTATGGTTCTCACTTTTTTCATCCCATACCTCTATAAACACTAATTCAGACTTTATTCAGAGCACTTATAATTAACTTTCAAAACAAATGTGTCTTAAAACAAGTCTTCTCCCTTCCACCCCCAAATTCAACATTTGCATCCCCCAAAAGCAGAGAGCCCCACAGGGATGCACATATGTTTTCAGTAACTCAAATCACTCCTCTGTGTATTGAAATCTGATGTAGTAAAAGTAACTCAAGCACCCAGTAAGACCAATCTGGGCTCAAGTCCTCCTCACCCCATTACTTTACCAGCTGCGTGACCTTCTTAGTTTGACTATGCAAGGCTCAACTCTTCAAACCTAAAATGGGAACAATTAGAGGAAATAGTGATAAGAGTATCTGCCAAGTTCCTAGTACAGTATGACATATGAGACACTCAATAAATATCAGATTCCTTCAAAGAACACGTTAAAAGGATACAAACTACTGGAAAAACCAGGAGCAGATAGAAAACACTGGTGTGTAGTGGTTACACCCGTTCTGGAGAACAACACCAAGGAGGCAGGCAGGAGAGTTAGCCTGGGCAACTCTGTTGCAGGCCCTGGTTTAGTGATAGTCAAATGAAAAGACCCTGATGCTGGGAAAGACTGAAGGCAGGAGGAGAAGGGGGTGACAGAGGATGAGATGGTTGGATGGCACCACTTACTCAATGGACATGAGTCTGAGCAAACTCCAGGAGATAGTGAAGGACAGGGAAGCCTGGCATGCTGCAGCCCATGGGGTCTCAGAGTCAGACATGACTGAATGACTGAACAATAACCACGAATGTATACTCCTCTCCAGGAAAGATGCTCAGAGGGATGGTCCTTCAGTATGAAGCGTGGAAAGGGAGAATTGCCCCCTGACACAGAGCCTGAGGCCTGTGGTCAACGGTCAGTGTCATCTCTGGTAGGGGAAGTCTTTGGAGCAGAAGCTGGTAGAGGGTACCATGGGACTGGTCAGTTTTGAGATTCAATCCTGCAGTTACATATTCTAACTTCTGACCAATCTGCAAAAGTAATTTAAGTGATCTCAAATGGCTTATAAGTGTATCAAGGCAGAACACCCCGGTGTTGAGGGAATAAGACAGAAAGAGAAAATTTACATCACCCAGAGTGCAGAAGCTCTAAAGCTGATTAAGTTCTTTTGAAAGGAACTAGGAAACACAGCCAAACCGACTTCAGAAAGGGCACTGTGCTCTCCCTCTCCCCAGCACCCCAAGAAGGCTTTCTGGGCTCACTGAGTGTCCCTAAATACATGTGAGTACAGCCTCAGATAGACTAAAAGCATACAGGAAAAATAATCTATCAAATTTCACATCAAAAAGAGAAGGCTCTGCTCTCTAGCCTGGCAAAGAACATTAGCAGCATACTGAATATCTGATCTGTGTCTTTTACTAGAGAGATACAAAAACAAATAAGAAAAGGTTTCTACCCCCAAATATTTTGTAACCAAGTGGAGGAAGATAGCAACCAACATGGCAGAGTAAACTGATCACTAAACAGAGGTACAAATAACGTGCTGTGGGAAAACGAAGATCCAAACTAAGAAACTAGAAGACAGTTCCATGGAGAAAGTGAGTTTTAAGTTTTGAAGAATAAGCAGGATTTATAATAAGGAAGAAAAACACAAAAATAACCTCCCTAATTTAAAAAAAAAAAAGAAGGACAAAGGCCAGGGACAAGCAATTTTCTCCAAAATGCAATGTAAATGACCAATAAACATAAAAAAAAAAAAAAAAGACTAATCTCACTTATGCTCAGAAATGCACAGGAAAATAATGCCAAATTATTTTTCATCTATCAAATTGGTAAACATTTCGTAAATGATAATACTCAGTATTGGCACAAATAGGGATAGGATGTGTATAATTTTTATGAGACATCAAGCAATATATATCAAAGTCCTTAAATGTATAAATACAATTTAAACCAGTAAATCCAAATCTAATATTCAGAGGGGCAAAAGAAATCAGTGAAATATGTAAAGACATGTATCAAGGCATTATTTATAAAAAGAAAATATTAGAAAACACTTAAATGTTCAATAACATTTGTATAATATGATGTATCATTAAGTATATTTTAGAAGTACATTTAATGACATTAGAAACTTTTCCATATACAGTAAGTAAAAAAGAAAGAGTTCTAAATAAATATGTATGTATAAATAAAATATACGTATGCTTTTAACTAAAGACTAGAAGGTATATACAAAGATATAATTCTACTTCTGGATTATGAAATTATGTGATTTGATTTTATACTTAGTAACTTCCATAATAATCCAAAGTTTTAATCAGAAAAATAATGCTATTTAAAAATAGACCAAAAAGGAATACAGCAGTAAAGTGACACTGGAAAAACAGTCGGAATTGGATTACTAAGACCTTGACTGCTGTGCTCATGAATTAGGCCTATATGTAGTGAAGATACTTAAACAGAGTTAAGTTACAAACGTGTTAGTTTGTAGGGAGGTTATTTAAATGATAAATTGGGGGATACAGGATGGATCAATGGGGGAAAACTAGAGTCAAAGAGATTGTTTCTATTCTAACCTAGCAGTGGCTTCCAAACTTTTTAGACCATAACCCACACAGTAAGCATTATGTTTCATCCTGAGACCAGTACATTCATACACACACACACACACACACACAATTATCCTTAAATATGACTAAAACAGAAATTTTATGAAAAAGTCATACCCTTATCTTGTGAAATCTATTCTACTGCTTTCTCTTCTGTTGTGCACTATTCCTTTCTACTCTATACCACTGCATTTTATTTTTTTTTAAATGCTGGTCATAACACCCCAAAATGATTTCATGACTTACAAGGTGACAATACTACTCTGGGAGAAATCCAAGTCCCCCTCCCTTCTCCCCACTTCCACTCCTGGGGAGCAGAGCAAGCTCCAATCATGGGTTAAGACCAAGAACCCACTGTGGGGCCATGATACAGGAGCTGGAGCTTTCCAGAGAAAGAGCCAAGGAAGAAACAGTTTTTGACCCCATGTTGAGAAATACTCAAAGGGATCTTGCTCTTTGGCCTCCCCTTCTTCTTTGAAATGCTGCTCTGGTCTATAAATCATTTCCCCTATAGCCAGTGAGATTAAGAAGACTTGGTCCTTGTCTTCACCCTCTGCCAACCTACTCCAACCACAGAAGTCCATCAGCAAACTCAGCTTAGCCCAGAAGAAAGGAGCCTGGCAAATGAGCATCAAACACAGACACAAGCAATCTTTCCAGCTGGCCTGTCATCCAACCCAATTTCTAACATAGGAATTTGGAACAAAAGCCCAAGCCACCAGAAAAATATGGCAAGTCGGTAGGCTGCTGTTGGTATCACTTTCCTTTGGACACAAGTTCAGTGACTATGGATAGAAGTTGTGTTTTCATCTATCCTGACAGAGGATTCAATTGTCTTAGTGAAAGGTGATTCAGGCCTTACCCAGGAACAGAGTTTGTGGGAATGGCAAGTAGAAGGAAAATCAAAACTCTGTAAAAGAATCGGCTAGATTGCAAGGCCAGTTGGATCGAGGGAGGGGAAATGACAGAAGAGAGGGAAGAGAAAGTGGTGGTGAGGGGATAGGCTTGGCAGGGATTAGCTCCAAGGTTTTCAGTTTGGGAGACTGGGATGGAAACTGGGTGTATTCTAACATTAACAAGGATAGAAATATGGGAAGAGGAGGAGGCTTTATGGAGAAAGTAATAAGTTGTTTTTGGTAGAGTTTCATGTCAAGGAAAATTCAAAGCAAAGGGACAAAGGTATTATGTTCTCTCTTGAAGTATCCCTATTTTTTATGGAAGGAGGCAGATAACAAATCAATTTGTTATTATTACACATTTCTGGACTTAGAGTAAGCTAAAATATCACCTACTGCACATATCAGATGCAAACAGCAATACTTTGACACTTAACCAAGTTTTCTTGTTATCTGTTCACTTACAAAGCTCCCAACAACTGGGGAATTCAGGGGTTATTACTTGCAATTTGTAGATGAAAAGCCTAGACACAAAGATATTAAGAGGCTTGCCTGAAAACACATTTAGTTCTGGCACTTTTTACCACTGCCTGTTCTATCCAGCAGTCCCCTCTTAGTAAACAGAGAGTATGTAAATTTGACCATGAGAAGAGAGGGGGGAGTACCAGCTAAAGAGGTCCAAGTGCGAAAGTCATCTCTAGAAGGAATTTGGAATATTCCAGAAGTCAGGATTAAAAGACATGCCTTACTCAGATTGAAAGATAGAATAAAATTGTTGAACATAAAATCTAGGCCATTAGAAAACATCTTCATAATTTGATGCTAGTTATGTTATGAAATTCAGACCCAATGAAATCCACCTTCCAGCTTTACAATCACTCAGAAAAATCATTTCAGAAAGAGACTAGAAAGGGAATTAATTTTTTTTTTTTTGCTTTGAATACTCTTGTATTTTCTTAGGCAGAAAAAAGTTTTCAACCATTTTGGAAGCATGCTAATTGATCTAAGCCATACATGTTTTAGCCATTTCAGAAAGGTTAATGTGTATGAATGATGTTTTTATTAACTATTTGCTTAATCCTTTTGATGTAAAAACAGCTGAGTCAGACTTTCCTGGTAACCAGTGCTGTGGAGAAAGAAGAACTTTGGATTCAGGGAAGCTAGGATTTTAATTCTGGTTCTACCACCTACTAGCTTGCTGACTGCAGTTGGACAGGTTGTAGCAGAATTTATCTGGGCCTCAGTTTCATCATCTGGCAAATAAAAATAACAATACCCACCTTACATATGGATGTAAGGATTAAAAGTGATATAAATGTATATAAAGCCCTGAGTCCAATGCCTGACATACCAGAAGCTCAAGGAACAGTCACTATGATGATGAAAAAGAATGAAGAAAAAAACCGTATACACCAGCTTTAAAATTAAAAAAAAAAAAAAGTAGTAATTTTTAGGTCACTACAACAAAATTCTTGCTAGAAGTTTCAATCTTTTAATAAAACACAACCAATACTTGTGAATATATGTTTGGTTCTAGCACTCATATTTTGGGTAAGCATGAAAAAGACACCTTGTCTTCTTTGGCTGATTTTGCAAAACACCAGGATAAAACCACTTACTTCTGACCTTTCCAGAAACATAGTGAATATTTGCTTTTGAAAGATCAGACAGGGTTAGAAGTTTCCTCTAAAAGAAGTCAGTCCAGCTCTTGTGTTCAGAGAAACACATTCGCATTCATCATCAGGTATACAAAACGAAACCATTTCAGACAGATAAGCCTTTCGGGTCTAGGTTTTCAGAAAGGAAATGTGGCTATTATTTCCTTCCTAGGGAACCCATTAAGATATTTATCAATTTACACTATTGGGAAAATTTTCCTTGAAAATGAACAAAATGTCTATGCCTCAAATGTATTTCATAAGGTTCAAGCCTTAGCAGACTTCATGTACAATTGGTTGCCACCTTCTCAAGAATCTCTCTTTAAATATTGGAGGATTTATAATAGCTTCCTCTCACTCTTCTCCAGGACAAGTCATCTGAGTGTCTTTAACCTCTGCAGTGCTTGCTGGAATGCCCTGATTCTATTCAAGTGCATGGCACCCCATGAGCCTTAATAAAATCACTCTGGACAAACTGGCTAACGGGTTGACTTTTGCCATAGATCTTATTTCCCAAACTTCTAAACATGCCTGTAGCTTTCCTGTCCAAGTTCAAATATAGTATAACACATCACAAGTGCTGAGAAGCAGGAAGCCCATCACTGGATCTGGCACTGTAGTCCTGAGTGGAAAATACCATTTGTTTCCTTGAAAATCTATCCTTGGTAACTGGCCAATTGGGGAGCAAAGGGTTAACGCTGCCATTGGAAGAGTCTCTCCAGCCTACTCGCTCTCAGAGGGCAGGGAAGGGTGGTAGGGACTGGAATTCCTGGGGCTATTGAACAGGAAGTTGGAGAAAAGGTCTAAGGGTCTAATGGCCTCCTAATTAAGGACTTCTAGTCCACAACAAGTTTATAATCAGGAATTGTCCCACAGGAAGAAAAGGAAAGGACAACAGCACAGGGGAAAGTCACTTTTGCATTGAGAACTGGCCAGCCTGGAGGATGGAAGGCAGAAGACCTTTCCAACATGTGAAGAGCCAAAAGAGTACCTTTTAGTGTTTGTTTTGATTATATTTGCCTGTAACCCGGCAACTGGACCCAGATGCCAGGAGCCCAAAGAGAACACTGCTGGTGACTGGTGTATGGAAAGAAAAAGAATTACTTTTGTTTCCTTACTTTTATGGTTCTTCTCAAGGTGAGTGAAAAGGGCTAGCCAGGACCTTTTGAAACTGTTGAGAACCCTTACTCATTTTTCTAACAACAGCCAGGATGATTTATAACACCACATGTTCTCATTGGTGGTTTCCTCTTTTTTATTTTTGAAGACAAGACACAAGTGGGAAATGTGAATCTTGAGCCAGAGTAAAGCTGATCTTTTAAAGCAACCGAGTGAATTTTCCAGTTACTATCTGCCCCACCCCCCAATCTGGAGGCTTTCTTCCCTGAATCAGAGTTCTCCCCCTTACAAGGGTGATCACGGCTCAGAATCACTGGAAACTTTTGGATTTCTTGAGCTCCATGTTGCTCAAGATTCTAAGTTGCTTCTGCATAATATTTTCCCTTTATCTTACTGAAAAAAACAAAAGTAGTATAATCAGTGTAGAAAACTCATTAGAGCTTTGCTAAAATCACACTAAAATGATTTGAGAGACAAAAAAACATTATTTCAATAGATATATAGAAAAAGAGAATACAAAACTAGGTCATTCTTGATAATCTTTGCAACGAAGTAAGTCTTCTTTCCTGAAGCTAAATCCTTCTTCTTTGGGAGTTTAAATTCTCTTGTTCTTAACTCAATGGAAATAGGGAAGAGAGAGAGAGAAAGGACATGTGTGCACATGTGCAGAGGTGTGTGTGTGTGTGTGTGTGTGTGTGTGTGTGTGTGTGTGTGTGTGTGTGTGTGTGTGTGTGTGTGTGTGTGTGTGTGTGTGTGTGTGTGTGTGTGTGTGTGTGTGTGTGTGTGGCGGTTTTATTTTAGCCATCATCATTCAGGCATTTGAAGACAACTATTCATACAATCCTTAACTTCTTCTTTTCTAGATGATTTACTCCAAATTCTGATAACTTCACCCTCCCCCCTATCTTGCTTGATATGTTAGGAAATAACTTTGAACTAAAATATTTTATTACTTCTTAGTTAATTCAAAGACTCCCAGAATTTCCCATGATATGTTGGTTTAAATGGAGAAATGACAAATAAATTTAATTTGGTGGACTAATTTTGTGAATGGGTTTTTTTGATTAATCAAATATTCTCCATGTATCAATATTCAAAAATGTTGAAATACACCTAATATTAAAATTATGTACAACAGAATTTAACCACTCTCATGATTCAGATGGCATTTACAAATTCTAAATTACTTCAAAAACAGTTTTTGAGAGCCCATTATGTAACTTTATGTTTGTAACCAGAAATCAATCTTGATGGGAGTATTTACATCACAGTAAGCAGTAAATTCTACAGAAAGACCCAGTTGTTAAATATTTAGTAGTGTACCATTGGGCTTCTCGGTCACTGTAACAAATATAATGACCAAATACCTATAAAATTCTAATTCAAAATCTATACCTTCAACTGTGCTGCAAAAAAAACAGAATAAATAGAGACTAAATAAATAACCAAAGTCTGCAAGTTTTGCTCATGCTGAAAGTTGCAAAAAGGTAGCTTGATTTTAATTATCATTGCATGCTCATTCAGTCTTGTCTGACTCTGCAGCCCTCACCCCGCCACCCCCCCCCCGCCCCCGCCCCGCACAACAATCTGCCAAGCTCCCCTGTCCATGAAATTTTCCAGGCAACAGTACTGGAGTAGATTGCCATTTCCTTCTCCAGGGGATCTTCCTGACCTAAGGATCAAACCTGCGTCTCCTGCGTCTCCTGCATTGGCAGGTGGATTTTTTACCACTGAGCCGCCTGGGTAGCCCCATTAATTATCATTAATAACCATTTTCTAAAATTTGAAAACAAAAAAGTTTTCTCACTAAATGTGAGCAAAACAATTCTACATGCTGAAAGGACAATGTTTAGATGCTATTGAAAAGATTAAAGGTGGTACTTGGCTGGTGGTCCAATGGCTAAAACTCCACACTCCCAGTGCAGGGGCCTGGGTTCGACCTCTTGTCAGGAAACAGAGATCTCGGCATGACTCAGCTCTAGAGTTCCCATGCTGCAGCTAAAGATCCCACAAGCAGCAACAAAGACCTCTCATGTTGCAAACTAAGACCAGGTGCAACCAACCAAATTAATTGTATTTAAATTCTAACTTAAAAAGTTTAAAGGAGATTTACAATGTAAAGAATCCTTGAAAATCAGTAAGAAAACTTCACAAAGTAATACAAACAGATACTAATTTTGAAAAAAATGTACATATCATGATAGGCAAATATTTTAAAAACTAAGCTTTCTTTTATCTATAAGATTGGCAAAGCTTAATTGCTTAATAAAAACATCCAATGTTGGTGCAAGTACAGAGAAACAAATATTCCTACACTGCTAGTGAGAACTTAAAATTTTCTGGAGAAATTAGCAGTGTATTGAAACCCTCAGAAATTCTCTCTCCAGTACTAAGAGAATAACCAGAGTTTTGAAAAAAACTAATTACTCAACAGTATTAGATTGCTAAAGTAAATTAGATTATTAATTTTCTGTTAATAACAGCTATGTTGCATTGGGCGTTTCATACAGCATTTCACATTTAACCAAACAAGGTAAAGATCAAGTAATAAGTCTGATGGCAAGACTTTTAGGGAACAAAGTTAGGGGCACGGCTGAAATCCTCATACAGCTAAATATTAATATTATGCATCTTAACTGTCATTGGGCTGCACCCCGAAAGCCTACAAGGCCTGTTCTTGCCCAGTTTGAAAACCAAAGAAAGAACTCAGAGTCAGCAAAAGAGACATCAGGGGTTTGGGGGTGCTTACAGGTCTGAAGCAATGTCCTAGAGCGACACTCCAGGGTCAGCGGCAGGCAGGGCAGAATATGGCGCCGGCTATTCTTCCCTGGGGGGTGTGGGGGGAGGGGTCGCCAGTTGTAGGGTAATTAATATTAGGTGGATTCAGTTACTAGGGAAACCAGCTGAGGGGCATGCCCCTCACAGCCCCACTCGAAAAGGACAATCATTGACAGGTCTGTGAAGTCAGTAGGATGTAGGTGGAGCAGACACTGGTCTGGCAGGGGATGCACAAAGAGCAAGAGAACAGTCATCCTTTTTTTGTTGTTGTTGGTTTTAAATATTTATTTATTTGGCTGCGTTGGATCTTAGTTGCCATTGGAGAGCTCTTTCCTTGCGGCGCAGGGCTCTGGGGCTCGGGAGCAGTCACTCCCGTTCAGTCGTAGTGGTGCTCTGGCTTAGTTTTTCTGTGGGATCTTGGTTCACCAACGAAGGATCAAACCTGCATCCCCTGCATTGCAAGGCAGATTCTTAGCCACTGGACCACCACGGAAGTCCCCAAGAACAGTCGTCTTGCGTGGCATGACCATAGAACTAACAGCCTTCATTATCAAAAACAAAGCAAGTTATAATAGTGTTGCTCTGTTTACTCAGGCCTCAAATCATGCTCTTTGGTTTTGAATTCTATTTCTTCACACCATATACAGTCTTTCCTTGTACATTTCCAATAAAAAATTCGTCACTCTTTTAATGTCTTTTTGTTCAAAGTTTCTATAGATACTGCTATGATCCCAGATTGTGCTATTTTATCTCTTGTCCATCACTTCAGTAGCCTTCTAATTGTTCTGTTTCCCTTGCCCCTCCTCGGTGCAGCACTAGACACTCAGCACTCTTCAATACTCAGCCCTTAATACAGCCTCCATGTTCAAGTGTACAAGGTTGGTCGCTCAACACCTCTGTGAGTTTGCCCATCTCTAGCTCCAGTCTGGCACCCTTTTCAGCTTCTCCAGCTCACGAGGCACATGCTGTTTCCAGAAGCTGCTCCCAGCGCAGTGAATGGACTTCTCACTGTCCTCCCCACCCACCATCATCTCCCTCCTCCTCACATTTTTTTTTTAATCTTTCATTTCAAATCTCACTTCGCTGTTGTTTTCTCCTCAAAGAAACCTTCCATGACAGCTCCAAATATTTCAGGCTCTCCTAACCTTTCTGTCAGGGCCCCTGCTGTCCCACCTTTGTGGGAATTCAGAATTTGTTCCTCTTCCAGATGATAGCTGGAAATAGCAGAGAGAGCTCTGGCTGACATTCAGGCATCACCCACCCATTGGTCTGCAGCTTCCAGGTGAGGCCCAACCTGAACAGCTGTGGCAGTTCTGTCCTCATTTAACAAGTATCACAGTTTTCATTTTTACTGGCCCAGTAAAAGTCACTTTTCCTTGTACTGGCCCAGCCTCTCCTAGTCTACTCACTAGAATCTGTAAGTTCCAGAAAGTCAGTGACCTTGTCTGGATTTGCTTACCATTGTATTCCCACTGTCTCACACAGTGCGTAGCCCAGAACAACCACTCAATAGGTATTTACAAATCAATGAAGGAACCTAATCTTCCTTTTTGTCATTGTTATTATTCTCTCACCCTTTCCATTGCTGATAGTCCACACACAAAGACCACTTAAACCTACCAAGAAGGCTCCAAAAGTGACTTTTTACACCAAAATTACACTGGGAATAGGAATCACTTAAGATCCTCAAAATACACACACACACACACACACACACAAAATGAAGGAAACCACCATTTCCACAAGAGATCCAGCACATGCATTATCATTATTCAGCGTTTCATCATTTTTAACACATATTTAATTTTCATTGTTGTTTTTGTTCAGTTGCTTAGTAGGGTCCAACTCTCTGTGACCCCATGGACTGCAACATGCCAGGCTTACCTGTCCTTCACCTATCTGCATTTTAAATGGTCAACAGAGAGAGAAATATTTAGAAAATGTAAGGATGAATTTCCCTGGTGGTCCAGTGGTTAGGATTCCACACTTCCACTACAGGGGCATGGGTTCAACCCCTGGGTGGGGAACTAAGATCCTTCATGCCCCGAAGCATGGCCAAAAAAAAAAAAAAAAAATGATGAAGTTTTCAGTCTAGTTTGGCAAATAATTTTAAAGCATTTCTGAACTAACAAAAAAGGGATGAGGAAGATTTACAAGAGAAATGACTAGGTCAAAATCACACTGAGGAAGGGAAGAACCTAAAAAGTAAGATTTACCAGTCACCAGTTGTACTTAAGATTGACTAGGGTTTGTAGAAGGCTCAAATCCAGTACCCCTACCCCCTTTTTTTTGGCCTCAAAACATGCAGTATCTTAGTTCCCTGACCAGGGATCAAACCCGTGTCCCCTGCACAAACTCCTAAAACTGGACTGCTAGGGAATTTCCTGAAATCCACTATTAATCCTGGCAGATTGAGAAGAAATATCAGATTTCACTGATTTGATAAATATGCAAAAAACAACAACTGGATTTCAGCTTAAGGCAAAGAATTAAAAGATGACAACTACATGTCTATAATCATTAGATAGATGTTCTGTAATTTTCTAAACAGTTTCTCAGAAATGATGCAATTATTAGTTAAAATAGGTGGTGAAAATACAAGGCAATGAACACATATCAATTTAGATAGAAAAGAAGATTCCATGTCTTGGACTAATTGTATAAATGCAAAGTTTGGTATTATTGTCCTTTCTTCTTTTTCTCTTGATTTTCTGAACATAGCATATGGGTGAGTGAAAGTGTTTAGGAAGAGGGCCAGTTCACGATTGGAAGGGGAATTCTTAGTCCTTTTTGCTTTGAAATCCAAATCCTACTGGAAATACAATACTCCTGGGGGAAATTGGGATGCTTATAGAAAATATAATAAAAGTGGGAAGGAAAAAAACCCCACTGTGTTGGCCTAAAGTCCTTTTGGATACGTATATATTGGGACTTCCCTGGTGGCCCAGTGGCTAAGAATCCAAGTTCCCAACGCATGGGGCCCAGGTTTAATCCCTGGTCAGTGAACTAGATCCCATAAACCAAAACTAAGACTGAGAAGAGCCAAATAAATAAATATTTTTTTAAAAAGATACATATATAAACTTATAAAATCAACTTCATTTAAATATTCTACATTCCTCAATGAATGGAAAAATGTAACAGGCAACTTTTAGAGATTAATAATGAGAATGAAAACCAAGTCTTTTGACTGATTAAATAAGTTATAGTACATATTCTATACTTCATCGTCAGCTAAGATCATGTAGTATTTGACTGACAGGGAGACAGGAGATCTTGTAGATGAAATTCCCTGATTTTTAGCTGGCCTGTTAAATCATTCACAGTGCATGGTTTGGGTGCCTAGTTTGTGCCTCCAAAACTGTGGTGGGTGCTGGGGATTCAACAGGGAGCATATTGGAATCCCTGATCTCAAAGAACTCATGTTCTAGTTGGGAAAGGAGGGTAATGTACAAATAAAGAGATGTGTAATAGGTCAGATGGCACTAATGGAGATGGACAGTGTGTGTGTGTTTGTGTGTGTGTGTGTGTGTGTGTGTGTGTGTGATTGCAGGCGTGTATTTGTGTGTGACGTAGATGTGATAGTGAGGTGACGGAAAGCATCTCAATAAGGGGACATTTCAGTAGAGGTTGTAGTGAAGAGAGTGTCCCTGAGGATACGTGATTGCAGAAAATTCCAGGGAGAGGCGATAGCAAGTACCAAGAATCAAGTAAGAGAAAGTAGGCCAGTGTGGCTGAGGCAGCCTGAGCAAGAAAGAGGGTAGTAAAAATACAGCTGAAAGGGTAGTGGAGACAAGGTCGGGTCAGACCCTAGAGTCCAAGATAATCCAATGCACTTTGGATTTTATTTTGTATGAGCTGGGATTCCTTAGCTTATCAGTCACTAGATCTGACAATGTTTTAAAAGAGTCACTCAAAAAAAAAAAATAAATAAAAAATAAAAGAGTCACTCAAGGGAATTCTCTGGTCATCCTGTGGTTAAGACTCCATGCTTTCACTGCAGGGGGCAGAGATTCTAGCCCTTGTCACTGAACTAAGATCCCACAAATATACATTGAGTAGGAGATTATTATTCAACAATATGTAACACATCTTTTGAGTAATAAAATATGGCTTGATTAATATGAGAAGGTATAACACTCTGCTCACATTTTTGTATCTAGAAATATCTGGAAAATCTTCAGGTTTCTGCTGTGTAGAAAATGACAGAAAATTGCTAAAATATAAATACTATAAATAGCATTCTTTTCTTCTTTTCATTTTAAAATTTATTATTTCATTCCACCTAGTACCAAAAAAGATTTCATCCAGCTAAAATAAATGTTGTTGTTCAGTCGCTCAGTTGTGTCCAACTCTTTGCAACCCCAGGGACTGCAGTATGCCAGACTTTCCCGGGCTTCACCATCTCCCTGAGTTTGCTCAAATTCATGTCCATTGAGTTGGTGATGCTATCTAACCATCTCATTCTCTGCTGTCCCCTTCTCCTTTCGCCTTCAATCTTTCCTAGCATCGGGGTCTTTTTCAATGAATCGGCTCTTTGCATGAGGTGGCCAAACCATTGGAGCTTCAGCTTCAGCATCAGTCCTTCCAATGACTATTCAGGGTTGATTTCCTTTAGGGTTGACTGGTTTGATCCTCTTGCATTCCAAGGGACTCTCAAGAGTCTTCTCCACCACCACAATTCGAAAGCATCAGTTCTTCGGTGCTCAGCCTTCTCTATGGTCCAATTAAAAAATATTAATACTTTTTAATGTTTTTATGGTGCGCATGTCTATGTGAGTGTCACTAAAGTGAAATCATTCATATGTTTGTCCAATGAACTACTACCATTATCTCAAGGAGCTATCTTTTCCCCCTGATAACCAATGTGTCTTTATTAAATACGTGCTAGATACAAGTCTTAGTAATGTTTCTTTACTTTCTACAGGGAGCTGATCCCCACAGATATTCCTGTAGTTGGCAACACAGACCATCTAAAGTTCAGGTTCTCATTCAAACGCTCAGCTATTCCAGACAAACAAAAAGCATGGTGGCAGAATTCCCTGCCAGTCCAGTGATTAGGACTTGGAGTCCTCAGTGCTGTGGCCCCGGGTTCAATCCTTGGTTGGGGAACTAAGAGCCCACAAACCGCAAGGCACAGCCAAAAAAAAAAAAAAATCCCATAGTGGCAAGCAATGATATTAGTAAGGGGTTAACTGAAGCACAAGCAGGATATCCTGTTCTCTGGGTCGTCCTGGGGGAGGTCAGATGGTGAGAAACATGTCCACATAGGGGAAATTACTTTTGCTTTTCTAGAACTACTGTCAACTAATCTAGATTTGGCATTGTCCCACCAGCCTATTCAGAGGCTGCAGATGAATCCACAGATGTAATGGTTCACTTAAGTGTTTTGAAAATAAAAACAAACGAAAGCTTGTTTTACCTTTATCTGCTGAACACCATGTCACTAATCATGTGTCTTACCAGTATGGACCTTTCCCAGACGTAGGAGCCTATACCAGGCATGTCTGTATGCTATCTGAGCATATATAACCGTCTGTTTTTCCTACTATGTAGGTCAGATACTAACTTAGCTACGTGACTGCATCTCTGATTGAACAATAGTAACAAAGGAGGATTGATTAATGAATCTATTCCAATGTGGAAGAGGTCACTGATAGCACAGTTCAAAACTCCTCCTTTGCCTTGGTCTTTTGAAGAGTCACAAAAACATTGGGCTTTGTGGATTGAGGCTTCTGTAAAGCTGGGAGAGATACTTAATAAAATGGAAAACAATATCAAGACTGATAAAATGATGGGCAGTCTGAAATGCTAAGCCAATTTAAAAGATTGTATTTAATAAAGATGATAATATAGTCTCAATTTAAGAGTTAAAAATTTGGTCTCCCAAGTAAAGTGAAGGAGAAAATCAAGACATATGAAATAGACTAATATTTGTTAAAAAAAAAAAAGAAAGAAAAAGTGAGGGGGACTCTCTGGTTGCCCAGTGGTTAGGACACCGTGCTTCAACTGCAGGGGATATGGATGGATTCCTGGTTGGGGAACTGAAAAAAAAATGAGGCGGCTCTGAGTGGTATTATGTTGACTTACTATAAGTAAATAACATGACTGCAATCAAAAGCTAGAGCCACTAGTGCAAATATTAATTGAAGCTGACATTTAAATGAAAGTCAGTTAAACCTCTCCTGTACTACTATAGCATTAACTTCATTGTTTTAGTTCAAAACCCTGTCTTTTATGGACAGTATCAGGTACACATCTGGAAAAAGAAAACTGTGGTTGTGGACCTCTGGAAATATAGCACCAGATGAAAGAACTGAGGATGGCCAATGTGAAACAACAAAAATTTCAGCCAGAGTTGGAGGGTTTTTTGAAAAGAGTGGAGGATAGACTTTTTTTTTTTCTTCAGATTATTGGAGAGCTCTCTGGTAGAAAAGCAGGTGACATTCTTCACTCCTCCAAAGAGAAAAAGCAAGAGTATAAACTATTTGAGAGTAGAAACCGTGTCTTCAACATTGTTGTATTCGTGGTAAGAACAGTTACCTTGGAGGTGTTTTCTGATGCTCACTGAGGTATGGAACTGACGCTCCAAAAAGACAGATGCCTGCACTGTATAGAAAACACCGGTGCAAGACGTGAAGCAACAACAGTCTTTCAATATGTTGAGTTTCATATCGTCAGAAAGGTGAGTTCAAATTAAGAACATAGGCTCTGGGATGAGGCCGAAGTGAGTTTGAATTTTAGCCCTGTGAATTAGTTGTGTGACCTCAGACAAATTACTTAACCTCTCAGAGTCTTGGTTTCTGCCCATAAATCATAAATAGGGGTAACTAGCTTTCAGTTTTGTGGTGATGCTTAAGTTGAGAAAATCTATGTGAAAAGTCAGGCAGTGTCAGCAACAGTAGTAAACATTTAATAAATCATAATTATTATGCTGGCAGAAACTATTTTATAGTCTTCCAAGAATGTTGTGGAAGGGATTCTTGCATTGGATGGGAAGTTGAATAAATAACGTCTTGGTCTTGCTCAATTCAGAGATTCTCTAGTTCCGTGATTTCTCAGCACCATTCTCTTCTTTTAATATTTATTTATTTGGCTGTTCCAGGTCTTAGTTACAGCACTCAGGATGTGGGATTTTTAGTTGCAGCAATGTGAACACTTAGCTGCGGCATACGGGAACTAGTTCTCTGACCAAGGATCGATCTTGAGCCCCCTGCTTTGAGAGCGCAGAGTCTTAGCGACTGAACTGCCAGGGAAATCCCACTCTTCTTTTTTTTTTTTTTGTTTGTTTTTATTTTTTTTTTTCATTTATTTTTATTAGTTGGAGGCTAATTACTTCACAACATTGCAGTCGGTTTTGTCATACATTGACATGAATCAGCCATGGGGTTACATGTGTTCCCCATCCCGATCCCCTCTCCCACCTCCCTCTCCACCCGATTCCTCTGGGTCTTCCCAGTGCACCAGGCCCGAGCACTTGTCTCATGCATCCTACCTGGGCTGGTGATCTGTTTCCCTATAGATAATATACATGCTGTTCTCTCGAAACATCCCACCCTCGCACTATTCTTTATTACATCCTTAGCATTTTACAAATGTCTCTAGAATTGCACTCATCTCACTGAACTGAAAGCACTGAATTAAAGCTAACCTCAAGCTCCTCAATAGAAAAGGCTCTCTCTTGTTCATCTTCATCCAACCATCTTATCCTCTGTCATCCCCTTCTCCTCCTGCCTTCAATCTTTCTCAGCATCAGGGACTTTTCCAAGTCTAACCTCAGCTATTTAAGAAACCAACATGTACTTGTTGAGCACCCACTACGAACCAGGTGTTTTTCATATGTAGTCTCATTTAATCTGTTCGTGCAGTTATGAAGGGAATATTATTTTACCTAATCTGTAGATAAAGAAGGTGAGTCTCTGAGAACTTAAAAATACTCAAGTCACACAACTATGAGGTGATAAATACGGAATTTGAACCGCAGTCTGTTTAATCCAAATAATCAGCTGTCCCTTTTTAAATATTTTTAATTGCAAAGGCAACATGATACATGCTTATTTTGAAAAACTGGAGCAGTTAGAAATACACAGACTACAATATTAAAGCCCCCTTATAGATAATTTTCCCCAACCCTATGCATTAATATTAATATCCTCCAATCTATAAGAAATCATTTGTGAAGGCATCCTATTAGATGCTATTGTATGCATTTGAATACTTATATGATATAATATATAAACATAAAATTTGTAAGATAAACCTAATATTAAATTTATAATATAATAATAAGTATAGTATAATATAATATTAAAATGTAGCTTTAAAAATATATATGGCAATTTTTTTCATTTCATGATATATCTTGAAGATCTTGCCATGTCAATACAAATAGATCCATCTAAATTGTAATGGAAACATAAAAATTTGTTAATAGCATAAATTTACATGCTATCATTTATGAAATAGTTCTACTATTGTTGGGTATTTAAGTTGCTTCAGATTTTCTTCTACTAGAAACAATACTACAATAAATAATTTTGTGCACAAATGTAAATATTTCTATAAGTTGGATTCTTAGAAGTATAGTTTTTGGGTCAGAAAGCAATGAATATTTTAAATTTTTAAAAGTATATTTTAACTTGCTTATTAGTCATGCAACAAGCACGATTCTAGTTCCCTAACCAAAGATCATAACCCTGTGGAGTCCCGACCACCAGACCATCAGGGAAGTCCCTGAATATTTTTAATTTTGATAGATACCATCCTATCGTCCACCAAACCACTACACAGGTTTACATTTCCACAAACCTAAAACTTGTATATCCACATCAACACTAAATAGTATCAATTTTCAAAAAATATTGATGATCTGATGAATTATTTTATTCACTTTATATTATTTCATTATATTTTATGACATTATTTTATTTATATTATTTTATCATCATATTTTACCATTATTATAACTTTCACTTTCACAATTATTATAGATAAGATTTCTTTGTAATACATATTTTGCCCTCCTGGGCATAGGAGGGCCTCCTGGGCTTGATGATACCCTATGTTCATTTAAAAATTGTAGATTGTCTTTTTCTTATTGAATAAGAATAATAATATTTACCCTTTGTTATATATGTGGTAAATATCTTCTCCAGGTCTATCATCTGGCTTTTAACTTTCTTCACCTATAAAATTTATTATGTAGATTAATTGGTCAATCTATGTCATTTTAGAAAATCTTTTCACACCAAACATTATAAAAATATTTCTCAATGACTCCAGTATGCTACAGTTTTGTTTTTCTGTTCTTATAATTTTAATCCATCTGGAATTTATTTTTGTACATGGTGTGAGAAAGGAATATAATTATTTCTTCCCAAGTGGAGACATTTTTCCAAAATTAAATCTAAAATAATCAATTATTTCCAACTGATTTGGAATACTAAATTCATTATACACTAATCCTCGTGTGTACATAGGTGGTTTTGAGTTTGCATTCTTCATTGTGCTCCATTCTTACTCTGCTATTTATATTCTATTCTTGTGCCAGGACCACACTGTATTTGTCACTGTATCTGTATAATTGTTTTGATATATGATGAGGAGTTAGGCTTCATGCTATTCTTATTTTGAAAAAGTTTCCTCTTATAAATAAACTGTAGAATCAGTTATCCAGTTAAAAAAGAAAAGGCCATTTTGATTTGGACCACTATTAATTTGTATATTATTATATAGAGAATAAAATTTTACCATATTGAGGATTTTCGTATGAGAATGAGATGTGTCTCCATTTTTTCCAAGTCTTATAATAAAGTATTTCAGTAAAATTTCTTTATATCATCATATAGGTTTTACATATTTCATTGCTTATTTATTCTACAAATGTTATGAATTTTAAAACTTTATTGAAGTATTGTTGCTTTATAATGTTGTGTTAATTTCTACTATGCAGCAAAATGAGTCTGGTATACATATATATATGTCCTTTACTCATACTCTTTTTTATTATGCTTTATCACAGGATATTGAATATTTTCCCCTGTGCTATACAGTAGGACCTTGTTGTTTATCCATTCTATATACAATAGTTTTCATTTGCTAATCCTAAACTCCCAGTCTGTCTGCTGTTAAGATTTTCATATAAGTGATTGGGATCATCTATTCTTGTCATATTCTCTACTTGGTATAGTGACATACTGTGGGAGTCATCTACCAAGTAGTTCTCTGATTACTTGTCCATTGTTAACAAAATCCTAATTTTATTTGAGGTTAGCAATGGGCCCATTCCCAGAGGATGAATCATCCATCTTTGGTCTAAGCCAGTCATGGCAATCCAAATGATTGTGACTTCGGCTACTTGCTCACATTTCCCGGCACACTTGCTACCAAGGCTGGCCATATTACGTAGGATTATGCAAATTATGATACTTATTCCTCCTTGACCTAAGTAAAATCCCTTTGCTCCTGCCCTCCTGTCTTCCTACTCTCACTGCCTATGAGCAGGCATGACACCTGACTGGGACAGCCATAATGTGACCATGAGGCCACAAATATGAAGAAAGAAAGGCAACAACTTGAGATGATGGGCAGAAAGATGCAAACTGCCTAGGCTCTTCAAGACGTTATGGGGTCACTGAACATACCAGTCAACCGCCTTCTTCCACATTTCCCTTTTCAGTTCTAGTGGTTGTTTAGTTGCTAAGTCATGTCTGACTCTTTTGGAAACAAAGGTTAAACCTCAAGTAATTCAGCATCGTCTAAATGAAGCTGAATGCATCCAAACCTATTTAAATATTACTGGAACTTGGGAAAATTACTGATTTTTGTGAGTTTCCCTTGTCTTCAGTATCCTTTCAAAATTCTGAGTTCTACTACTTTTTAAGAGGTTTGTTTGAGAGTTTCTAATTTGCTTTTGCAAATAATGACAGTTTGGCCCCAATATTTCTGATACTTATTCTTACATTTCTTGAATTATTTCGAAGGTTGAGACCTTACTGAAATGTTGAATTGTATCTGTGGATAACAGATATTTTCCTTTTCAGTTCCTAACCTTAATGGGAATGTTTCTCATACTTCAGTAATAAGATATTGCTATTATTTTTGAAAAATATTCTGATAATAATTTTTAAAAATATCCTTCAAGTCATGGAGCACTAAAAATTCAATTTTGCTTTTTTAAAATCAGAGATAGGCATTAAATTTTATCAACTACTTGTTTGATGTCTATCAAATTTATCACATAGTAATTCTGTGTTCAGTTAATGTGATGAACTACAGATATCCTGGTTTTGAACATCCTTGCTTTCTGGGAATAACATTTATTTTCATTCATACACTGTTGGATTTTTAAATAAAATATTTCATAGTGACTTTTGTATCTATATTTACAAGTCACATTCTTATCAAGTTTGATGTATTTGGTTTTCTTTGTTGGATGGTGGGATGACAGAATAACAACATAAAGAATGAGCATAAGCTCTTTCAATAGCATAGGACTTATATTTAAAAGTCTCTATTTTAAAAACATTTCTGTGAATATCTATTACTTTATAATAAGAGTTTAAAAATAAATACATAAAAAATAAAACAAAAATAAATCCATAAATATATGCATATATTTATAAAGAGGAATTATCAGTTTCTATAATGTATACTAGAATTTACCTAGTACCCTCTGGTGTGGTGGAGAAGGCAATGGCACCCCACTCCAGTACTCTTGTCTGGAAAATCCCATGGACGGAGGAGCCTGGTGGGCTGCAGTCCATGGGGTCGCTAAGATTCTGACAAGACTGAGCGACTTCACTTTCACTTTTCACTTTCATGCATTGGAGAAGGAAATGGCAACCCACTCCAGCGTTCTTGCCTGGAGAATCCCAGGGACGGGGGAGCCTGGTGGGCTGCCGTCTATGGGTTCGCACAGGGTCAGACACGACTGAAGTGACTTAGCAGCAGCAGCAGCTCTGGTGTGGGGTTTGGGGATTTATTTATGTTTTCTCTTTTCCTTTAGTAATTGGTTCATTTTTCTTTTCTTCTTCCTCTTGAGTCAATTTTCATTATTTTGTAGGTATTTGGGAAATTATCCTTTCACTTGAGAATTTTAATTTTATTGATACAATATTCTTATAGCTTTAAAATCTCCTCTATATCAGTAGTTATGTCTCCTTACTTCTCCTAATATTATATATTTGTGTTTTCTTTTTTTGACCCATCTGATTTTTGTTGATAGTTTAATTGAGGGTTACTTGTTAATTTTCATAGAATTCTGCTTTAACATCAAAGTTTTCTACTTATCAAAATTATTTTTAACTCCTTCACTTGAAAGGGGTATATTTTAAATATTTTGCTTTCCAACTAATGCAGTTAATGATATTAACTTTTATTTGACTACAACTAGGTAGTATCATTGGAGAAGGAAATGGCAACCCACTCCAGTGTTCTTGCCTGGAGAATCCCAGGGACGGGGGAGCCTGGTGGGCTGCCGTCTATGGGGTCGCACAGAGTCGGACACGACTGACCCGACTTAGCAGCAGCAGCAGGTAGTATCACATAAGCTTCAATATTTAGTATTCTATTTTTCATATTTAAATAGTTTATGTTTCAGTTTGGTTTTCTCTTTGACTAAAGGTTATTATAAAATTTCCTACTATATAGTTTGTGTATGTTATGTTTCCATCCTTTGGCAGTTGTTTATAGTTTTATTGCACTCTGATGTGTATTCTTCTTTCAATAGTTTTTTTTTTTTTGCTACACCACTCAGCTTGTGAGATTTTAGTTCCTCAACCAAGGATGGAACCCAGGCCTCTCGCACTGGAAGTGTAGAGTCCTAACCACTGGGAAACCAGGCAATTCCTGATTTCAATATTTATTGAGTTTTTAGAGCTTTTATTTTTGCGGCTGAATGAATAGCCAATTTTTGTAAAGGTTCCATGAGTATTAGAAAAAGTATCAGGTGCATTGTTCTATACATATATCTATGATGAATTTTAATGATTTTGTTATTCAATTCTTCTATATCTTTTCATATTTGGGGGCCACTTGTTGAGGCATGTCAAAGATCCACAATTATTGTTATAGTTTTGTAAACTTTTTGGTGGACATAACAGACTGCATGTATTTTAAAGTTATATTATTAGATAAAAAAATGGTAATTATTCCTTTTATCAACTAAAATGTTTTTTTAGTCTGATGTTTTTGGTTTTGAATTTTGTCTGTTATCATATTTTCTCCTGCTTTCTTTATGGTAATACTTACCTGATTTCTCATTACTGCCTTTTATCTTCAAAAATTTCTGGTCATTTACTTTTATTTATGACCTATTTAAATAGCTGTTTACCCTTTCTATTTCTAGGACTATCATGTTGTTTAACATCTTCTAGAAACTGACAGATTATGTGAACTTCAGATTTAAAAAAGGATATAGAAAAATTATACAACCCATTTAATAAATTTGATTAAAGTTCATGGCTACTTTGATTTATTGGTATGAGAGTTTCTATATCTCATTATAGAAATTTAATCCATTAAGATTTATTCTGAAAATTGACATGAGCATATTAACCAATCAGTTTTATTTCTGACATCTTATTCTTATTCTGACATTGTATTTGTGTTTTCTCTTTTAATTTCCTCTTGTTTGTTTACATATTTTTTCTTTTACTGCTTTGATTGAATTTTCTTATTCCTTTTTCCTTTATGAATTTTGATTCTCTATTACTTTAACTGACTTAGTATTGAGATGAAATAGAGTTGAACAGTGAAGGGCAGTGTAAGGTATTAGATTCAGAGTCCTGAACCTAACTATATTAAGAAAAAAGCTGAAAATTCTCTGGTGGTCCAGTAGTTGGGACTCTGCGATTTTTAACTGCAACAAGCACAGGTTCGATTCCTGGTTGGGAAACTAAGATTCCACATGCTTCAGGACACAGCCAAAAAAAAGAAAAAGAAAAAAAAACTGATGTAAAGTTTGAAAGAATTTTTAATCCACTAATATGCCTATAATTTTGTGAAATGATAAAGCCACCATTTAGGGACATGAGCTAAACAATAACCTATGTTCTTCTTGAGGGAATTCGGACTGAGTTATACAGAGGGAAATTTTGCTTGAAGAATTAATAATATCTAAAGAATACTGTGATCTTTTTCAGTTTAAAGGGATGAATCTGATAATAAAAGAGTAAATAAAGGCCAAGAATAAAACTGATACACATCTCCTAAAGTAGATGGATAAATGGAAACAGATGCATAATCTAAAACCTAATGTCACTATATACAAAATTATAGTGTGCAACAAAGGTGACCTTCCAGCTAATTGGGTAAAGAAAGAATGTTTTTTGAAATAATTCTGAGATAATTTAGTTAATGATTTGTAGAACAATCATATTTAATATCTACCTCATATAACATATTAAAAAATAAATTCTATATCAATTGTAGAATTAAATGGGAAAATAAAAATCTTGGAATTAGTGAAAACACAACAAATCATGTAAATGAATTGTTATCCTATTATGGGGAGTGAAAGCCTTTCTTATACTATACCAACAAGAAACAGCATAAAGAAAGTGATCAATAAATTTAAATACATAATTTTAAACTTTTAGGTATCTAAAAGCATTATTAGTTAAAAGTAAATAAAAACTAAGAAAAATATTTTACTGCATATTAGAACAAGTTAACATTCTTAATCTATAAAGTGAACATCACAAGTCAATGAAAGATACATACACAAAATATATGTAAACAAAAAAAATACACATTAAAAAAAAGCAAGAACAGAAACTATCTAATAGCAATGGGAGAAATATAGATGAGAAATATTATAATATTATAATATTTCACATCAGAAAATAATAATAATTCTCTCTAGGTTTTGGAACTAGATTTTAAAATTTTTTCTGTGTTTCCTACATTTGCTAAAATACATGTTACTTTTATAATCAGAAAATACATCTATAAATAGAAAAAAAATATTACTATGTCAAGTTGGGAGTTTAACACTTGACAGTGTGGAAAGATGATGCTATTTGGAATCAGAAGTCCTGAGTTCAAGTCCAAGTGTTCGTTGAATGAGCTTGGGCAAAGTCACTGGACTGATTTGAGCCTTTGTTTCTCCAAACAGAAAATAGAAGAAATAATCTTCATGTCATAAATTTTTGTGAAGAATAGATTTTTAAAATGTATGTGGGGAATGCTTTGTGAGATCATTTAGAGATGTCAGTGATTTCTATTTCTGATCTAGTGCACTGGGGCTTTTCCCAGCTTTGGGCAAACTCTGTGCATCTTCTCACAAACACCATGTCCTTTTGCTGGATGAGGGTTTATGTTTCTGAGTTGTTCAGGTAACAGTTCACTTGAGATGTCTTGGATTCTGTGGTCATCTCAGTGGATGGGACAGGAGCACCCCCTAGATCTTCACTATAGTCAAATGAAGCTGTAATAACAATCACTGTTGCTTTTCTTCTTCCATGTTATATGCTTTACCATTCAGTTCTAGTTTCCACAGAATTAATCTGACAACCAAGCTGATACTATAATTCCAAGTTCATGACCTTTAAAAAGTCCATACTAATTTCCAATTCAGGGCACTGTTGTAAGTCAAATGAGACCACCGGCCGATCTCCTTTTCCAATGGTAGAAATAATTCCTTTGTGAATGCTGCGTGATATCGAGTGAGCACAAAACAGCCAGAACAATCAACTTTTCTTCTTTCACATGATCCCCGATAAGCAGAATAGTGCTATGTTTCTACATTTATATCTCTACGAGAAATGAAAGCAGAATTATAATTGTCCTGGTGAAAAACCTTACACCCCCTTTGTCTTTTTTTTTCCCCCTCTTGGTCAGAAGCCTATAAGCACCCTTTTAGAGTGAAAGATGAAAAGAAAAAGGTGAAGGGAAATCCCTAAACATCCCCAAGGAACAGCAGACGTGGATCTATGGAGAACACAATGAGCTGTTCTGCTAATCCTGTGAGGTTAGAAAAAAAGGATGAAATGAATTGAAAGTCATCAAAATAATTTAGAGAAAGTATAACAATTATTTACTGGTTGACTAAGCTGTTAATTACTGCTGGTTATGTAAAGTACAGTTTCTCATGTCTGGGAAACCTTAGAAAGAAAGAGAGAGAAGGAGGAAGGTGGGAAGGAGGGATGGAAAAGTTCAATACCAGCTCAAGGAAGTCTCTTTTGCTAGGAAGAGATAAATTAGATGTGATGGAAATTGCCATAAAGAGGATCTGGGTAGGTCTGGATCTTTAATAACTTGGTCTGTAATCATGGGCAAATCACTTTTCCTTGAGACCATTTTCTCATCTGCAATAGATCAGTGGTTTTCAAATTGTGCTCCCACAGAACAGTGCTGATCCAGAAGCTAGACTAATGAACGATGATGATCTCTATACAACTCACAGAAAAATGAAGTAAAAGAGCATACTCCCTATCTGCTATAGTTTACTTATTTACATTTATTATAACAATACCTGCATTGTGTGGACTTTTCTGAGCATACACAACCATTTCTTGGATTTGAGATATCAATAAAAAATATTTTTCTTGATTTTTAAGATTTTTCTTTTTCACTTTCGAAAAACCTGTGGTCCTACTGCCACATGTCTGGTGGCTGAGCTTTAGCAAATGACAAAGTAAACTAACGAAGAGAAATAAAGAGTAACAGAAGAACTTAGATACAATTAATCATAGTTAAGCTTTTTATTTCAAATGATTGCTGTTGATTTTTAAGATTTATTTACATAGTAATGAATTGCTTTCGTTATGTGTGCATATTCTGCTTTTGATTTCCTGGGCTAGATACCTAACTCTTGACTCCAAATTTAAGGCTCTTCACCTATGCCATCTCACATTAAAACTTTGAGAACACAGTTCATACTAGCTTGCAGTTACAGATAGATCTTCATATTCTTTATATGCATTAAAAAAATCCTCATAACTACGACATTGTAAATCAACTACACGCCAATGAAAATTAATTTTAAAAAGTCCTCATAGCAATTCTATAAGTATTTAATTAGACTTCTTTTACAGATGTGGAAACTGACACACAGAGCCCAGGGTTATTGCTTGTAAGAGCAGGAGTTGGAAACTAGTGAGTAGATATTCATTGTTAGAGCTGGATCTGTCTTTAGTATAAACATTAAATCAATAAACACTCACTTAAAATTTGCACCTTGAAAAACATCAGAAAGATACTAAAAAATAAGCTTGTTCTGCATTCCAGACACTTAAAAGAACATGTATCCAATGACTAACTTTTGTGAAATACTGTTTTAGCGCTTGCTGGGAAATTAAACCTCAACATAGTGGACAGGAGAGAATATGTGTAGATTCCATTTTATCCTGAAACAGCAACACGTATGAAATCTACAAGGGTCAGTCACCAGGTGGTGGGTGGTTGATGCAAGGTCAAGTTACCTTGGTGCTGACAATTATTACCTAAAATCTGTTCTAGAAGCATGGAACTCTGGGTAAAGGCTGTTTGGGAAGCTAAATAAATGGATGCAAAATTTTCTAGGTGTGTGCATTTTAATTAATGATTAATAAAATCATGTATATGTATATTTACAAATTAGACAAACATTTGGTTTTGTCAGTCTTTATGATAGAAGAGAAATCTTGTGGGACTTCCCTGGTGATCCAGTAGCTAAGACTGCGCTCCCAGTGCAGGGGGCTCAGGTATAATCCCTGGTTGGGGAATTAGATCTCACATATGAAAACTAAAGATACCAAGTGCTGCAACTAAGACCTGACTCAGCCAAATAAATAAATATTTTTAAAAAAGAGAGAGAGGGAGAGAAATCTTGTGCTAGCAAACTTTATTTGGAAGTTCTAAAGTTTTATCTTTCTAATTGAAAAAGAGATTCATTGTACAAATGTTTTAAAAATCTAAGAAGCCACAGCAGAAAATGATATATAATTTACCCATAATTATATCACCTGGAAAAAATTACATCACCTAGAAACAATTACATCACCTGGAAAAAACTAGTTAACATTTTGATTACACTTTTCTAATAATTCTTCAATGCCTAGATATACACACATATTTACAAATATGGGACAGTGTTATTATATTGTTTCAAAATCTATTTTTCTCCTTATCAAAAATCATGTAACTATTTCACTATCATTTAATTTTTCTTACAGAATTTATAGATATATAACTTCTTACTGGGACTTCCCTGGCAGTCCAGTGGTTGGGACTCAGCACTTCTGATGCAGGGGGCACAGGTTTGGTCCCTAAACAGGGAACTAAGATCCCACATGCTTCGGGGTACAGCCAATGAATAAATAAATATTCCTGTTACATAGATGAACATAATTTAACAATCACTTGTCGTTGGGTATTAATGCCATAATTAACTCCTTTGTATAAAAAATTTTGACGATAGCTATGAGTTTTCCTAAGTCAATTTTTAAAAGTTAAATTCCTGGGTTAAAGACCTCTAGTACGTTGAGAAAGATTGAAATTTTTCATATTCCCACTAACAGAGAACTAGAGGATCTACTTTTCCATATCTTCAAGAACTGGGAATTATATATATGCTTAACAAATGGAAAATGTAAATATACATATATATATATATACACATATATATTTATATAGTATATATTCTAATTTTAGGTATAAAGGAGCATCAGAGCTTTCATTCACACAACTGATAAAGGTAACCTTTTTTCATATAGGTCGTTAGAAAATTTTCTTTGATAATATTTGGTAATGTTTTTGAGATTATATGGAAGTCTAGATTTCAAAATATAAGAGTAGAAATTGGGAGAACTGGATTTTAGTCTTCTTTACATTATTAGGGTTGGAAGATCTTAAGTTAAATCACTGGTCCTAAATTTCCTTTTATATATACAATGTATTCATAATACTCACTCAAATATTCCTATTGTTCCTATAAAAAGCATATTAAATTATCTTTGTGAAAACCAGATATGGTGACACTGTTCTATTAGCAGTGTTAATAAGACACATTAATAATTACTAGATACAAGAAACTGGGTTCCACCATTTAACTTTAAAATGTTTTGAAATACTTGAACAGATAATTGACAATTCAGTTTGAACAAAGCAGTCAATACCATAGTATGTACATGTATATATACACATATATATGTATATATGGTTTGTATATTTATAGAACTTATAGACATCATTTAGAAGTTCTACATTTTCTAAAATTTTTATAAGTCAATTTACTATTGACATCCTTTCAAGGTGATTTCTGAGTGTATGCCTTATGAAAAGATATTCAGTGATCTTAATTTTATACCAAGGTTTTTAACATAGTATGAGGCCATTTTTCTGTTTAGTTACAAAATCTTCATAAGTAATTTTAAGCTGCTTAATATGTCATAGTGAGGATTTATTGACTAACGATTCCTCTTCTCTTAATCACAAGTTATTCTCAATTGTTTATTTTATCTCTATCATTTTTGTAATATAAATCTATTCTACATTTTTGACTGTTTCCTTAGGGTAGGTTCTAAGAGGTGGAATTAAGGGAACAAAAAGTGTGAACATTTTAAGACTTTAAATATGTATTGTTAAATTGCACTAAAAAGCCTTGTGCTAATGTTTAACTCCTCTGAGAATGTATAATGTAAAGGCTTACTTTGGGGTTATACTAGCGACCACTAGACTATATAACCTTTTTCTTATTTTTTAAATTATAAAAATGATTCTTGTTTGTACACCAAAAAGTAATTCAAACACTTTCTTTTTCACCTTTCTCACCCCTCATCATTAAGAGTTCGGCAGGTATACTTTCAGACTAATTTTTTAATCCAAAATCTTTTTTTCTTTATTCTAGTTTTAATAATAAATTTCTTTTGGTGTGTATTGAAAATTTATATATAAATAGCCCACCATATCTGTGATTTCATGAGTATTATTATTTTTGATGGAGATAAGATTTTTTTAAAGTTTATTTAAAAATAATATATGTTAAGTAAATAACAGTACAAATAATACGGAAGCATGTCAAAGCAAAAGAAAGAAAGAAATCAGAATAACTTTTAGGAACAGGTTACATCCCTTCTCTGAGCTTCAGTTTGAGTGTGAGTGGTAGGAATCTGGAAATACTGTGTGTCTGTTGGATGGGATGCCTCAAAAAATGGCCAATCTTTCAGCTGTGTCTTTTTCTTATGAATTTCAGTTAACATAGATGGTCTAACACAGCTCCTTCTTCCTAAAAAGATCTTCTCTAGTTAGAATTTCATGTTAAATTATAAGTTAAGGCAAGACATTGGCTTTAAAATAAAATCCCAAAATTTTAACAGACTATTGCTGCCTAATAACTCTGTAGTATAAACAAAAATGTTTAAATTAATGTTTCCTTATTGGCTGATGTCCTGTATTGTTTTCGAGTGAGTAAAAAATCTAAAGTTCTGTATAAGTCGACATAATGGGATTTTAAAGCCAATGCTTTCTGAAGAACATCATGCATTTAGACTTTGACTTATTGTCTCTTATTCATCTTTGTATCACTAGTATTCAGCTGAGTATGGCATATCGTAGACGCTTAACAAATATTCAATTGTTGATGGGTATTCCACTGAACGTTCCATACTACAGAACCTGGTTTGATAGAACCGTAAATTTAACTTCTACCATTTGGGGAAAAGACTTAAAAAAAAAGAAAAATTAGAACATTGGTATTGAAACATCTTTTTTATTCACAGGTATATATGCAAAGATTCATGTAGGGTAAGTTTAATATTAGTTATTGCAATTTCTCTTCCTTTGAGAGATATTCAGAATCATGAATTATCTGTGTTTGTCTTCTTCCAGTCACTTCTTGCTAGGCATGGACACCAGTCAACTAGTTACATGTGTTTAGATTTGGGTTTATGAGAAAATACTGATTCTTCTGCAAGGGATCAGAAAGATGTGTTAGTGACTTCACTTATTTGATATCTGAAGTCCATAGTTATCCAATCTGAAGTCTTAAAAAAAACTTTTTAAAGACTAATTTTCAACAAGAGTAAAAGATCTTGAAAATTCAAAATAAATAGCCCATTGAAAATAATAAATGCAAATAGTAAAATGACTACATTGAATTGAATGGAAAAGTAGTTTTACATAGGGCAGGAAGGAAAATACCTCCAAGTTCAAGAGGTGTGTGGTCAAACGTTTAAAGATGAAATATTGTTTTGCTAAAATCATCAGCTTGAACAGTTTTCCAGCTGAAATTTAGAAAGTGGGATTTATAAACTGGATTTTTTTTTTTGCATAGTTTTCAGGAAGCAGGACTTTTTTTTTTACATGATATAATGTCAGTATTGAACCAATGACATTAAAACATTTATTCACTCTTGTTTCGGTGGAAATTCTATCTTTTTAATGGAGCTTCTGGACCAGGTCTTCCTTCTTTCCATGATTCCCTTCTACAGGGGATAGACATCCCCTTTCCCTTCATAAACACTTTTCTTTGATAGGTTTGGGTGCTTTCCTTTTCTAATCTTTAAAAACCAAAATGATTTCTAGATTATCCCTATCCTGCTAGGGTTGGGCAAGTAAGTGGATCATATTTGCATGGGTCATTCTGATTATAGGACTCCACTATGTTTTGAACGAAAATTGCAAGATTTATTATTCTATTAATGCTCATAAAGGCACTCTTCTGATGAGCCATAATTTCCCTTTATGAGGAGTGTGTATGCTAGTCACCCATGATAAGGGAGAAGAAGGTCCGGGCTTCCCACATATTCCTATTTCCTGGAACATAAACAGAGTCCTGAAATACCATATGACTCCAGGGGAATAATGGCATAGGGTACATTAACAAAAGGCAAATTTCACGGAGTCAACATGTCCTCAGGAGACTTGCTTCACATTGTTGCCTGTGTACAAAATCTAAGCTTTTCCATTTTAATTAAGAATTTTAGAAATTAACCCTCCTGGTGGAGGAGAGAACCCACCAATGAGGCTTGTATTATCTTTGTGAATATTCTTAGGGAATGAAATAGCAGGAGGTGTGAACTTTCTCCTGTTTATCTTAATGGTCCGCTAATGGCAAAGCATAATTACAGTTACTTAAGCGCCAAGTCTGTCAAGGTTTTCTTTAAAACCCTCAGCTTCAACACTTTACTTGAGTGACCTAGCTTTTATTTATCCAAATAACTTTCTTATCATTTGAAAGAAAACCACCCCCAATAAAAGCAAGCAAGCAACAAAAAGAACATTCCCCCACCATGTTTATTTCTTTCATGTTAATTTCTGTCGATTATTTTTAGATGGATAGTTCAGGCACTCATGACTTCAAAAAATGTCGAAAAATTTGTGTATGGTGTCATGAATTGAATTTTTAGCCTTCTCACATTCAAAACCCAGGGCTATGCGGGAGTTTTCCAGTAGCTTGCTTCACGGCTTTGGGAAGTCAATTTGCTTCTAAACCAGAAGATGGTCTTCTCAAGAGTATCCTGTATTTGGAATGGAAACTGAGCCATTGTCCCTTCCGCCCAAAGCGCCCATTTGAGAAGCCCGAAAGCCACCTATCTCTCCATCGGTCTCTGGATCTCCTCGCTGCCTTTGTCCCTTCTAGACGTGGAGGCTTGGAGAGGAGGTTTAGTTTCCAAGGATTGGAGCGTTTGAAGGGCGGGGCCATCTCCAAGTCCATCTCCCCTTTTTGTCCTCTTCTCCTGGGACGGGAGGGAGGAGCCAGGTCCCCCCGCGGCCGGTTCGGGAGCTATCTCGGTCGCTCGAGGTGAGTCTGAAAGGGCGGCAGCCCGTTTAATTGCAGCGCAGGTTAATTTCTTGAGTTCACCGCAGTCGGTCCGCCAGCCGCTTGCCCGGTCTTTGCCAAGTGGGTTTATGAGGTCTGAGGCGTGTTGGGGCGCGCTCACGTTCTCGCGAAAGGCTCCTCCCCAGGGCTCATTCCCCGACTGCGGGAAGCCCTTTGGTGCCCCAGGAGCCCTGCGTTTCCTCTGACCTCGGCGCTTCCTCCTCTCTCCGCACCGCCAGGCTCCCCGCGCCCCTGCCCCCCTGCCCCCGGGGAAGGGCGGTCCCCATCTTAGGACTTCCGACCCAAGCCATCCCAGAAGGTACCTTCACGTCGATGAAGATTTTATCACAGCCTCCAAAACCCGACAGTGATAGGAGCTTTCAACCTGAAATACGAGTGTTATTTTCCCGTTGCAGAGCTTGACAGAAAAAGTCAGCTTTTTATTAAAGACAAAGAGGTAAATTATCAGCCGGGGCAGTGGAGGGACGATGGAGACCTGGCGCGCTTCCTCTCGGTGCCACGAGGAATTTATGGGGGAGCGGCGGCCAGCGCTCAGACATCCCTGGGGTCCTGTGGGGGAGGAGCTCGGGGCAGAAGGACTTTCCCAGGTCCCTCCAGGCAGCTGGAAGGGGGAGTCCTCCCAAGTCTGTACAAAGCCAGGGTCATTTCAGTCCTGCCGAGTCTTACCGTCCTCCTCTCTCCTTTCTTCTTTCTCGGATTCCCGTTTCCCTTTCGCCTCAGAGCTTTCTCCTCCAGGTTTTCCTCTGCCTACTTTTTCTCTCCCCTCTCCCTCCCCCCTCCTTTCTTCACCGCACGCGTAGAGTGTCATTTATTTATTTATTTATCACCCCCGCCATCAACACCCTTTTAGGGCTCCCAAGCTTTTCAATGTGAGTGGGAGGAGAAAAGGGCAGGAAGTGTTGACTGGAAGGGGTTTAAGTCGTGCCTCTGGGTGAGAGATTCTGCCCCGGAATAAACGATTGGGGAAAAGCTGGGAAAAAGGAGTCCGATCTGTTTATAAAACCCCGCTATCTGGTGGGAACCAACTCCGCGCGCGTCTCCTCCTCCCCTTTATTGTATGGGCTTATGGGGATGTCTGCCCGGACTGTTGTTGGGGGTGGGTGGGGTGGGGGGAGGTAGTGGATATTAGAGGACAATCTTGCCTTGCATCCTCTGCACCGCGCCTTCTCCACCGGATGCGCGCGCCCCAATGCAAAGGAATCCAGCAACATCCCCCAATTCAGACGCGGACAAAAGAAACTTTAATTAAGGTCTCTGCCCCGCGCGCTGCGTGTTTCACTCTCTCTCGAGACTGTTGATGTCCAACTCGAGGATGCGAGAAATAGAAATGGTACAAGCAGCCCATGCCCTTGAACTTCAATTGCTTCTGACTTGCTGTATTGATTTTTTTATACTGTAGGCACCACCTCCCGCCCCCTCCCCCCATCAAATTAAAGCCTTAGGAGACATTGGACTTAGAGAGGAGGGTAAACGCACTCCTTTGCAAAATAAGTAGTTCAGAACGATTTGTGGGAAATTACACCAAATAAAAATTCAAGGTGTGAAAGCTTCATCTTGGTTCTCTTGTCTTCAACACCATGACACCTTATCATTAGGAGCTCTGATTGTTACTTTCTGAGCCTTTAGATGATCAGCCAGAAAGTGCAAACAACGCCGGGCTGGAGGGTGTAAAGTTATTTAAGTAGGCTTTTTTCCCCCTTTTGGTGCGCCGTCAAAACACTTCACAAGTTAGGAAAAGAAAGTGGTGGTTCCGAGGCTCAGAATGATGGGTTCTTTCGCTCCCCCAGCCCCCCCTCCCATATCAGAAAAGAAATAAAATGCACAATGAGTCTTTATTTCGGAGGAGAAGACTTCAAAATACGTGCCAGTAATGGACAATTTGAGCTTTTCACTGGAGATACTCACACCGCAAGCTGGAAAGGGATTAAAAAGCCCCACGTGGTTGATCTGGGTTTAGACTTGCAACCTCTAGTTCCCCATGTATGTTCTTTTGCAAAGATTGGCCTCTAGATGGATGCGTGTGAGGGACTCTCTGGGGCCAAGGCTCGGCGCCTCGGGCAGGGCTGATGGTGGGAGCGCTATGAGCGGCCGGGCAGGGTCCTCACTGGGGGCTTCCTCTGCCGGCCGGGGCGGCCGGGTGCCTCCGGGACGCGAGCGCGCACGCCTCAGTCCGGCCGCCGCGCTCCTCGCACCGCCTTCTCCGCAGGTCTTTATTCATCTCATCTGCCTCTTCCCCTTCTCCTCCTCCTCTGCCTCCTTCTCCTCCTCTTCCTCCTCCTCCTCCACCACCTCCTCCTCCGCCGCCGCCACCGCCTCCTCTTACATCTCACTGGCCTGGCTCTGTGTTGTTCGGAGTGACAAAGACAATGTCCCAGCCTTAACTTTGCTACCACCTTGCCTCCTTCTGGGGTTCAGCGAGGGGGCGGGGGGACAGCAGCCGCAGCCTCAGCATCTCCTCCACCTTCTCCTGCTCTTCTCCAGCTCTTGGATAATTCTTCCCGTTCCCCCCCCCCCCCCCAGCCCTTTCCTCATTTCTTTCTTTCTTTTTTTTTTTTCTTCTTCTCTCCCGCACGTTGTTGTTGTTATTAGAAAGGCTTCGCGCACCCCCTGGTGCTCCGGCGTTTTGTGTGGCAGAAGATTGTCTGCCTTCTCTCTTTCTGTCTTGCTTTCTCTCTCCCTCTGGTTGCTCATTATTCAGAGAGAGACACAGAGGGAGGGAGAGAGAGAGAGAGAGCGCGCGAGGGAAAGGGAGAGGAGAGAGAAGAGGAGAGAGAGAGAGGGAGAGAGTGAGAGGGAGAGGGAGGGAGAGAGAGGGAGAGAGAGAGACGGATATCTCAGGTCATCTGCAGCTGCAGCGAGTCTGAGGAGCCGAGGAAGGCAGGGAAGATGGCGATCCTCCATTGCTGAGACCCGGCAGAAGCACATGAGACTCCCAAACAACTTCCACAACAATAACCCGAGCAGGAAGAGGAGAAAGAGAAAGAGGATAAGGAGGCGGTGGGGCTGGAGAACCCGAAACACCTCCCGGCGCCGGGACGCTTCTTCTGTAAGTTACTGCAATTAACCAGCACCTCGGGGTGGTCCGAGTGCTGCGGGGAGGAGAGCGCGGGGTGGTGGAGGCACAAACGCGCTCATTCATTCGGCCGAGGAGGGTTGGTGGAGCCGGGAGGAGAGGAAGTCCCCTGCATGGACTGGCTGTTGGAAGAGGAGAAGAAGCGAGAGAAGAGGGGGGGAGGAGGAGGAGGAGGAGGGAGAGCGAGCTGGAGGGGGAGGAGGAAGAGGAGGAGGAGGAGAAGCGAGGGAGGAAGAGGAGGAGAAGGTGGTGGAGGTGGCTGTGCTTTTCCTGCTGGCTGCTCCTTCTGCTGGGGGGCGGGGGGGGGGGCGGAGCGCTGTGGCTTAATTAATTTCGTGTAGTTCTAGGGAGAGAAGAGAAAATGAAAGATGAGTGAGAAGAGAGCCGGAGGCTTAGGACGGATGCTCCGGGTGTGGGGACAGGAGTAGGGACAGAGAGGGGGGCGGAGGGCGGGAGTCGAGGAGACCTGAGCCGAGAGAGAGCCGGAGGGAGCAAGCGAGGGGCAGAGGAGGGAGCGCTCCCGGCCGCCCCGACCTGAGCGGGTTGACCTCTTTCTTTCTGTCCCTCTCCTTCTTTCCCCCTCTCTGTCTGCCTGTCCCCAGCCCGATGGCAAAGCCGTGCGGATTGGCACCCCCCCTCTTCCTCAGGTATTTGACTCTCTCTCTCTCGCTCTCGCTCTCTCTCTCTCTCTCCCCGAAGTTGGGATGCGGGGTCGGGATGTGTCGGGGGGGTGGCGGCGGCGGTGGTGAGCAGAGAGGCGAGGAGCGGGGGGGCGCCGGCCGGGTGGCGGGGCGGTGGGAGTTGGCGGCGGGGGGCGGGCGCAGGTTCAGGAGCCGCTGAGGAGCTGTCTCCAGGCTGGGGGTTCAGAAGCGTCTGGTGGAGGAGACAACGGTTTCAGGAGAGGAGAAGCCATTACACACGCTTGGCTCTCCTCTGAGGAAGGGAGAAAAGACCCCCAGACAGAGGCCCGGGGGTCGCCTGAGTCCTGGTGCAGTTCCCAGGGGTCTGCCCTCCTTCCAGGCGCGAGGGGAAGCCGCAGCCGCCCCCCATTGGAGCAGCCCCTCTCTTTCCCTTTATCTCCCTGTCCTCCATTTGCAAGCTGTCTGCTTTGGTTCCAGTCCAGACTCCAAAACACAAAGCTTCTTCTCACGTTCATTCTCCAGGCTTTTCACCATTCCTGGAGGAACCCTCATTTTCTTTTCATTGTAGCTTCTAACCTACAGAGAGGGAGGGAGGCTGCCTGGAGTTCCTTTTATATTCCTCCCCTACTTTAAAAAAAAAAAAAAAGTTTCATTTTTAAGCACGCGTCTGGGATGGGAAAAGACCAACCAGTTGGGGCTTTCTCCCAGGGCTCCCGGGGGCTGTGTCTGAGTCTCTGTGTTGGCTGTTTGGTTTGCTTTGGTTTTGTTTCTGGAGGTGGCTGGAGGATTTTTGAGGAAGTAACTAGTTTGGTTGAGAGCTGGGAACTGAGTCAGGTAAGCCCATGTCATGTTGTAAACTCCACCAGAAAATGGAGGAGAGCGGGTTTCCAGGAGACAAAGCTGAGAAGTGTTTATAAAATTATGGATGTCTCCATTTTGAAGCTCTGTTGGTGATGGCTGGAAGAGGAGGCTTGCCTGCCTTCTCCTTCTCCTTTTCTAGGGGGCGAATCTTGTGGTGGTTCCTCAGTATCTGTTCATTATGCAAAGAAATGAGGGGCTTGGAAGGGCTTCTCAGATATTTCTCCCACCCAAGGAGTACTTTCACAAGTTATGGAGGCATTTGTTTCCATTTTAAAGTAAACTTTTGGAATTTTTTTCTCTCCTTTTGAGTGGACCTGTAGGGTTTTGACCTCCTTTGGGAAAGGCAAGGCAAAACCTTAAACATTTTTCCACTGAGGTCCTTCACAGAACTTTTAAGCTGCTCCAGGTCTCCTGCAAGTCACCGGGAAATGTGATTTCCTCATTGTGAAGATGGTGGTGGCCCTGAGCTGAGATTTTTGGAGTTCTGGGGCTTGATTATCATCATGTTTTGATGCACTGCAAGACTTTATTGTCTGGTTGTGGTTGATTTCTGCAAAACAACAGCAGCAACAGCAAATCTGGCAAGATCTCAGAGGAACTCTTTAAGACTGGCTGACACCAGTTTCTGGAAGGTCTACATTTCTTTTCAGGAGGCTTCATTTGTGTATTAGGCCTTCTTTTAGTTCCTTTGTTTTCCCTTTTCCCTTCCATTCTGCTGCTTTTTTTTTTTTTTTTCCTTTTCTGTGTTCTCAAGTACTGTAAGTCTTCAGGAATATCAGATGTCTTCTTAACAATGTCACTATGGAAACAAAATTTTATAATATTATGTCAGTTGAGAAAACCTTCTGTCCAGGTAGCTTCACCTTTCTAATTGGGAGGAATTTATTAGTCTTAGAGGAAGACATTTTGTGAGGATGATTTGAAGAAAGGACCCAAATCTACCCAGTCCACACACACACTGATTGGAGTTCTTCACGGATTAGTTCTAGAGAATGTATGTAATCAATCCCAGTAAAGAACTAAAGCCTGAAATGCTTGAGGAATTTATAAAAGCCAACCATGAAGATGTTGCTTTTCCATTAGATAAGGTAGCCATCTTGAGGATGAGGGAAGATGTTGGAAGAATATTAGATGGACTCTTGAAGATAGGTGAGGAATGCTCCACAGTGGAATGGAGGAGATTCAGAACCAGTTAATTTATTGTAAGGAGGCTGATTGGACCTTGTTTTCAACTAAGGAGGAATATAGAAAGGTACCAGCTTCAACAGAAATAAGGAACACATTGGTGAGCGACTTATACCAGCTTTTTTCTGGCTTTGCTTTCTCATTATATGTCAGATTTGTGTGTGTATGAAGTTCTTTATGTCTACAGTATTTTTGTACAGATCGAGGTGGTTTTAGATTCCAGATGTAATTATATTCTGTTGAGTAACTGGGAGCAGTGTCATTCAGTAAATGCACCGTGCTGTATATGACAACATCACATTTTTCGAACCAAACTGTTGTGTCATTAATTGAGGGTTATTGTTCTTCTGAGAGGTGTGAAAGGAGAGGAGAAATACATGGTTCTTTAGCTGATAATTGTCCATAGTCAATGAAGTAAAACCCTGCTTTTGTAGACATAGATGTATGGTTTTCAGGATTCTCAGTTGATGTGTATCCTCATTTAAAAATACTTCTCTTCAGAGCTCTGCTTCTTTATTAATAATCTAGGGCTCTCCAAGAGCACTTAAAAAAAATCTTACTTGCAATCATACCTTTAATTACTCATTTTTGAATGTTATTTTTGATATCATAACTTTTGCTCTTAAGTAGAATGTCATCAATGTTATATTTAAATTTGCTAATGTATATGTGTATATATATGCATGCTACATGTTCAAACTCAGAAGTTCAAATGCGATGGGATAAAAAGAGTTATTTGGGGAAGTAATTGCCAGATAATTTTGCACCTAATTAACCATATATGTTTATGTAAACATAAATAAATTATTTGTTGATCTTAAAGTAAACTTCTATGATATCTTTGTTGTTGTTGATACCAGGACAACTGGTTAATTACTTCTCTCAGTGGGGGGAAGAATCTGACAAACTGGTTGCCAGTCTAGCAGTTTGACTCATATTTTTTACTTTTGGTGTTTTTGTATGTAGACAGCCTCAGAGCTGAGCTTTTCTGGAGGGAAAAAAATTAGGTATCTAACAGGCATTTTGGAGTTTGCAAATGTGTTCCAACCTGAGACTCATCCATCTCGGGTGTTCATCACCAAGAGAAGCATCATTATATTCAAGACATGGTTTCTTGCTTTTTTCTAGATATGTGCATTTGAAATAGGACAGTTACTTTGGATAAACCACCATGAGAGAAATAAAAAAAGGGTCCAATGGAACCTTCTCATTTGATGTCAAAACTCAGAGATCCTTTTTGTTTTTGAGACACCAAGTTGATGAGGCTTGGTAGGCAAGCTTTTACCTAATTTGCTCTGATATAATCACAGAGAGAAATCATTCTGGAGACTATGTGAATTGTGATGTACCCTGCCATAAAAAATATTCTTGCTGGGTGTTCGGTTTCCATAATCTTTCTCATATTCAATTTATGTCCACCTAATTCATTGATCACATTCTCCCAGGAGTTGGTTTATAACTTTTAGATGAAAACATTATATACATATATATGTGTATATATATTCTTTTTTTCTAGCGAGTCTTCTGTAAGACAATAGGGGAAAAAGAAATCCAACTATACTAGTGGACTTGAAAGTACTTGAGTTAGTTTTCCTGAAAGGAAAGAATGGTAAAGTTGCCTTGGGAAAGAGTCCCCTTTTCTGTGTGATGGAGTTTAATAAGGTCTAGTCTGTCTTGGATTCCTTCCTAGTGTTGAGATTTCTTGGTTAAGGTAACCTTACTTATCTTCTTTGGTATGTTCCTTTATCAGTCTTATAGTTCACTGCCTCTTGGGACAGAACATTGACAAAGCTGCATTGAGTGTTTCGAGTTGATGGCTTAGGAAACAAGCTATTTCTCAATGCCATACTCATAAGTCAGGAAATAATAATGAACTCAGATTGCAAAGGATCTGACATGGGTGGATGATTGGATGGTTGGTATATGGAAACTAAGGAAATTCAGAGGAAGTGGGGGGAAATATTTCCAGGGTCTATTACTAAAATCTAGTCAACTGAAAAAAAAAAGTCATTATCCATGAGTGTGTGAGTGTGAAAGCAAGTATCTTGTGAAGGGCACATACTTAGGAAGTTGGTGGCTTTGAGAGAAACATTAGGTGGGTGTTGGTGACCTGTTAATTGATTATGAGAAAACAGAGAGGAAAGTAGATAATGTTAGAAGAAAATTCCTCTTTTTGTGTGATATGCCAAGACATCTGGCAGATGTTATGTTGGACCCTAAGGAACGGACAGTTTAATTTTAGCGCTAGCAAGGAAATGGGAAGTTCTAAGCTCTTTTAATAGCACAAGTCTTAGTTTGGGGAAGGTTGCTTAAAAAAAGAAAGGAAAAGAGGCATTTATTGTAAGATAAAAGAAGGCTGGGGAACATGGGGATTAAACTGAGATTTTGGGGGTGGTGGACAAATGCATTATTTCCCAAGTAGAAATTAACACTAAAAATCATGTCAAAGCTGACTGCTTGATAACACCCTAAACAATGAATATGAAGTCAGAACGTCTCATTGAGTTGCTTTGTGCCTTAGAGAGATCTTCTCCCTCACCTCTGCCCCTCCCCCTGCATTGTAAGGAGGAAGCTGGCGCAGAGGCCTTGCACAGGTCAGAAAGTTCATCTGTAGCAAAGCCAGGCCTAGAACTCAGGTCTGCTGACTCCCACCCCAGTGCCCTTTCTACTGCCTGTGAGTGTAGCAGTTTGTGAAACACCAGCTCCCCTCTCCGGAGCGCAAGGCTGTCTCAGAAACCCTGAAACCGTACGCTAGTGGGGCAGGAGTGTTGATTTTTTTTTTAAGTTGGTCTAGCGTGTTGGGGAGCCTGGGGCCAAGTGTGGTCATTCACAGGAGTAATAGGCTCCAGAGGCCCGTTTTGTTCGTGGGACTTGTAGCTCTTGGGTTTGAAGCTGTGCTTTTCTTCTGATTGTCCTCCCCCCCGTACTTCTGTCATCCAGGGTTGGGGAGTCCTTTCAAACGCCCTTCTTTGGAAGTTTGTCTGGGTCTATTGCAGCTTCCCGAAGTGCCCACAATTGGACTCTTGAGGATCTGTTTTGCAACCTGGTAGAGATTTCAACTGGCTTCTGGCAGAGATGCCATTTTGTAATACTGATGAATGGCCAAGAGAGTGAAATCCGGTCTTTAGCAATGACTGGTGGCTTCCCAGTGTTCCAGGCTCATCTAAAAATGTGTCCTCCATGTATCTTGTTGAGACCCAGTTATCTCCTGCAGACCTGTGACTAGCTATTTCCCGTGTCCCAGTAGACACGCTGTCTTCCTTAAAATGCTATTTGAAAGGCACGTGCCACATTTAACCACGAGAGAGGGATGGGATAGTACTTGAAGGGTGACCCTGGGTTTCCATTCCCCATTCCACTTGGACAAGTGAGAGTAACTTTGTAAAGAAGAAGAGGGATGTTTGGAAGTTTCCACGTTTTCTAAGCTTCTTCCAAACGAAAGCATAAATTCTTAATCCAGGAGGCAGTCTGGAGAAGGTAGGGCTGTATGTGGACTTCTGGCAGAAACACAGTTAACGCTATAAACAGTTGGACCTCACTGTGGCACTCCTCCAGATGAGTTGACTGTCGAAAATAAAATGTTCCAGAAGAACTGGGAGAACAGGAAAGAAGTTAAAACAGCATGGTTTGCATGCCAGTACTGAAGGAAGAAAAAAAGTGTGGGGTTGGGTTGGGGAGGGGGTGGATTGGAGAGTAGATAATTCTAAGTGGAACTGTCTCTGGGATTTATAAAAGGATGAGAAGTTTCCAAGTGAGGGGAAAAGGCATTTTTATGAATTTAGGTTGCATTGACAGTTTATTAGGAAGCTCTTTGGAATCTTTTGTCCCCTTGAACTTTGTATCAGGAGAACTGCACCCACTGGGAATCTGGATTTACGTTTTCTGCTCTGAAATGCTGTTGTCAAATGTATCTGCTTTCTAAGGGGTCCTGTCCTTATCAGTTGACCCACGCCTAGGATTTGTAGCCTTGGGATGTGTGGCTCCAACGCCAGGTTGGAGTTTTCAGGGCTTGGAAGGATAAGAGGTATGGTAGTTTGGGGTGAGAGGTTCCCCATATGGTTCACCTGCAAAAAGCATTGTGTTTTTTAATTCTGATGAGCAGATGACTTGGTGTCTTCAAAGCATTCTTGCCTAACTCCTAGCTGGAGACACTTTTTTTCTTCTTGGGTTATTCTTGGAGAGAAGGTTTCTTTTTGTGCCAGGTCATGGGTATTTTGGTATTGATTTCCTTGCTTTCATGTATTTGCTTGTGTGGTTCACTGCATGTTGCTTCTGAATGTTAAGAAAGCACTTCTGTTGGGTCTGACCACAACTTAACCCCCCAACTTAACCCCCCAACTTCATTCAGAGAGCAGAGCCTGCTCCAGAGGGTAACAGGAAGATAGGGGGAGGGAGGGTACTTATTTGTCCAAAAAAAAAAAAAAACAATCCTTGAAGGCTTCTTAAGTAGGTTTTTCACCAAGACTGTGCAAGGAAAGATGAGGAACATTCCACTAGCAAACCCATGGGTCCTGATGAAAATGTTGTAGGATCACTTAGTGGTAAATGAAGCATTTGTCTAAGATGAGGAGGCCAAGACTTAACTTTGGATTGAGATTGGTTTGAACACAAAAGGAGCTGGAAGCCCAGGCGAGACAACTGTGTCAGAAGTAATTAAGCCCAGGATCTGTGGAGAGGCTTAGCTGCCACAGAGCCCCGCTGGGGAAGGCCAAACTCGCTCCCTAAGCCCTCGTCTGGCCAGTTGAACCAGAACACGAGCTAAAACCTTCGTATCTTGGAATTCTTCTCTTCCCCGTTCAGATTTAAGACTGGGAAAGTCTTCAGTTTTGCTCCCCGTCGGCTGAGTGCTTTTCTCTTGAACGGGGAAATACCAGAGGCTGGGAGGGGGAGGGGGTGGTGGCGATCTTCTCTGAGGGAACATTCTCCCTTTTTAACGTGACAAATGTGCCTCTAACGTTGTACTTATTAGTCAGACAATAATTGTGCGGTGGCACAATGTGGGATACTTGAAAGATGTTTGCTGCACAAAGGTTCCCATACTCACCTGCAGATTAAGAAATGGGTTTCTAAACCATCTCATTTCTCTTGCTAATGAAAAGCTTTGGAAAGCACCTGTGAATCACAACTCCAGCTGCTTTCATGGTAGGGGAAGTTAGGCCTTGAAAGGATACACGGATTAGCCCGTCAGAAAAGCAAACAGTGGCATCAGCACAAGTAGAAAATAGACAGGGTTGTTAAGCTAACAGAAAAGTAGGCTAAAGCATTGCCATAATTACGTGGTGGAAATTTGCTGGGGAGGAGAGGCTGCTTGGATAAGAGGAGGGGAAGAAGGAGAAGAGGGGTGGGAGAATGATTGACAAGTCAGAGGAGAGAGGGCTGTCCACGGGGAAGAACTTACAGGAAGAAAGGCATTGCTTTTAAGAACACAATAAAGCAAGTGGAAAAAGACCTTGTAATTTGGTACCTATTGCACGTGAAATATGAAGACCAGGGCTCAGATCCACATTCTTTGGTCAGTCCTTATTGTTAAGTAGAATTGGTCTTGGGAGACAATTTATGTGACTTCTGGGTTAAAAATACGGCGTTGCTGGGTAAGGACAGATGGAAGGTTGATGGAGCTGATTAAGTAGATCTTGGTGGAGATTTTCCTGGAAAAGCAGCGAAGTAAAGAATAGAGCTCAGCAGAAAGTAGCTGCATTATTAATGGGCAGAACATGTGATAGTCCTCGCTAAGGTTATCCATAGAGCTTCTCTACCTGCATTCTGGGTGTTAGAAGAAGTGAGGAACAAAGAAGTGCTTATTTCAGAGGCGAAAGGCATGGAGCATGATGACTACCTGTGTCCAGCTTGGGATTAAGCTGTTTGCTGGAGCCAGGCATCACAGGCTGGTCTGTCAATCCAATCCTGGTATTTTAATGTCCAAAATAAGGCCACCATGGTCCAGAATGTTCAGCTATTCTAATCCTTAATTACATCATCCTCTGTATTGTGACCAGTAAGTCTGCAGCCAAGCATCAGATCACCCAACCCAGACTGTACCCGATCTGGGGGTCCTACCTGTGGGGTAAAAATTGAACACTGAGTTATAGGATGAAGATAGCCAAAATGTAGATACCAGCTAGAGATTATGTAAAGATTTCTATAATAAAGTACTTATCACCCAGAAATTTTGCTCTTCAATGGTTTCTATCTTAAATGGTCTTCTTTGAAGACTATTAGTATTTCATAATGATAACTAGGGAAGGGGTCTGGATGGAAGAGACCATTTTCATTTTAATGTCAGAGTTCAGCTACAAGAACTTATGGGGCGGGGTGGGGGGGGGCAGTCGGGTTAGCAGATGCAAACTATTCTATTTAGAATGGATAAACAACAAGGTCCTACTGTATAGCATGGGGAACTATACCCAATCTCCTGGGATAAACCATAATGGAAAAGAATATAAAAAAAGAAAGCAAATGTGTGTATAACTGAGTCACTTTGCTCTAAAGCTGAAATTAATACAATACTATACTTCCATTGGGAAAAAAAAAATTTCTCCCCTTCTGCTGTCGACTGAGTATTGTTCCTTCTGATGCTGGGCAAGAAGACCTTCCAAAAGGAGATTAAATATGATTGCTTCATCAAAAATTTCTGCCAACTTCTCTGTAGAGTGGGAATATCGCATACACCGTTAACAAAATGCTCACAGTTAATATTTAATACGAGGTAACATTTGTGTAACATTGAATATGAACCAGGGGCTGTTCGAATGTTAGAGAAGGCTGAGATTTGGGGAAGTAAAGTAATTTACGCAAGTTTCATGGAGATGTTTGATGGGGGAGCCAGGATGCACACATAGGGGGACCACCTCCTGACTCTCAGCTGCTGGGAACTAGCCTTGGTTATTACTTAGTATGCTAATAGCTTATGTTCCTGATGGTTTATCTCTTCCAGTTGCTTATGCCAGGAGTATATCCTGGTGTTCTGGAAGGAAATCTGAGCTTAATGGAAAATTAATTGTAATATATTAGTTGATATGAGAGATATAACTTATTGTAATAGCTTGACAAAGTGTGTTTAACTGGAGTGCCCTCTCTTTGTTCTTCTGAGTTGCAGAGGAGATGGTGAAAAAAAAAACCAAGAGACCATGTGGGTGGAAATTTAGAGAATAAATATTTTAAAATTGTACTGTATTGAACTTAGTATTATAACTCAGTATTTTGTAATTATACACCTGGCTATTTAAAAGGTACCCCTCCCTGTTATAAGCAGAAAGATAATGCTGTGTGACTTTTTTTTTTTTTTTTTAAGAAGAGATGATGGTTATTTTCCTTGTGAGGGCCCCTTTTGACAGTCTCAGTGCCCTATGTTGGCTCTGGTTACTGGAAGCACAAGAAATGTTTTTCAAAAGCCACACAGACATATTTGAAAATTAGTTCCACTGTCTAAGAGTGATTTTTTGAAAATAGTGCCAATACTCTTCAAAGCATGGGTGCTAGTATCCTCCAAGCCTTTAGTGATCACCATGTGCTCTATTTAGATCCTGGAGACATGATGGATGTTTTGGTTTTATTTGCCTCTCCCTGAAACATCACAGTACAGTAAGGAAGCTGTTGTTCAGGGATGACCACAAATGCCCTTAATAGAGTAACAAGCTGTACTAAGGGGCATGGAGCAGGTCCAAAAATCCCTCAGATATCTAGGACAGTAGCTTTTCTGTAGGACAGACAGTTGGGCGTTAATTGCTGAGTAGACTCTTTAACCTCCAGGCAACTCGTGGTGGTTTTCTAAAACCTTTTTAACTTTGCCATGGATCTTTTCAGGTGATAGTCTGTCCTTAGACAGACTCCGACCCAAAACCTGGCTAGGAGGATAAGTATGTGTTCTGTTTATAAAGTGTCCTAAAGGAGTCACAGAGCCACTCTGGGGCTGTAACCTGTCATCTCTATCATTATCTACCAAACTTATCAGTACCATTGTTTTCTTAGATGAAAGCTTGTAATGGGAAAAAGGCTCAAAAACAACAACAACAAAGAACCCCAAACAAAAACCCAACAGATTACATAGTTGAGGAGAGTAAAATTGACTTATACCAAAGCATGGGGTTCTTTGGGTGGAATTTCTAATGTTAAGAACCACAAAGACTCTCTTCAGCCTTCACCATAGTGCCTAGACATCTAAGATGCTCCCTCATACCAGCCTGTCTCAAGGACCAGACCTTCAAATATTTCTTCAATCTTCCTCTTAATTCTTTGAAGAGTCATCTTCCTAGGAGCATTGCAGAAAGTATAGGTAAATTGAGTCAAGGTCTCTTTATGGGTGCAGTGACATCCACTTGGGAACAGGACATTGAATTTGAGAATACCCAAGAGCTAGGGAGGAGAGGGAGCTTTAGAGTGTGTTTGAGGAGGTAAATGTATAAAGTATATGTATCTAGGGCTGGTGGAGAAATCTTCTATTATCCTGAAAAAAAAAAAGACAAAAATCACTCATCTCAAGACAGATTGCATTATAATGTGAAAAAGCACGTTATATAGATCACATAAAATAGCACGTGCTTAAGAGAACAGACCTGTATCCTTCCACTGGTGTGAAGTTCCCATCATTTTTTCCATCTTCTCCCATGGTCTTGCCTCTCATTGGTAATTTGGGTGTGCTGAGCAGCGAAGTGGAATTGAAGAACAGATTTCAGCTGTCCCTGAATTTCGTCCCCACCCCTTGGTAGCGTCTCATGTTTGAATCCCTCATCCAGTCTCTCTGACCAGTGGCTGTTGCTTGTTAATAGTGAATGAACATAACCCATAGGTCCTAAAATGAGCAAGTGTTAAATGTTATGTGATTATTAGGGAAAAACAAGATAATCTAGTCAGTGGGCTTAATTAGGTTGTGATTGCCCAATTGCTGCTTCATGATAATTATATTCATAACCCCATTTCTAGACGTCAACTACAATTATCAAAATTGACCCCAGCTCAGGTAAGTGTTAGCAGTCTTCTCTGAAGCAGCCTCTGAAGAGTGAATTTCAGATGTTTCCAGTATTTTCCTCCTGGTCCTTTTCTCCTTCTTGCCAACTTCCCGTCATCTTTTCCCCTGCTTTAGTAAAGAAGTTGGTGGCAACATCATCTTGTCTGTGTACCCACGCGTATATTATATGGCTTGAACTGATGTCTACAGAAAAATAAATTCTTCAGTTTTTAAGAGTCAAATATGGCTGAGAAACATTAATAAATCAGTGCATGGGAATCTTGAAGCATAAAAAAATAAAAAACTGGCTAGATTTTTCCCTCAGGCCATGATACCTTTACAGTAGATTTAAAGTGATTCATTTGAATAGATCTTTTATTTAATAGTGCATAGTCTTAAAGTGAAAAAGAGAGTTATCTGTGTTTAAGTTGCTGCCTTATCCACATGATCATGAAGGTCTGAGGAGTATAGAGCAAGGGCTTTTAACTTTACAGGATCCTCCGCCTCCTTTTTTGCAAATTCATGCCATTCGCTGCCAGTATATTCCAGGAGAAAAAGAACATGTCATTGCTAGGGGACATTCTTTACTGTTACCTCTTATATGAAGTCAATGATTTCTAGGAAATACAAACAACAACCTGTATCTGAAGTGGGTATGTCAGTGTGACACTCTGAATCACTGGGCCAGATTGTCACTTGGCAGCCTTCCCTTTCTGACATGCAGTTTTATGGGGAAGTCATGCAATTAAAATTTGCACACTATGGCTGAACTTCATTGCATTGAACTGTGTGAAGAACAACTAGGAACTTGGCTACCATGTCTATGGGTATATGGGGTGTGTGTGTGTGTGTATTAATATATAAATATGTGTAAGTATGTAAATATATTTTACATAGAAAGAATATTCTTTTTGGGATAAAGTGCTTATTTTTTGCTGAAGCATCAGGAATGCAAATTTCTCAGGTTTTCTGTGTGAACATGCAGTTCTTTGTGCTGGCGTCTTTCGTTATGAAAAGTGGTGTGTAGCGGGTGGAGCATACTCTTTGAATCTTGCACAATCGCAGGATAAAATTTGTCTATGTTTCTTCCTAGCTGTGTGGCCTTGAATAATCAGTTAACCTCTCTGTTCCCACGATTGCCTATCCAATAAAATGAGGATAATATTATGAATCTGTAGAACTGACATAAGGGCTAAAATGTATTCTGTGTGTAAGGATTTGGGTTTATAATGGGCACTAGGAAAATGATAGTGTCTTCCTCATGGATAGAGAAACTGAGGTAGAGGTCTGCTGTCAGGGATTTTTCAGGCGTGAATTGTTTTGTCCTTGGTCTTAGACTCCATGTTTGGATTAATTTTGCACCATTTCTGTCTTATGTGATGAGTGGTCCTCGTTGTCATGGTCCACTCACAGGTAGACTTTTCCAGATTGTGAACCTCTGGTCTGGCTGGCTGTGGACCCCGCCACACACCATATGTGCCCGTGTACTTAGTAGGGATTTTGTAAACCACCCGAGGATGATGCCACGTCCTCTTGGAAAAGTGTACTTACTGTCTCACCTTACAGAAATATTCCCTGCAGAGTTGTGGGAACAATTTTTAATCAATGTGGACTTCTTCAAGCTTTTTAGGAGAAAGGTGTCATTATTGTTGCTCTTGTTTGGCATCATTCTGGCAAAAATGATCTAAGAATACCATATTTGTTCAGTGAGAATACTGGGCTGTGCCGTCTTTTCAGAGTTGTGGAAACAATTTTTAATCAATGTGAACTTCTTCGAGCTTTTTAGGAGAAAGGTGTCATTATTGTTGCTCTTGTTTGGCATCATTCTGGCAAAAATGATATAAGAATACTGTATTGGTTCAGTGAGAATACTGGGCTGTGCCATCTTTTATAAATGTTGATTGCTTCTATATGGCTTCACTAAGGTAGGTAGCTCTGAGCCAGCTGGAGGGCTGTCCTGTGGCCTTGCTTTGAATTGCTTTGGTCCTCTCTGTGCAAATGTTTATTTTAATAGTCCATGTCCACTTACTTATGTCCTGTAATATCAGATGCTTAGAGATCTCAGGGGTAAGGAGGCTAATTTTAGAGTGCCTTCAGGGTAGATGATATTTCAAAATGTGGAAGGGTGTTGGTAGGGCCTAACAAGAGTTCCCTAACCTGGTCTGCTCCAAGTCACAAGAACATTCATTGGTGGCTCCTTGGTGGCAGCGTGGTGGTGATGGTGGCAGAGATGGAGAACATGTGAATGCTTCTTGGGTAGGTCAGTTGTGATTCTTCACCTTTCAAAGTGAATTACCCATGGAGCCTTATGTATTTAGTTTTACATTTTGAACATTTACAGAGACATAAAGAAATGTTTAATTCTTTAAAAAAAAATTATAGTTGCTGCTTTAAAATTGTGTGCAGAGACTTTTGAGGAGGAGGGGAAAAAAGTGACCATTCATTACTTTATTTACTGGTGTTCAGATCTTTAGGATGATCTCAAATGAGAGCTTTTTGGTCTCAAAAGTGTGGACCCCCAAATTAAAGAAGTAGCGGTGACTCTCTGGGTGTAATCTTTGGTTGTAATAATGTGGAATGCCCTCAGGAAAGTAAGAAATGTGGGGAGACACAGGAGGGGTTGTAACTAGGCCTCTGGGCTGGCAGAAGAGCTCTGGGACTGGAAAGATCTTTCCATTTTCCTGGAGACTTCAGGCAGGGATAGTTTGGAGGGGTGGTGGGGGCGGGGGGGTGGGTTGCGGTTTGCCACCTTCATCTGTGTCCATTTCTTTCCAAGTTGTAAGATCCTTACTCATCTGTGACAACCAAGTTGTAGAAAAGTGATTGACTTCACTTGGGTCAGATTCCTCATTTGCTCCCAGCCTCTAGTTTATCTTTAGAGTGGAATTCCCTCTCTGGTGAAGGCTCAGAGGCATTATGTATGTAAAATACCCAGCACCCTGCCAGGTACTCAAAGGACGGCCAGCCACCTCTGCAGTTCATTTGCAGTGATCAATTACTGGCCATCCACTGCCTCTGGCACAGATGGCTTGCTTCTTGCCATTTATCCGCTGCCTGGCTTTGCGCTCCTAGTTAGTAGTTGTGGGATGATGATAGAGCTGGAAAGAATTTAGTGTCTTCACTCTCATAAAATGTGTTTTATTGATGCTGTTATATTTAAGAACTATGTGCCCATTCATCTCTATTCATTCATCAACCATTTACTGAGGGCCCTGGGAGTACCTGGCTCGCCTGCAAGAGCGCCTAGGTGGTCAAACCCAGGGGAGGTGGGATCTCTTTACCAGTTGTGTTAGCTTCTTTGTTTTGGTAATTGGAGTGATTATGATGGAGATGGCTGTCCTTAACCACATTTAACTGCACCAGAGGGTGGTGAACCTTTGGCTGGAAGCGGATTCCTATTTAGATGTGTGTATTTCTGAATCTTTGTGTGTATGTATTTACAATATAATTTGCTAACCTTGTCGTTAATGCTGCTGGGGTGCGGAATCTGGCAGATCATTTAAATATTTACTCCAAAATATCTTGTTCTCTGTTGGTGTGAAGTCGAGTTTCCAGTTATTTTTAGGTCATTTTCATCTTAGCAACCCTGTTGGAGATGAACCAGACACACTGCTGTAAACTGTCCCCACATTTTGGTCGAATTTAATAAAGTAAAGTTGAATGGTTTGGTCCCAAGAGGCAAACAGACCATCTGGTTAGCAGAAGGGTTAGGTTGAGTATTGCATGGCTGCTGAGAGGGCCACAAAGCGGCCCTGACCGACGCACTGGTAATGTGTCCAGTTGCTGAACGCATAAAGCATTGAAATGGTGCTTTCAAGTCTGCCGAGCCAGCAGTTCTGTTACCACCGCTGTGACGCAGGAGATAATTCAGCTGGGCAAGCGGCAGCATGGGGGTGGATCTACAGTACAGGATGTGTAATGTCAACATGAAGGATTGGAGCTGGCAGAAGGAAGGGAAGCACTCATTTCATGCCAGTGCAGGAAGCCTAGAGAGATGCTTCCCGCCCCCCCCCACCTCCCCTTTGCATCTTGTCCTCTTCTGGAGCTTTCCTCTGATGTGTTAAATGACTACCTTGTGTATGGTCCATGGCACAACTTCAGCTGATTTTCTGCCTCTTTTGGAATCTGTCAGCATAAATGGAGTGAAGCACATTCCACACACATGTAGGGCGGGCAGAGGCAGGAGTTCACCACACAGCCCGGGAGAAGGAGAAAGGACTTCATGAGGCCGGAGCATCTTTGCGCTTGAGATGGAATCCCATTGTACATTCGTTTGTGTTCAGCTTTGAGACCTGCCATCCATTCAAAGGCTGCAGTCATCTCGGAGCAGCTGTAGTCAGAAGAAGGCTGCAGAATGGTTCCAGAATGATTCTGCAGAAGCTCGGCAATTACATAATTGCTATGTAACTGGAGAGAGCCATCAGGGTTGTCTAGTTCTTCTGGAAAAGAAAGCTTCTACAGTTCGAGGGGGAGATTGTTTTGCCTTGTGAAACCTGAAAGCTGATGAGCAAGTGCAGCAAGCCACCAGGCTGGAACGGGGTCCTCTCATGGGCATGAGAGGGCACGGAATGCACAAGTACACTTGGCTGGACACTCGGTGGACTTCGCAGCTGTGTTAAGGGGGAGAGAGAGGGGGTGAAGTCACTGACGCCTTGAAAAGTGGATTCTTATATCAGCTGAACTCACTTCTCATACCTGGGACTCCCTTCTGTATGCATTTGAAGTATAGAGTATTCCAAGCTCCCGTTCCTAGGAATGGGACCAGTGGAGTTGCACTTGATCACCAAGAGCCCTCTCAATTTCTGCTACCTGCTCCTCGGAAGGATCTCACAGCCTCTCTTGAATGAATACTCCTGGATGCAGATCAGCAGAAGCCCTGTGAGACCTGCCTCTCATCAGCTGTTCCTAAATACTGCGGCCCTCTTAGGTGTCAACTCCTGGGACTGCGCTCGGCAGCCCCGGGGGCTGGAGCAGACCCGACAGTTTGCCTGGGAAGACCTCACAGTCAGAAATGAATTCCTTCTTTCAGCCACCTTACCACTTGTTTTCCCCTGTGGAGAAAATACTGAGGTGGAGTTGCTTAGATGTAGGCTTGAGGGTTGCATTAAACCAGTCAGAAGCTCAGGCTCCAGATTTCATCAGATACATGGAGCAGTCACCTAAAATTAGCCACACCTCCTAACCCAAGTGTGGGTTTCATGTTTATTTATGTTAAGTAGCTCTAAATTTCACCAAACCCGCCTTTCTGGGGTCGGTTTTGTGGGGCTGGTAGAGTAGAAAGAGTGGTTGTTGGGGCACATTTTTATTAATGGCAGAAGCTAGGCCTTTCATAACTATGATACTCATCTATAGTGTTCTATTTCAGTGTGTTTATAGTTAGAACTTCAGTGTAAGGGAAAATTGTACATTGCTACTCCTTTGTGAATTAAGGAAGAGTAGCCAGCAAGCAGTATAAGGATTTGGACTTCCAGCATGGTTTAGGTCCATAGATTCCTAGACCTTTTACCTTTAGACTGCTGCTTGACTCTGTACCCCCCAGGTTGAATGCTGAGGTTGACGGATGCAAAAAGTTTCGAATGCTGTGAAACGACGCTAGTGGGTTTTCAAGGAGCCAGCCTGTTGCAGCACTGAGCTTTTATTTTGTAGCAGTCTGGAAGGGTATAGGATCACCCATGGTGACCCTCATCTGCGTCATTCCAGGCAGGCCTTGGCATGCTATGGCAGATGAGTAAGGACGAGGGCAATTGGCAAGAGGACCTGCTGAGTTCATCTTGCTTCATATCTCAGGAACTGGCCTGACCTTGCTCCATCATCAGTGTTTGGGCACTTTGAGAAACACTGGAGCCTCTTTGAAGGGTCCTGGAGATTGTGTTGGGAGCAGTGTGCCCTCATACTGGGAAGGAACATCTGACTCTAATGCAGAGATCCAGCAGAAGGGAACCCTTTGCTATCAGTGTTTGGAGGCCCCTGAAGACCTTGGCAGTGAGGGCCATGATATGTAGTGGGAAGAACTTAGGCCACAGAGCCAGTGAGTAGCTGTGTGACCTTGAATGAATGATTTAATCTCTGATCTTCAGCTTCCTGATCTAGAAAGAAAAACTCACTTTGTAAGCTTTTTGTGGGGAATAAATAAGATCATAAATGTCAGCCTCTGGTGCACAGCCTGATACATTGTGGGCACATGAAAAATACGAATTCCCTCTTCTCTTACCCTTAAGTTTTTATAGAACACTCGTTGTAGGTAAGGCACTGTTAAACAGTGACTATTTGATTAGGAGTCAGAACACACTTGAATCCACATGAGATTCCTGTGAAGGGGCTCCCTGAAGCTTGTCCTGGTGGGACTGATACACATTTAGCTTCTTGGCTTTAGGAGCTGAGCAGTATCTTTTATGACATCGTGACTTTTAAGAGCCAGTGTGCTCCTCAGTGAAACAGGACTCCAAAATCTGGTAAAAGGCAAGAAAAGTAACCTTAACCTCTGTTTGCACTAACTATCTTGAGCATTCTATGTAATAGATTATTTATTAAATTCCTTCGATGAGGTTCTGGTGTTTTCGTTTTGACTAACTTCCTAAAAAGAGAAACCTGGTGTTTCCTAAGAGGAGCACTGATGGAAGAGATTTGGGTATCCAGAATTCAAAAGATGGCCTAACACGGGCGACTCTTACGGGCTTCTTTTCTTTGACCTGCAGCCTAGAGTGTTGTTCCTTAGGTTGGTGCTCAAGGAAGCCTTGTTGACTGTTTCCCAGGGAAAAGACCTTACTTAGTTAAAATTTAGCCGTATCAACTCGGAAGGCCAACCACTGGTTTGTCTCATGGTCAGTTACTGAACGGAACCAGCTAGAAGCTGCAGAAGGGCAGGTGCAGGGTTTTATCTCTGTATGTCAGTACCTTGCCGAGGGCCTGGGCAGATGTATGTAATCAGTAAGTATGGGTTGAGTTTGTTAACCAAGTCTAGCACTTTTCAAAAGGTTGTATTGCTCCTAAATGTCTTGTTCCCCAAACACATCTAGCTTTCTGAAAATAATCATTTTCTCTTAGTTGCTTTTAAGCTGTGGTGGCTACTGAAAACCTCCTAAACATCCAGCATTCAATTTTAGTAAGTGGAGTTTTTTTAAATGGAGATTTGGCACTGACATTTTAATTGAAAAATGAGAATTAATATAAATGCTTAATCAAGGGAAACTGCCCAACTCTATGATCTATATTAAATATGTTTTGGAAGTAAGAATGTGTAGACTGCAGTCTAGGTCAAAAGAGAGTTTGATTGTTGGTAGTTTCTGAAGGCTACTAATTTGAGCATGACGGTTTACTGGTAGGATCCTAAATGACTCTTCAGGCCATTGTAAAGTTAGATTTCATAGAAATGAGTCTGACACATTGGAGAGGAAACGTTCAAACTTGGGAGTACTCAACGATTCAAGGCCGATGGTTCTAGAGGAAATTCATTTGTAGTTTTATATGCAAAAAGAAGACATATTTTCCCAAGACTTTATTTGGCTTGTCAAGCCTAAGTGGATCGCGGCATGTATTTCATGGAAGCTCAGGGAATATAGAAAAGTTCTAGAGAGAAAAGCTGAGTATGCAGTGTTTCCTATTGTTTAACAGAATTGGAAGAATGAAGCAGGGGAACCAGGATAGTAGTCATGCCCTTTGAAGATGGTCAAGTAGCTTCAGAAAACATGTTTCCTCACCTTGGTCTTTGGTTCCCGAATATTTAAACCACTGAAAGTCTGGGGTGTGCAGAAGCCTTCTAGGTATGAGGTGACCTTGCACCATTAGAGAAACCCATGGATCCTGTTAGTTCCAACCTCACTGAAGGACATATTCTGAAGAGCCAGCTCATTAAGCAAGCTTTTGAAGGGTGTGCACTGCAGAGCAGTTTCCTGTTATTTGGTTAATGGTTGACCTAGTTCTATTGCCATATGCTTCCTGGAACGCATTCTAATATAAAGTATGTGTTAAAGCAAGACTAGGATAATAGCAGGAAAGTCAAAGCCTTTCTGAAGCAGAGACCATGTGAATGTTGGCCCAGTGAAGGCAGAAGAGTGTATGAACAGACAATGAAAAGACTTCTCTTTATGGTCTTATTTTCTGGTTCTGATTTCAATCCTCCTGTTGCATCCCGGTCTATTCTCAGGAGTTGCATTTTCCCAGGGTACCTCATACAGAAGCCCTGCATCCGTGTCCTTAGTTATTTCCCATGCACATGAGGCTAAGTTTGATGTTGAAGTACCCTGAGAAAAGTTGTTACTTCAAGGGAAGATGTGATTTGATGTGGCTAAGGACAGTTGATTTTATTCTTGTATTCTTATTTCTGTTTCTGTATGGCCAGCAAGGGATTAATCCATCTTTTGGTCTGAAATTTGGTTGAAATCCAGTCTAACTCTGAGACTCCTTTGATTTTTTTTTTTTCATTTTACCTGGACTCAGCAGCCTTAGTTGGTTCATTTAGATGGATAAGGGAGCCCACACAACCCCGGGGGCTGCTGAGCAAACTTTGCACCAGACACAGTGTTTGTTTTAACAGCTTCAGAATGTGAAGAATCTGTGGGTCTCATGTGCTGAGTGCTGGATATTTGGGTGGTGGTGGAGGCGACTGCTGTTCTTCGTTGCTCAGAAAGCAAATGTTTGAGGAACCACAAACGTGGGGAATCAGGTGGGAGGGGGTGCACAGGTCCTTTTAAATTTGTTTTTTGGTTTTTGAATCACCATTAATTGTATAGAGCGGTGATTCCTAAAACCTGGGCTGATCTTCAGAATCATTTGGAGAACTTGGAAACAAAAAAGAAAATTATTAAAAATAGGTTTTCAGTTTCTACCATCGGAGAGGGATTTAGTAGGTCCGGGGTGGGACCCCAGAATGTGTGATCTTTGAAGTCAGGTTTAGGAACCACTGGTGTTGGAAATTCAGTATCATTAGGTTGGCACGGAGGAGAAGCAGCCGCTGGTGCTTCACTGTCTCACATGCAGGAGGTAGGAAAAGGAAAAGAGATGCTGTCAGAACTTGGTATTTGTAGCTGCTGATAATTTGAGCTATGGAATAGGCTTTCGTCTTTCCTTCCCCAGGATTTCAGTACCTCCAGGGCACCTTAAGGGTACAGTATACCAAGTGCTTTAGGTTTGGGGAAATGTCATCTTAGTGGCAGGCTACTTACTATGCTTCACCACCACTATCATCCTCCATCCCCCTTCCCCTCCCTCCTGCCATGGAGGCCATGTTAGCAGAATATCTGTCATTCATCAATTAAATTGGATGCAGTTTTTTTTTCATATCAGTGCCTTTGGCAGAAACAAACGGAAGTTACACTGTGCTGATTTCCGTATACAAAAAGATTGCTGCTGAGCCGTCCAATTAGCTGTGTGTGCGTGTTTTCTGTTAACAATGAAGAGATGCACCTGTTGGCCAGGGATTTGCTCCATATGACTGTCTGCCTGTCCTGTTCCCTCTGATATTGGGCCACAGCTCACTGACCCATTTGTGAATCAGAATGACCTTGACTACAGGATCACCCTGATCTGGGGTTGAGTAATGTGCCTGATAAGTGATAGATCTTCAGTGCTTGGTTGGTGGACGAATGAATGAATGAACCAGTTAAGTAAACATTGTCCCAGACAGAGAAGAGATATGTTGGAGAGAAGAATCTGCTTCAAAGCAATGTGTTTGGTCAATATAACCTTTTCAGACTGTTTCTGCATTAATCTCAACAAAAAGGAAGATGCTCTTGTTGCAGAATTTGACCAATCGGACACTTTGGCTTCCTGAGAAAAAGCAAGGCAATTATTCTTCTTTTTCAAAATTTTATTGGAGAGTAGTTGATTTACAATGTTGTGTTAATTTCTGCTGTACAGCAAAGTGATTAAATTATACATATACGCATATTCTTTTTCATCATGGTTTAGAACAAGCTATTGAATATAGTTCCCTGTGCTAAATAGTAGGACTTTATTGTTCAGGAAAATTATTTTTTTTCCTTATGGTGTTTGTCCCCAAAATAACCATCACCACTATGGCAGAAAAGCCCCCCACACATAAAAGAGTGGCTACAGAACAAATATTTTAAAGATGTTTGATGTTCTTTCTCCATTCTTCCTCTGCACTTTGAAGGTCTTCTCATAGGGAGTGAGAAGCAGGTTGTTTTATTTTATTTCTTCCCCCATTATTTTTATTAGTTGGAGGCTAATTACTTTACAGTACTGTGGTGGTTTTTGCCATACATTGACATGAATCAGCCATGGATTTACATGTTTTCCCCATCCTGAACCCCCCTCCCACCTCCTTCCCCATCCCATCCCTCTGGGTCATGCACCAGCCCCGAGCACTTGTCTCATGCATCCAACCTGGACTGGCGATCTGTTTCACACTTGAAGCAGGTTGTTTTAGAAGCAGCAGAGAAGAAACAGTTGAGTAGAATGAAGAAAGTTGAATGTCTCTTCTTGACGGTCATTTGTTAGGAACCGAGAACAGTGGTCATGGCCTCAGAACTCATGGTCATGTCCTTGGCATGCTTAGAAGCTCCAAGAATGGAAGAGAGTCTCTTCAAAGTTATTTTGAGGAGTTGGACACTACCTACCAGGCTTCTAACGCTTACCCAAGTTAAGAGGTTGAAGTGCCTCCAAGGCTTTAAGTAGCAGCTGAACATGTGATCTTGTTAACCCCGAGATGTTGCTGAGCAGTGACTCAGATCACTGTGGCAAGCGATCCTGGCCCATTCCAGCTGCCCCAGCAGAACTCAGCATGAGGTCACCCTTCAGGCATATGGTACAGAGCTCATGCCCCCATCAGGACTTTAGAACCAGGACAACCTGATTTGGCTCTTCTGCACAAGGGACTGCTGTTGAGGGCCGCTTCGTGCTTGGGACCCATCTGATTCATCAGTGGTTCCAGTTCCTTCCTCCATCCCTGGCCCCCTCTGAAGACACACCTGAAGACACAGGGGAGATGCCAGATAGAGTCAGGAGTCCTCACAGCGCTTTGCTTTTTGGATGCCTTCTCATCTAGATAGATGGAGGCTTGTGTTTGCCCCCGGAGAAGGTAAAGTATGTTCAAGGTCGCCTGACAAATGTGCGATGCCTGTTTGGAATCAGATAACAGCCTTGAACCATTTGGCTTTTACTAAATACTAATCAACTCATACCCAAGGCGCTGGCGTGTTGGTCTTCTCAGGAGAGATGACTCATGGAACGTCTTTGATTTTGTACAAAAGACAGAATGGGGGGTGGGGTGGCAAGAAGGTAGCTGAGTTGGTTTTCTCACCAGACCACCCTTGAAACTTTCTCTGCCTTTTCATGACTCCAGTATGTTTGTGTAAATCTGAAATTATTTTGAAGCTTGAAACATCTTTCTGTTGAGCCGAGTAAATGTGTGCCTGTTTCGAAAGTTGATAATGACTCAAGGGTTTCCAGCTCTCAGGATTCAAGCCATTGCATGTTGGCAGTGACACTGGATCCCAGTTTTATAAATAAAATGCTGGGGTGCCGCCTGCAGGATCCAGACATAGTCTGTGAGCACATTCTAAATCTTGACCCATGGGTACACAGCAGGTGTCAACTACAAAAAACAGGAGGAGATAGGGTCCAAAAGGGAAAAGGAGTTCCTGTCTTTCTGCCTTGAATGTCAAGTTACTGGTTATATTCAAAGGGACAACATCTCAGGCTAGAAGGGGCCTATGAAATCATCGTGGCCAACCCCTTTATTGTGCATTTCTGGAAAGGCTATGGTGATTTGTCCAAAGTTCATGATGTAAGGAGTTAGTTAAGAAGCCTGAGATGGAATTTCAGTTTGCTGTCTAGATCATCTATGCATATTCCCCTACCATAGTGCTGGCAAAGAGCTTTTAGTTCTTGTGCCAATTTTGATTGATTGGTGGAGACCGCATGGAGCCCCACTTGGAGGAGTCTGTGCCTTGTCTAGGCTTGTTGGGAAAGAGTGTGGAGATGAAGCCGAGAAGGAGAAGCCTGCAAGAGAGGGGAACTCCTTGGTGGGGGCACTTCCCCATAGTTGCAAGTATGTGTTTTAAAGTCACAGACTCACTCCCTCCCAAACGCCTACTCTCTCAATTCATCCTACCCTCCCCTTTCCCCACTGTGTCCACAAGTCCTTTCTCTGTGTCTATGTCCCTATTCCTGCCCCAGCAAATAGGTTCATCAGTCCCATTTTTCTAGATTCCATATCGTACTTGTGTTCAGTCTTGTCTGAGTCTTTGTGACCCCATGAACTGTAGCCCACCAGGCTCCTCTGTCCATGGAATTTTCCAGGCAGGAATATTAGAATGGGTTGCCATTTCCTACTGCAGGGGATCTTCCAACCCAGGGGTGAAACTTGAGTCTCTTGTATCTGTTGAATTGGCAGGTGGATTCTTTACCATCACGCCACCAGAAAAGCCCCAGATTCCATATATCTGTGCATCAATGCTGTCTTCTTCTTTTTTCTCACATGTTGTCCACAGTTTGCCTTTCATTGCCAACCTGCTGGAAGGGACTGCCCAGAATATCTACATTAAATCCCTTCCCTCTGTAGATGGTTCAGAAAGGTTGTTAACTTGTCCAGGGTCAAACAGTTAAGTTGCAGAAGACAGCCAAGCTAAGATCCCTGGGTCCTGACCATTATGGTTCCAAGATATTACCTGATAGTCTTCCTACCTGTTACATGAGATTTTGAAAGTAGATGGAACCATGGAGATCATTTATTTAATCTCATTTTATCCCAGAGAAATGGAATCCAAGATCGAGCACTTGTCCAATGTAACTAAGTTGTTAAGAAGCACAAAAACCATCTAGATCTTGAGGAACAAAGACAAACCCACAGTGTACATTCTGTTTCTCTCTCTTTCCTTTATTTTAATCCACCGGGGGCGTGATTGCCTTGCCTCATATTGGAACCTGTAGATGTTATACTGTTAGAATGACCAAACTGTGGTTAAAGAGGACTTTTGGAAGTTATTCTTTAGTAGTTGATGTAGTAAATTTGGAAGGAAAAACTTTGGTCATAAATCTTGTGATGTGACCCCTCACGAGGCTTTAAATATAAGTTTAGAACCCTTTCTGCTGCCAAAGATTAGCTGTCATTAAGACCAGTGGTAGGTATAAATGTGCCTAGGAATTTCAAGAGCATTGTGAGTTTGTGGCTATCAAGCACAACGCTAGGCAGGCAGGGGAGTGGTGGTGTATAGATGCAGCTTTGTTTATCTGCAGGGTGTGGATCATCGACCACCAGAACTCTGCCATCGTTTTCCTGTGTATGAACAAAGTGTGATAATACTTTGCCCGGAACCAGGTCAGCATTTGGCGGGGAGGGAGCTCTGTTTCACAGGCAGAGCAATCTGTTAACATGTAATTTGAGATCACCACTATTGATAACAGAATAGCAAGGGCTCTGATTTCTCATGCAGGTGCCTCCATTGGCCCCTCTTGGCTGGTCTGGAAAACAGTATTGAGGCTTTCCTATATTTTAGCATCTTCAGCGGCCGGTAGCTCCTCTTAAGCAATGCTGCAGCCGGCTGTTCCCACTGGCCATCTCACAACTATCCCTGTTCCCACTGTGTTAGCCAGTGAATAGGGAAAGTCATCCAGATCTTGGTATTCAAAAGAATGTTGACTCCCAGACCTCTTGGCAAGTAGGTGAGGTGGCCCACCTTGGTGCTTTTGCCCTCTGCTGGAACATTTCCTTTAGAAGCATTGCCGCTTTTAGAATCATCAATAAAAAAACGTTTCTTTAGCTTCTTCTGGAACAGCCATCTAACCTTGAGCCTTTGTTTTGGAAGATAATGGTCTAATTTCTGCACAAACCCGGGAAACAAACCACTCTTAATTTCTTTCCCTCCCAGTCAGTTGTTTCAGCAAAATGATCCCCTTTCGCTTTAACAAAAAGATTCCCTTTCTAGCTTAAAATATTCCGGATATGCTTTAACTTGCCTTGGGGTCATAGCACATGTCTTCCAGGACTGATGAGTCTTGTCAGTTGCCCCAGGGTGAGAACTTTAATAAGCAAATTGCACACACCTGGTTTTGCAAAATATTGGCCTAATGGGGCACCTAGGTGGAAGTCAGTACTTGCCCTCCCTCCATACACACTCTTCCTCTGCACCCCCTTTTAAAAGAGAAGGCTCAGAAATGGAGCCTCCCTGCCATTTGTCTTTTAAAACTTGCCTGTCTCTTTGCTCCCCTGTTCGGATTGTTAACAAGCTCAGCTTGTTGCTATCTCTGCTGCTGTCTTTTGGGTTTGAAAGTCATGCCCATGATGGGATATGGTATATGGAGCGGACAGTCTGGTTAAAAGGGAACAGGGCTGGTGAGCTCTTCTTTGTCAGATTGTGCAGCCCCTGCCCTGCTCTTTGATTTGGGGTTGGCCCTTGGTGCTAGCTTAGTCTTTCCTGGCTCAGACTCTTGGTTCGTTGAAGAAAGAAAGCCTGGTAACCCGACTTTGAAGGCTAGACACCAGACTGACTTGTATGTTACTCATTCATTTTGTCATTGTTTCAAGCATTTACTGAACGTTTGTGCTAAATGTTGGAGATGGACAGAAAGACCAGCTCCTGTCTCCCAGAAGCTCATAATCTAGTGCTTCTATCTCCCATAGTCAGCAGGTGTAACGCGTCGCCACACCTCGTAGGGTGCGCTGTCATGAATTTTCTTTGACTTCTGTGCTCTCTCTCCTTGCTGAAGATAGCCCCTTCAATAAAGAGATTGGATGTCTTTCTTGTGATCTATTCTTTCAGACATGTCAGGATAGCCAGCTGATCAGAATGCAGGATCACTTTCTTAAGAAGCTGCATGTGGCATTGATGTAGAGGTATATTCATACCAGTGAATGGACATCACCCTCTCCTTGAATGCTTTATGCTCTAGACTGGTTTCTGCATTGACTGTGTTCCTTCTGCCCTCCTTCTAATATGCCTATAGGATTCTTTGTTGTTGTTAAGTTGGTGAGTTGTGTCTGAATCTTTTGCCACCCATGGATTTGTAACCCACCAGTAATCTTAGGCTAGGCTAGGGCAATCTATGTACGTGTCATTGCTTGACATTCTGCTAAAAGTTGATAAAAATCTGGTGACGGCATGCAGTTCTTTGGGCAATTAAAACCATATATAAGGCTTCCCTGGCGCTGAGTAGGCTGTGGATGACCTACTTCAAGTTTGTTGTCAGTCTGTATTCCACCCTTATTTGCACATATGTACCTCAGAAATTCCAGTCATCACCCCAGCAACCCCTGAAGTACCTCTTTCAGGAACAGTGGAGATCTTCTGGTTTCTTGGTTTGGAAGAGTTTCCCAAACATCTTTAGGAAAATTTGTTCATCTACTTCTAGAGTCCCTTTTCAGGCATGTAAAAAGCTGCTGCTGCTAAGTCACGTCAGTCGTGTCCGACTCTGTGCGACCCCATAGACGCCAGCCCACCAGGCTCCCGTCCCTGGGATTCTCCAGGCAAGAACACTGGAGTGGGTTGCCATTTCCTTCTGCAACGTGTGAAAGTGAAGTCGCTCAGTCGTGTCCGACTCTTAGCGACCCCATGGACTGTAGCCTACCAGGCTCCTCTGTCCATGGGATTTTCCAGGCAAGAGTACTGGAGTGGGGTGCCATTGCCTTCTCCGATATAAAAAGCTAGCACACTATATAGCACATGAAACAGTTCAGTTAAATATCGTATCTATATTCCACAGTTGTCTGTGTCCACAACCACAATGGGTATACATTGTTTTATTATGTGATGAGGCTAAATGCTCTTTGTGATGAGAAATAGTCAAGACTTGTCTCCACTCACGGGGCTACATTTTGGCTTACCTTCATTGTATGGGTGAGTGTCTCAGGCTGGTGCAATGTGTCTAGGTCAGAGGGCATGTGCTTTGCTATGGAATTCCAGAGGTCACTCTGCCTTTGTCCTCGACACCAAAGCTCATGTCACTTGCATCATGCTGTGACATGAAACAATATTGCGTCGTAGGGAGTGCATAATGGGGCTGTGTTGTCCAATTATCATGAGATTACCAAATACTTTTGCCTGGAAACTTGCCAGCAAGAGTGAACAGAGAGATGCCCCAAGCCACTTTCTCATCTTTATTCCTGAAGACTAAATGGCATTCCTAATATCCTCTGTACCTTTCTAGTTAAGTAAAAGGATGAGGCCTTTTTTTGGGGGGGGGGGGGACAAAGAATGTGGCTAGTGCAGGAAATCCAGATTTTTTTTAAGCTAATTTGATGAGAATTAGTTTAAAAAGTAAAAAAGGTGGGACAGAGAATAAACTGGCTCGAAAAGGAGATGATGAATTTCTAGGAAATGGGAGATGGAGATAATTATTGTATTGAAGAAAAGTTCTTGCTGGAATAAGAATGCTGAAGCAGTAACAAAAAGAGGCAAAAGAAAGCATGTTTTTTCTAGCACACAAACTATGAAGCCCATCCTTTTTGGTACTGGAAATTCTGACATTTCTTGACTTCTTCCACTTTCTTGATTTTTTAATTCCAACATTGAATTCCCAAATCATCTTTCTTCATCTCTGTGTTTTCATTCTCCCTGAGTTATCTGTGTCCTTGGAAAGTTTAAAAACAAGTGGTATTTTTTTTTTCTTTCTCTTCTCTCTTGGCGGAGACACACAATGGGCTGCCTTTCCCCTTCTCTGTGGAAAGAATGGAAACAGAGTCAGCCGCCAGCGGAGCTCCATACGGATTGACATTCCTTGCTTCTGCTTTTGAAGTTAAGATGGTCACGAGAGAGAAAAATATTTTCGGTTCCAAGCCTAAGAAAAGGACATTCCTTTCCGTCTTGGCACTCTTGTTTTCATGGTGTTGATTTCTCTGCGAATCATCTTTGGTCCCGTTAATACATCACATCTGAAAATGAAATCACTTGTGTAAGTTCTTTTCCTCACCACACCCTTGATTATAGACAAGGTGATGTTTTCTTAGATTTATCTGAAGTTGCTTAAGATATATTTTCCTGGCTTTTTTTTTTTTAAACTCTGGATCAGTTCCCATTGTTGATCAAGCACATTCAGAGTTTTCCAGAGCCCTGAGAGACCCATCCGTGAATTTTGTTCTGTTAAACAAGGAAGAAAAAGGGGGGGGAAAAAGTTTCATTTTCACCTTGCTGTAGAGAAGGGAATCTCAGAGGAATCATTTTCCTTTCAGGAAGATTGGGGTTTGTAGGTTAAATTCCACATTACACAAATTCCCTGATGACAAAGAAGCCATGGGATCAACAGTCTTTCTTCAAAATGCATTTCTCTGTTGAAAGAGGAGGGTATTCCATTTGAGGCTGTTGATTGAGACATGAAGATAAGGTCTGAAATTGGTGGTGGCCCAAGGTCACTGGTAGAACGAATGGACCATTTCAAAATTATTAGCAGCTGGTTTAATAGAGTTGTAATAACTACAGCTGTGTGAGAAAATCCACGCACAAGATATTTGGAATGTCCCCTTTGAGGTCCTTTCCTATTGTTCTAGAATGATCCTGGCATCCATTTAACAAAAGCACAGCTTCAATAGAAGATTAAGTAGCTTTATGCATGAGCATGTAATACAGGCTTTATTTGCTTTGGATTTTGGACCATCTTTGTATTTTTAAAATTTTAACTTAAAAAAAAAATTCCTGGCATTATTAAGCCTCTCACACAACCCCATATATCCCTGTGTCCCACACACTAAACCATGACTTCAGAGGCTCACAACATTTAAGAATTTTAATGGCTTGCTAAAGGAGTTCTCTTTCTACCTAACATTTTTTATTAAGAATATTTAATTTGTATCAAAGGATTTATGGCGTTTAATTTGCCAAACTCCGAGGCAGTGAAGAAGACACCTGAAGAGATGATGCTATACTTTCTACAACCCTTTTCTTAAAACACAGTGTTGATTTCTGGTTTTATACAACCTAATAGATCTTGACCTTCGTAGCTGGATGCAGGTGCACACACATGCATTCATGTATGTGTGCCAATATAAAAATTTTGGTCTGCAGAGAAATAACGCCTGTTTCCTCCCTGTGTCATCTGTACCTTGCTAACCCAGAGACTTGACAGGGAAGAGAAATACAGAGCATTCCACCCGCTTAGGAATTCCACAGCCGTGAGTCATCCTGGCCTCAGGGTTCTTGCCTCTTTGCCTCATCCTATTCCTGCTTTCAGAGTCAGAGGTCTGGATCTCCAGTTCTTAACTCTGGAACTGGGAAAAGAGGCACAAGGTGATACAGCTGACATAGTCTATTCCTTATCTTAGAACAAATTTCCAAAATACGCTACCAAGGCAGTAAAGTATGGAAGTCAAGTTCATGTTGCCTTGTGTGTTGATTTGCTGAACTCTTCATAAGTGAGACTGAGGGCTTTCAGCACACACTATGTAGCATTTGTTCTCCACCACAACGCTATGAAGCACATGTGCTCTCTTACCCACAAAGGTCAAGTGACTTCCCCAAAGTCACAGTTGGTGGAAAGCCAGGACAAAGTCCTAAACCTTGCCTTCTGACCAGTCCTTTCCAGGACACCATGGATGACTCACCCATGAATGACAAATGCTTTGTAGGCTTTTAAAGGAAGTTGAGGATATTCAGGAGACATCCTCTAACCTTGTGAGAATGTATCATTGTGGAAGGAAATTGCCATGCTCTTCACAGAATAGTCCATCTTGGAGCCAGTGACCCTGTTGGCTTGCTGTGGCTTATATGGAATGGATTTTGGTGATGATTAAAGACACGGTAAAGATTTGATAAGACAGCAGATGCCCACTGAAATAGTAAACAGTCCTGTCATAATGGTTTCTCTTTGCCTTCACTCAGAAGAGATGCACGCCAATTCATTCCCGAACTATTGTGTTTTGTTAGTTAGGCTCTGATGGAGAAGGGGAAGGGAAATGTATGTGGTACTCAAGAGAGGGCAGGCCCTATAGTTTCTAAGGGCCAGATGACCCACCCTGTTGTCTAATCTTCACCGTTATTATTCAGTGGATCCTATTTAGCAGATGAGAAAACGGAGGCTCAGACAGGTTAAGTAATTGTCATGTGGTCACATCTGTGTTAGGTGTCAATGCAGGGATGTGAACGCAGGTCAGCTTTGCTCTTTGCCTTGGGCAGTGCTGGTACAGACTTCTCTGAGATGGTTGAAAAACATGGTTCTGGTGTTTCTGGAGAACCAAGAAGTCCTTGAAAATAATGGCTAAGAATTACTGGTGACAGACCACGTGCCCAAGTAGTTTTTATGTATTACCTCACTGATCCTCATTTAATACTGTAATTCTACAAACAGTACTATCTTATTTAAAACATTTCTTTTTGCAGGTGAGGAAACGGAGGCATAGAGAGGTTATACAATTTACTAAGACCAAACAATAAGTAAGTGGGTATAAACTCAGGCAAGTGTCTCTGAGCCCATGCTGGATGCTGCTAGACAGACCAATTGCCAGGTTCAAAATAGCCCTTGTTGGCCCAAGGTATTCTAGCTCTGGGGTTGGTGCATTACAAAGCCAGCTTGACAATATGTAGGTAGAGAGAGTGTGCTTTAAGGCATATCTTTGTATCTCTATTCTTATAGACGATATCAAGATGTTATTTCGGTAATCCATAAAACTTAATGTGACAGACTCTCCTTGAATGGAAGAGATCCCTAACTGGTTAGTCTTAAGGAGAATGTAAAGATATGTAGAGCTGTAAGTCAAGGAAGTGATGTGGTTAGATTAGCATTTAAAAATCTTTTAGTCCAGATGTTCAGCTGCAGTAGAGGCTTCCTCAAGGTGAGTTACAGTGAAAACTCAATTGAATAAGTGCTTTGTGTTCAGACCCTCCTTGAAGGTTGTCTAAGTTTACATTGTCCAATACAGTAGCCCTGAGCTATTCTGAGCATTTGAAATGTGCCTGGTCTGAATGGAGATGTTGCTGTAAGTCTCAAATAGACTAAATTTTTGAGACTTAATGGAAAAAAAATGTAAAATATCTCATGAATGTGTTTTTGTTATATGTTGAAATAATACTTTTGGATATATTAGGCTAAATAGACTATATTACTGAAACTAATGACACCTGTTCCTGGCTGCCAAAAAATTTAAAATTTCTATATCCGTGCCTTGCATTTCTTTCTTTCTGACAGTGCTAGTCTAGGTAATTTCCTTGCTATCTTGGAAAATACATGAAAATGCCATTATCATATGTTGATGGAAGTATTATAGCTTGATGGAGTATCTCTGAGTACCATCCAGGTAAGTGTTCCACCCTAAAGACTGTTGCTTCTTAAAGTTCTTGGGTGATAGTCTACACCTTCATTGGCACTGTTCTTTTTAAAAATGCAATTAAAAAATACAATTTTTCATCAACCATTGAAGAACTAACTCTTCTTGACAGTGTTGAATAAAAATAAACTTGGACCACATCTTGATAGTTACTCCAGCTGGGTCAGAAAGTGTTGACCAGGTGGTTAGATCAGCCCTCGGAGCGTTAGCTTTTGTCATCTCTTCCTTCTCAGTACTGTGTAGGTTTGACCACCTCCTCACCTCCAGTACATCTTCCTGGCCAGTCCTGCTTTGTCTCATCCCTGGACCATCTCAGAAGCTGTCTTAGCAGCGTGTGTCTCACCATCCTCTCTTCCTCCCCTCCTCCCTCCCCCAGAAGTCCTTCCTAGTGCTGCCAAAATAATCTTGAGAGGATGTAGCTTTCATTATATCACATTCCCCTGATTAAGGATAGTAAGAGTTCCCTGATGCTCTCTCACTGAAGGGAGGGAGGGAGGAAGAGGTCTGACATTTGAGACTCCATCGATATTATCTTATTTCATCCCTGTGAGATGGATATTTTTAGTCCCATTATACAGGCGAGGAAGCAGTTGACTATCTTGCCTGAGGTCAGGTGGTAGGCGATAAAGCTAGATCCCAACTTCTAGGGTGAGATCCTTTTATCTCTCTTTGCTCATACCTGGGTGAGTTCTACTGACCCAGCTGGCTGCTTAGCTTTCAAGAACATTCATTATCAAACCCATGGACCCACTGTGTCCTTTGGTTTCCCAGCTGTTCTCATCATCTTTGTACTTGGAAACTGTACCGTAACAGTCCACGCTTCATTATCAAGTGTTTAGAATTCTTTATTCTCTAATTTCTTTTCTGTTTGTCTTGTCCCAACTATATTTTAACTTCCATGAGGAGCATGGCTTACACCTACCTTTTGTCTCCCCATATACCACCTTTTGTACACCCCCTACCCATGTTTCTTTCTTTTTTTTCCCCCAGGTCTAGAACCATACTAGCTATCTAGTAGGCACTCAAGTGTTCAATAAATGCTTGGTGTTGGCACATGGTCGCTGGTCAATAAATGTGTTTTGGACTCAGTTGAAAATGATTTTTCTTTTAAATGAGGGCAGAGAGCTCCAGGTCAACGATTCCCTTTTCACCCGCCTAGATGTGTGATGTAATGGTCTTGGCAATGAGAAGATACTTCGAAGCCAGACTTTACCTCCTTGAGTCTCAGATTTCTCACCTTATCTCAGTTGTGGGATGAAGTGGTCATGACTGGTGTCCCATGTGTCTCCAGGGGGCTAATGGATTATGTTGCCTCTAGTATTTCCTGGAGGGATATTTAAGATGTACCTGTTTTGCGGTATAAGGTAAAGGGTGCAGTCCCTGGTGAACAGTCTTTATCTTTCTTGGGCCTCATGGAACAAAACTGAACATTAGATGGAACGGTTTGTTAACTGGGTTCGCTGATTGACTGATTAAAGTTTGTGTCCCAGCTGAACCTTACTTTCTCAAGTAGTTTGGGATGCACCTGCTCCGGTGTGAAGTTCCTGTAGAGAGCTAGCAAAGCATTGCCATTGGGCCTGTTTGCTAATAGGCAGTTAGTGTTCTGTGGTCAGTCTTGGCTCTGCTGCTTTTGTTAACGTGCCCACATTATTATGTGGACACATATTAAGTATTTACACACCAAAGTGATCACACACCCACATGTTCCCTAATATGTGGGCTGACTTGTTGGACCTGGGGATTTTTTTTTTTTTAAAGGGGGACCGTTTTGCTTGTTTATTTCTCTGAAAACACTCAAACTTTTAAAAATCATCTGCAGCTTGTAAAACCGACATACTAATAACAAATATACAAACATTCTAGAAGCTGGAATTCAGGGAAAGTGAAAGTCCTTTTTAACTCCACTCCCAGAGAAAACTTCAGGGTGGAGTGTTTGGGGAATATATTTTCTCATTGTTTTCCTGTGTTTATATACTAACATCATTGTTATTACTGTCATTATTTAACTAGCAGGAGACAATGCGTTATGTTGTGCAGCTAATTTTTTCACTGATTTATACCTGTGAAAATTCCTTAGAATTTTCCCCTAAGAATTCCTTAAGGAGAAGCACAGGCTTTGTAATGCAGGCCAAGGAGCTGGATGCCTGGGGTACTTAGCTTTGGAGACAAGAGAGCTTTGCCTAGCTGTACTGAACTTTGACCATCAGTGACCTCATTTCTGTTTAATATGTGGGTCTTCAAAGCCATTTTTTTTTTTCTTTTCAGAAATTCCATAGAAATAAACTGTTTGGAGACCAGTTCGTTCTTTTCAGTCCTGACATTTCCCATCCCTCTGATACATCAGCTTCCTGGGATACAGCAGTGTTTTATAAGTGAAAATGGTATTTTGTAAGGACACTCTTCTTTGTCTAAAATTTCATTGCCAGAGGCAGGGACAGTTTAAGGAATGTAATGCGCACAAGGATGTGAAGGGAGGAGGATGAAGGTAGAAACATATCATTAAGTTTAAAAATTTCCAAATCAGCCAGGAAGTCTTAAGACAAGGACAGCATTAAGATTAGGAAGGAGATGACTTAAACTTGAGAATCCAGAGGGAAACCAGCAGAAGGGTCCTGCTGATTTCCTGGTAGAACACGCCCCTAATTCCTGTCCATGGAGGACTGAGGCTAAAGCCCATCTCTCATTCTGATGCTCAGCTCATGCATTAACATTCCCCCTGCCCCTGCCAGACACATGCCGTTCTTCAGTCCAGCCTGATTCCTTATTTTTCTAGCTACTGAGACACTTGCCGCCACATTTTGTACAAAAAGGATGCATGTTATAATCCAAGTTTACATTTTGTGCATGGGGTTTTCTAACCTTGAAAACTATATTAAAGTGTTGGGGTGTTATTTAGTCACTAAGTCATGTCCAGTTCTTTTGCGACCCCATGGACTGTAGCCTGCCAGGCTCCTCTGTCCATGGAATTCTCCAGGCAAAAACACTGGAGTGGGTTGCCACTTCCTTTTCCAGGGGATCTTTCCAACCCAGGGTTCAAACCCATGTCTTCTGTGTTGATAGGCAGATTCTTTACCACTGAGCCACCAGGGAAGCCTATTAGAGTGTGTCTTATAATAAATTTGTTTTTAGCGGGAGGAAGAAGAGTACATGGGTTCCAGAAACTGGCACGGGCTGAGGTTGAACCAAACAGTCCCGGCTGCCAAGGAATTTACACTGCAGTGTGAGGAGATAGGCAAGTAGGCAGACAGTGCTGTGTGGGAAATGCTTGGGAGGGTTAGGAACACCTAGGAGGGGTCTCAGCTCAGCCCTGCAGTGCTGGACGGGGCTCTCTGGAGAGAGTGGTTCTCACTGGGGATGATTTCCCCCAAGTGTCTCCAGTGAGACCAGCAGAAACACTTTGGTTGTCAGTACTGGGGGTGAGTGGGGCAAGGGAGGGAGATGCTACTGGAATCTATTGGGTGCAGACCAGGGGTGATGCCAGGCATCCTTCAGTGCCCAGGACAGCCCTCCAACAACAAAACCTGGCCCCCGATGTCAGTGATGCTGAGGTTGAGAGACCCTGGTCCCAAGTGAGACTGAAAGATGAATGCAGTTCTGGGGGAGACAGTTCTTCTGTATCCAGGGAAAAGAGTTATTTTAAAGGAGAAAGCGGGTTATGGTGGAGAATGGTGCAGAAGTCGTGGTTAAGTTACATAAGGAGTAGAAGTATTCTTTCATTGGTCCAAAGAAGGTCATTCCTGACCATGGTGCGTTTGTTTCTGCAGAATGGTAGTTACAAATGCCAGATGGAGTGGACCGAGGGAGAAGTAAGGAGCATGAAAGCAGCTTGTCAGTGAAAAGGGGGAATTCTTGGTAATTATGGCAATTATAGTTACATCTTCCTATATGCCAGCTACTATGCAAAATGCTTTGCAGTCATTATCCAGATTAGTCCCTATGAAATGTGGATTTCTGTGTGTGGCTGAGGAAATAAAGGTTTGGAGAATTTATATATTTGTCAAGAATTCATATAGCTCATAAGGCATAGAGTTGAGATTCAACTCTAGGTGGTTTTGACTGTACTTGTATTGTTTTCCCAGGGGAGAATATAGGTCAGAGGGATGTGGGGTGAGTGTGTGAGTGTGTTTGTGTGTGTTTTGAGGAGGGGTGAGTTCCTCCTGGATAGGAGAGTTTAAGATGGGAATGACTTAGCTGTAGTCAGAGAGAAATTGAAATTGCAGACCAGGTGGGCTCCCAGGTGAGGCAGGAAAGGGCTGATCAGAGCCCAGGTCTTAGAAAGGGGTGGAACCTGCCTTCCACTGGGGCAAGAGAGGAGGGAGAGGATAGGCACCCATGGACGAGAGAAAGGGAAACAGAGACAGAAACTGGAAACCTCTTCCACTTCTCAGACTGCAGACTATGGGTAAGTTTGAAACCATGAATTTGTAGGGATACCACTGCAGAGTAGGGAGACAACAGTGATTAAGACAGATCCAAGGCTGGGATTCTTCTAGATGGTTATGAGGGAGAGACGTTGGTTTGGGCCTCTTAATGTGATTTCAGGAGGTCATTCTCATAGTTTGCCACCCACTTGCTTAAAATTCCTTTAAGGAGGAGATAGAGTATAGCATCAATACATGGGTGGAGCAACCTGTTGGTTCAGACTTGATTATATGCAGATATAATTGATGAAAAATTATCTTCCTGACCTTAAGGCTGGAGTTCCTGAAATTACTGCATAGGGATCATCTGAGATTATTGACTTAAAGAGTCATTAAAGAGTCAAATTGGGTAGAAAATGGAATGCCAGGGTTGGCAGAAGAGTCAATATTCTTGGTGAACTGAGGTACAAACCACTGATAACTAACAATACCTTGCCAGCTCACTCTTGTGCTTGACATTTCATGGTGGGTTTTAAAATGTTAAAGTAATAATGTCTTGTTGAAAAAAAAAGTTAAATTATTAAGTAGAAAGTGTTGTTCACCTGGGCCCACACTCAGGTGAATTATCTGGTAAATATTAGAGGCTTTCTTTCATCTTTTCCAATTGTTATGTCTATTTTCTTGTACAAGTGCATTGGCTAGGATTTCCACAATGCTAAGTAATAGTGATGATCCTTGTCTGATTTTTATATTTGAATTTTTATAATGTATTATTATTAAGCATGCTGCTGAGTTTTATGTATATATATATATATATATACACACACATTAAAGTGTTTATATATATCTTATTAAAACATTTTAATGATAAATAGTTCTGGATTTTCATCAAATGCTGTCCAGTCTTTCTATGCTGATGAAGTCATTTTTTTCTTCTTTGACTTCCTAATATGGTGGAATATAGATTTTCTTTTTTGGCTGTGCGTGGCTTCTGGATCTTATTTCCCCAACCAGGGGTTGAACTGGGCCCTCAGCAGTGACAGTCCTAACTACTGGAACCACCAGAGTTCCCTAGATTTTTTTGTACCGAAATACTGCCTTCCTGCAGTGAACCCCACTTGATCATGGAGTGTTATTCCTCTAATGTGCACCTGGATTTTATTGTGAATTTTTGCCCTGATGTTTATAAGTGCATTGGTCTACTTTTATTATTTTTATATTGCTGTTTATTGTTTTGGCAGTGAGCTTTGATATTTATGCTACACTGCAGTGTGTTTGGAAATAAATTGGTGACACTCTTATGCTTTAGACTTTGGACCAGTTTAAAAATCATTTGATATACTGAATTTTTGAAAACCGTTCTCTGATTGGGTTTCTTTTCTTGGATTAATTTTGGTAGTGTATGTGTTTCTAAACAATCCTCTCCAACACTTAGGTTTACAAATATTATTATGAGTTGTACATAGTAATTTTTAAACCATATTTTATTTTCGTTTACATTCATGGATGTTTTCTGCTTATTATTAATTTTTATATTTGTGTTTTGCCTTCCCTTCTCTTATTAGGCTAGATAGTGGTTTTTATTTAATTTTGCACAGAATTGCATTTTAAAAAAATAAGTGATTACTGTCAGTTTTATTGTTTTTTTTTTGACTCCTGATTTTTTATCTTTATCTTAATTAAATTCTTTCTTGCTCTTTTTCTTGAGTTAGATGTTTAATTCATTTAGTCTTATTTCTTGACTTACGAGAAGTATTATTATTTCTTCATAATTTTCATAGAGCTATGAAATTTCCTCCAAGTACAGCTTTTCTAAATTCCACATTTTACATAATAAGATTTTTAAAGTCACATTCTGTAGTTGAGTTTTTGTTTCTGGTTATCCTGATTGTTTAAAAGAATGTTAAAGATTTTTTTTCCAAGTGTTTGGAATTTCTAGTTTTCATTTTTCCCCAGGTGTTGCTGCAGTGTAAAAAGAAATGATAGACTACTTTTTTTCTATTTGTAATTTATTATCTCTTAATTGTGGCATTATAGACACTTGTAAGCCTCCATGGACATTTGAAAACCTTTGTAAATGTGTCATACTTGCTTGAAATGAAGATGTGCTTCCTGTTTACACGATACAAAATTTGAAATGTATCTCAATTCAATTTTATTAATTCTGTTAATTCTATCCTTAGTTTTCTTTCTCCATTTAACATAATAAGAACTTACATCTGTTTCTTCTTGTATCACTTTTTTTCTTTCTCCAGTTGGTGCTGTTGGAGGCATAAATATTCATGATCAATCTTCATTGTGAGGTTTTTTACATAATTTTTTACACTATTAAATATTCATGTTTGGGTTTTTTTTTTTTTTGGCCACGCCATGTGGCATGTTGGATCTTAGTTCCCTGACCAGGGATGGAACTTGTACCCCCTACAGTGAAAGGGTGAAGTCCTAACCATGGGACTGCCAGGGAATTCCCTAAATGTTCACTTTTGAACTTTGAAAAGTAGAATTTATTTTCCTGTTGTTATTTTCTCTTTCTACTTTTACAAAAATTTGAAGCTAAGCTTATAGGCTTTTTTTATCTTAAACATGATTTAATTTGAATCATGATTTAATTTTAATTGATTTAAATTTAATTTAAACTTGATTCATATTTATCAATATCCCTACTTTTCTTTTCTTGATATATCAGTATCCCTACTTTTCTTTTCTTGATATACTTGAACCATAATTTTAAAGCATTTGTGTCATTTTGCTGTATGTGTGTCTCTTGTAGACAAAATACATTTGGAGTTTGCTTTTGAATCTAGTCTTGGAATATCTTCCATAGTAGCTGTCCAGTTCACATTTATGGTTTATCTTCTATACTTGATTCTAATTAATTTTTTGCACGTACTTGTGTATTTCTATGCACTTTCCTTTGTTCTGTTTTTTACTCCACGGGCTGTGTTTTCTTTGATCAAAAAGAAATTAAAAGCTATGTAGTCAGTGTTTATTTTTATTGTTAATTAAAATTTTAACTTTAATAGCTCTGTTTATAAACTCTAGAAAGAATACTATCACATATATATATCCTTCTGTGAGACTTGAGAATATTCTCCCACTTCTGTTTATCTTCTAATGCCACTTCACCCCTACATCTTTATTTTTGTTGTTATGCTTGAGGATTCCCAATTCTATATAATTTTATTGTTATTATTATATGGAATAATTTATTGTTATTATAATTGTTCCCCTGAAGGGATTGTGGTTTTGTTTTGTAATTATTATAAATGGATCAGTCTTTGTTCTAAATGTAAGTGGATTCAGTGTTCACATCCTTTCCTTACCTCTAAATTCCCCATTCTTGAGATCTTGATTTTGAACTTTCCGTTGGATATATTACATCATTGAATAGACTCTGAAGAAAACTCACTAAGTGCTGCATTTTCTTACCATGTTGATTGGAAAATGTGGTTTTTTTTTTTTAATTATTATTACTTTTATACATGGTTGCAAATTCAGCTGGGAAATGATTCTCTGATCATTCATTCTCTTTCTTTGTAGACATCCACTCACTTCTTTCCATCATTGAAAGTTACTGGGAAGAACTCTGTGACTGTCTTGACTTTTCTCCCTGCAATGGACTAAAAATCTTGACTTTATGGAAATCAGTGTTTATCCTAGAAAACTGTAACTTTACCAGAATGTCTCCATTTTGATGATTCTCTGTTATTTTCTTTGGAGCATCAGATATTCCTTTATTTCAAGGAAGTTAGCTTCCATCATGGATTTGAGCATTTTTTGTTTTGCTGTCTACTTCGAGAATACCTTTTATCTGTATGTTGGATCTCTGTTTTCAAGCCCTCTTATCTGTCATCTTCTCTGTTTGCTTTCATCTACTTGTCCTTTTCCTCTGCATTTTGTGCAGTGTTTTGAAGACTGTTTTCCATATCATCAACTCTGTTTTTGGTTTGTGGATCTTGCCTCTTATTACTTTAATGTATTTATTGGTTCTGCAGTGATATTATTTTTGTTGTCAGTTTCTTTCTTCAACTGCCAGCTTCTCTTTTATCTCATTCTGATGTTTTATCACCTTATCTTTGATATCTTCTTTTATATTATCTGTTGTTTTATATAATATTCTTCTGTGCCCTGTTCTTTTAAAATAGATTGTTCATTGGTCTTTTCCCTGCCGTGTTTCTTTCACTTTTCTTGACCTCTGTTCATTTTCCCCTAACTTATCTTTAATTAGGATATACTTCTGAGAACTTTCTTTTGCCTTGCAAGTAAGGAGGGTAATACCTTAAATTTCCTCCTTAAGTCCTGCTTAATTCTGCTTTCACAACCTGAATCTGGGTGTTGATGGATTGTCTTTCTTCTGTAGCCTTCAGCAATCTACAAAGGTCCTGGTTAGATGCGCTGGTACGACACAGTTGATGAACTCTGTGATTCAGTTTTAAATACTGCTTTTGAGTTGAGGACCCCATAGATCTACTGGTTTGGGGTGGGCAGTTTTTTTTTTTTTTTCTTTGTTTATATTTTCCTCTTTCTTCTCCTTTACTTGAGTCTTTGTTCGTAGTTTGAGACATTTAGCCACCATTTTTTTTCTGAAGTCCCTTGGTCAGCTGAAAGCACAAACCCTTCTTTTGAGGGATTTCCAAACACATTTATGTTTTCAAATGTTGATTCTCACAACGGATTTAACTCAGAACTGCAGCTTTAGTGTGATAATCAAATAACCACTCCAAGTTTGAAAGTGTTTTCTAATAAGATTTTGTTTACTAACAAAGCTTCCTGTCATGGAAGAGTCTAGGGTCCTCAGGATTTACCCAACTCTTTGTATTTTTTGGATGAAACACTCCAATTCTTTCCTTTGTGGATTGCCACATTCCACTTTAGAAATATCAAGGACACCGTGTCATGAACGATTTGAAATTATTAAGCGAGATGAATATCAGTATCAGCATTGTCTTGGCCACAGTGTTCATTCTTTCACAGATATTAACTCTGTCTTTTGTGGGTGCGCTCTTACTAACTTCTGATGCTAGATTCTGCAACTTAGTATTTTCCCAGTAATTGCTAAATAAGAAGTGAAATATTTGCAAACATTAGTCCTCTTCTAGGCTCTTTAAAGACTTCATAGCTATTATCATATTCATTCAATCAACAGCCCTTCTAAGTAGGATTCCCAGTGCGAAGAGAAGGAAACTCAGCATTTTAGATGGTGGTCTCAGGGAGTGGAAGGAAGAGTTGAGCTTGATCTTAAAACTGGAGTGAACATCAAAATCACCCTGAGGGCTTGTTAAAAATATAGATTATGGGGCCCTACCCCAGAGTTTCTGATTCAGAGTCTGGAGTGGAACATGAGAAATTCCCTTCTTAATGAATTCTTTGCTGATGATATTGCTGGTCTAGGGACCTCTCTTTGAGAATCATTTACTTAAAAGATGAAAATTACGTGGATCTTCAAAATGTCAGTGCAGGTATTCTATGGGAAGAAAAACATGGACAAACATGGAGATCTCAGCATCTTCCTGATTTCTAAGTCCTTCTTTTCATTATGATAAGGGACCCTTTCCTAAGAGATTTTACAGGAAATATTTGAAAAGTTATAGATGATTTCTGGCCTTTGGGATACATTTAGCTTTTTTAAAAAAGCTAAATAAATAAAAAATTTTAAAAATGTATTTACTTTTGGCTGTTCTGAGTCTTCGTTGCTGCACATGGGCTTTCTCTATTTGCGGCGAATGCGGGCCACTCTCTAGCTGCGGTGCGCGGACTTCTAATTGCAGTGGCTCTAGAGAGCATGGGCTTCTGTTGTTGTGGCTTCTGGGCTTAGTTGTTTAGTGGCATGTGGGATCTTACTGGATCAGAGATCGAATCTGTGTCTCCTGCATTGGCAGGCAGATTCTTTACCATTGAGCCAGCAGGGAAGTCCACATTTAGGTTTTCATAGCCAACAAATGGATAGAGAGATCTATTAGGAATATAGATAAATATATATATACTTAATATATATAGTATAGTAAACATGGTGAAATATTCTAAGTTGTGGTTGGTTCTAGGACATGATACGTAATTTGAAGTGATGGCTTCACCAATATTCTGGAATTACTGGTCTGAGCCACTTACTAGTTGTGCCACAAGGAGAAAGCTTTCCTGCCAGGCGTTTGGAGGACTGACTACTCTTCCCCTTTGTTTAAATGAACTGACCCTGATATTTCCAGATACCCCTAAGACTCATTCAGCCAGCCTCTTCAGCGGCTTTGTTGGCAGAGCACATTTTCCATAAGAAATAAGACGATGTTCCTCATGGGGTAGATTTGGCGGGCATAAAGCTACTACATAACCTTGTTCTGATTCCACGAGGTTGGATTCTGAGGGAAGATAATTCAGTGTTATAGCTCTCGTCCTTCTGTGTATACCTTTGTCAGCAACTTTCAGTCTTCCAAATGTGTTTCCAAAGCAGGGGCACACTGTTTGCATGCCTAAGAAGATCTTTGAACAGTCAAACTGCAGACGATGGATTTTGCACCTTTTCAGTTAAGCTCCTGAGTACAGAATTCAGAGTGGAGGAGACACTGGGGGTTATGCTGGAATCTGCCTCCTCAGTGAAGAAACACTCCTGTTAGTGAGAATATGTGGAGCATGGACTTCAAGTGTGAATAGCTATTAATGAACTGAATAACATTTAGAGAGCATTTTCACTGCTGATTTCCTTTCCCAAATTATGGAATTCAACAGATTTTTTGTCCCCCTGCTCCAGAGAATATGTTCCAGAAACGTTGGGCAGACTAATGTTCCTGAGACCTTCAGTTTCACAGTCTGAAAAATGAAAATATTGGGCCATGTTGGACTAAATGGTCTTTGAGATCTCTCATAATTTATTGTTTCAACATTTTTATGGAAGCCAAGGAGAGAAAACTTTAAAGTGTTAGTCCACTCAGTCATGTCTAGCTCTTTGGGATCCCATGGACTATAGCCCACCAGGCTCCTCTGTTCATGAAATTATCCAGGCAAGAATACTGGAGTGGGTTGCCATTTCCTTCCTCCCAGGGGATCTTCCTGAACCAGGGATCAAACCTGGGTCTCCTGCATTGCAGGCAGATTCTTTACCCTCTGAGCCACCAGGGAAGAGCTTAAGAAAACTCTGCTTCTGTTTAATGTTGTTATATTGTGTTGGCCAAAAACTTCATTTGGATTTTTCTGTTCCCACCTTACAGAAAAATCCTGAATGACTGTTTTGACCAACACGATAGTTCCCTCTACTGAAAAGGTTTATACAGTTTTGAGCTACAGGGGAGAGTCGTTCCTCCGGGTTTCCAGAATCTTTGCAAACAAGAATTGAAAGGTTTCTTTGGTGGAGTGTAGGCAACCAGACAGTCTAGTGAAGGCCCAGGTGATGACTCCAAGTGTCACATCAGTTCAGGGGAGCTGAGCAGTGTTAGAAATGTGTGGTGGAATGGTGTCACCCGAGTATCTTCTCCCTTTCGATCCTTTTTATTTCCTTATTTGGCTGCGCTGGGTCTTCGTTGCTGCATGCGGGCTTTCTCTAGTTGTGGTGAGTGGGCTTCTCGTTGCAGTGGCCTCTCTTGTTGCAGAGCACAGGCTCTAGAGCGTGAGCACATGGGCTTAGCTGCCCTAAGGCATGTGGAATCTTTCCAAACCAGGGATAGAACCTGTGTCCCCTGCATTGGCAGGTGGATTCTTAACCCCTGGACAACCAGGGAAGTCCCTTTCTCCTCGGATAGTGAGGAAAAGTAAGATGGCCACTTCACATATCACGGACAAGTGGGAGCTCAGAATTCTTACTATCTCAGTAGTCAGCCAAGCCCTGTGATGTGGCTTCATGAACTTTATTAGTTGACTAGGGGCAGGATCACATGGTGCTAAGTTTTATTTTGCATTTCTGGTCATGGAACCTTTCTGGAATTGCTTAGGTTCCTAAATGTTTAGTTTCTGTTGGTACCACTGGTTTAATTTTCTCCTGGAATGCAGGCATGCGTACACTCATTCATCCCACGGGTCTTGTCAGGGAGGGCCAGATCTATGCTGGACCCTGAGGATATAAGAACCAGAAGGAACACAGTACTCATCCTTTGAAGAGTGATTTTGATTAGCCTGGGGCCCCATCACTTTGAGAGAAGATATTTTTTTATGTTGGAGAAGAGAAAGTGTGCATGATATTTTTCATAGAAATTTTAGTTGGAGGCCATGTGCTAACTGTAGGACTTGACAATTTTTAATGATGTTAAGCCCTTACCCACAAAGCCCGTAGGGTCATCATCAGTGCAAGGGGCTTATCACTAGAGAAAGATGGACCAGTAACATGCCTTAATGTTGGATTTTTCTTGAAACATTTATGGTAAAATGCCCAAATCAGAAAAATAAAACTAAAAAACTCATGATATCATAGGACAGGAAGGCTGGTAAGATCATCTTGAATCATAGAATAATAGAATCTTTGAGCTTGCTGATCACCTAGTCCAGAGTTTCCTCGGCCAGGACCACATGAAAGGCTTATGAAGCCAGGTGGCTTCTATTCAGAAACTGAAAATACCTCGAGACGTGACAGGGTTTCCAGGCTCCCCATTTTTGTCATTTTGGACCTGATCATTCTTTCTTATGGGGTTTGTCCTGCACATTGTAGGATGTTTAGCAACATCCCTGGCTTTTCCCCGTTAGATGCCAGTAACACCACCTCCTCAACCAATTGTGAGAACCAAAAATGTCTTGAAATATTCCTGGGCTGGAGTCTGTGGGGGCAAGATTGACCCTTCTTGGGACCACTGCTCTATGACAGCATAGGACAGTAGAAGAATCTAACTCTCATGACCAATCTTTTTACGTTCAGTTGGAATCCAGTCATTCATAAGGTCTGATTCATTCATTCAACACATTTGCTGAGTACCCATGGTGTGAATTGTCTCCAGTGCTGAAAATACCCATGTAAATAGACAGGTGTGGGCCTGGTCTCAGGATGCCTCTGTTCTTGAAAAGGGAGACCCCACGGGTGTCATAGCAACAGTGAAGCAACTTACAAGGCGGCATACCATGGTAGAGAGGATGTGAGTACGGTCAGAGCTGTGGATGGGGACTCAGTTTCATGGGAGTAGGGAGAGCAGGCTAGTTAGATGGAGTTGTGAGGAAGCTCCTTGAACGATAGAAACTTTGAGCCCAGAACCACATGAGGAGTCAGTCATATAAAACAGGGCATTTATTTGTCTCTGAGCATAATAAAAAGTGAAGGATGAGTTAAATCAGAAAAAAAATCTTTCGAACTGTGAGAAGAAAATTTTATAAAACCCTCCCATTGTACAAAAAGGTTGACTATCATAATCTAATCTCTTCATTCAGAGAAATAGTCCAGGTAAAGGCTTCCAAAGACTTGTTCAAGGTGAAGGTGGCAGGAGAGGTTGTCACACCTGCTGAGAACAAATTCTTTTACTTGTTGGAGAGGCATTTCTGTATCCTTGTCATTTCTTTTTTTTTTTTTTTTTTTTGAGCAACTGAGTAGTGAATAAGCTGAAAAGTTTGTTGGGCAAAGGGAGATTATCATTAAGGATTTATGGAATGTGGGGCTTGGTCAAGTACCTGAGCCACTTAGTGTTTTCACATGGTGATAAAAAAGAAAATTCTGTTGTGTTGGCAGACAAATGTCTTAACTTTCTGCTTAGAACTTCTTGAGGTGCAGCAAGTAAACTTACTTGCTGAGAGTTGATTGAAGATTGCAAGAGAAAAGAAATTCCATCAGTTCAGTTCAGTTGCTCAGTTGTGTCCGACTCTGCCACCCCATGGACTGCAGCACACCAGGCTTCCCTGTCCATCACCAACTCCTGGAGCCTACTCAAACTCATGTCCATTGAGTTGGTGATGCCATCCAACCATCTCATCCTCTGTTGTCCCCTTCTCCTCCCACCTTCAGTCTTTCCCAGCATCAGGGTATTTTCAAATGAGACAGTTCTTCACATCAGGTGGCCAAAGTATTAGAGTTTCAGGTTCAGCATCAGTCCTTCCAATGAATATTCAGGACTGATTTCCTTTAGGATGGACTGGTTGGATCTCCTTTCAGTTCAAGGCACTCTCGAGTTTTTTGCAACACCACAGTCCAAAAGCATCAATTCTTTGGTGCTCAGCTTTCTTTATAGTCCAACTCTCACATCCATACATGACTACTGGAAAAACCATAGCCTTGAGTAGACGGACCTTTGTTGGTAAAGTAATGTCTCTGCTTTTTAATATACTATCTAGGTTGATCATAGCTTTCCTTCCATGGAGTAAGTGTCTTTTAATTTCATGGCTACAGTCACCATCTGCAGTGATTTTGGAGCCCAAAAATATAAAGTGTCTCACTGTTTCCATTGTTTCCCCATCTATTTAAATCCCTTAGCTATCATTAAAAAAAAAATATTCCTAATTCTTGGGTATCTGCCAATTCCATACATAAACACATAGTGTGTTTTTCCTATTTTCCTGGAATAGGGATGGGAGAACCAGTGGATCTGAATGGGCTAGTTGGTTAGTTTAATAAGAGGGAAGACAACCTTCTAATGACTTCTGATTGAGGTGGAGACCAAGAGGAGAAAAAAAAAGTCACAATCTTCATGACTAGGAGGACTTCAGAGTGTTCACAATTCACGATTCACACAAGCCCAGCCACTGTTTACCTTTCTAGAAAGCAATCTGCTTAGGGCTTTCATTCTGACAGGGTAGTTAGATCAGGAACTATGGTGTGATTATATTTTGTCAAATATAAGAAAGACTGGAAAGGTCATTGCATTGCCTGAGTCAGGGCTTTGTGTACCGCAGATAGAGGCAGACTTGGGGCAATTCTCATTTAAAGGAAGTGACTTCTCTGAATTTTCTGAGCGAACCATGAGCACAAAGCCATGAACAAGTCTTGCAGGGATTAAACTGCGATTTTTGTGGGCTTTTCCTCAAATACAAGAGGTTCTTCCTTCTACTTCCTTGTACTTTCAAAAGCCATAGATCCTTTCGTTTTGTTTTGGTTTTCTCCAAAGGTAATAGGGAGCAAGGTAAGTTGTTCAAGTGGTTTCTGGATTCATTGACTCTGCGTGTGCTCTCCTCTCAGTCCTGTCTGACTCTTTGTGACCCCATGGACTGTAACCCGCCAGACTCCTCTGTCCATGGCATTTTCCCAGCAAGAATACTGGAATGGGTTGCCATTTCCTTCTCCATTTCACTCACTGAAACTGTAGAATTTAGACTTGGTGGAGTTGGCCAGACTTCCTGGGCCAGGCACAGATCTGGCCCTGAAGACAAGCCCAAGGCCTGCGGTCACGGAGACCTTCAAACCCACAGAGGAGCTGCTCAGAACGTGGTTTGGTCTTTCATGTTGTGGAAGATGTCTTTGACTGCGGCTTGTGCTTACTCTGCGTCTTAATCAGTTCTGTAATGAAGACCCAGCAGCGTATCTGCAACTTCCCTTTAATTTTACAATTTTTATAATGAGAGTCCTTGTAGTGTGCAAAATGCCTGTGGAAATGCAGCCAGCATGCTGAAGAGTCTATGAGGGAACACCACGATTCTCTGTCTCCGCCATTGGGGCGAGGTTTGGCTCTAAAGTAGAGAAATCGGGTCTCTCTTGGTCTCCAGGCTCAGAAAAGAATGGCTTCTGAGTTTCCGAGGAACTTCCAGATGGACCCATGACATTTCAGAGAATTCATTCAATCCAGAGAATAGCTTTCTGTCATTTGGAAGAACAAAATGAGCTGGGATCTCATTTGTCATGGTTGCCTTTTGAGAATTTTAGCATGTGGAGGCGTCTTCATTTGTTTTGTTTCTCAAGGAGAATATTGTTGAGACGTTTCTCAGAACAGGATTTATCTGGCGAACTGCAGGTTCCCCTTCACAGACAATGAAGTCTAAAGCTCCTGAGATACCACCCTGCTTCCTCCCTTTCTTTTCTAGTCCCTTCTCTCCTCTTTTATCTCCTTGTTCAAATCACACGCTTCCTTTTTTAAGGACAGGAGGGCTGGCAGGCTGCCTATTGGCCTGTTGGCCTCAATTAGCCTTATATCATTGCAAAGGAATGCATGAATTCTCCAGAAGGTATGTACTATCTCTTTCCGTATTAGACACTCACTACCTGCTTTCATAACAGATCACTCAGAATGGCTTCTTGTTTACATATCTGATACTTTTGGGGGGGGTCACTTGGATTAAATCATCTCATTTGAATAATGATCTCCAAGGTATCTGTTATGAAATATTACTCCAGCATGCTCTGTAAAACTTGAAAACTTGATTCAGGAGAACAAAGCTAAAATAAGAGAGAACCTGAAGACTAGCATCCTTGGTGGGAAGGGGGCTGGGGTTAATAACCTGCAGACTGTCTGCTTCAGACTCTGTGCTGGAGATGCACCAGCCCAACCACATGAAACAGAGGCCATCCATGGGCATTGGCAGCACTCAGGGTCGCCTAGTATTTCTCTGCTGCTATTTAAATTCTGTCTCATCTTGAGGGTTACATATGTGATTGCAAATTAATCCTTTCTCTTCTGAAAATTTGGTTTTGAGGAACAGCTGTGTCTCCCTTCTGAATTCCTTAATTATTTATCCTTCCTGATATGTTAAACCTTTCATTAGTGTGGTGAATTGCCAAGAGTACACAGAACTGCTTAGATCATGTAGCAAGCAGTGTAAACATTGGATAGGACATTTGAAGACACCACATGCTGAGCCAGGATCTATAGTTGTACCAAATGTGGGATTGATGGAGGTAGCTTGTTGAAAGTTCTTTGTTGGTTTATTTTGCTGGCTTATTATTTTTTAAATCACTGTACCATAGGAAGAGCATGTATGTCATTGGTAATTATTCGGAAGTGTTATAACAGAACTCCTGTTAAATTTGGAGGGCACATGCCCATGTCTGAGTTCAATTAAATCAATAGTTATTTTATATATACATATACACATATGTATATATGTATGTGTAGAGAACAAGCACCCTATGATATATGTGTGTGTACATGGGCATGCATGGGCACTGGTGTGTGTGTGTGTGTTTGTGTGTGTGTGTGTGTGTTTGTGTGTGTGTGTGTATACATATTCTATATTTGCATTTGTAAGTATGATTCTATAACTACTGTTCCTTTTCCTGAAAGGAGATTTTACCTCCATTTCTTAGAACAGTCCTGGTTGGAAAGATGCTTTAAATGATTTTTAAATTATTAGCACTTCCACTTGGACTATGACAAGAGTAAATGATAAGTAGTGATACACAACACACCTTGTTGCTGAAAGTAGCAACCCACACACACAAGTGGATTACTGATTTTTTTTCCCCTCACTCTTCAGCTTAAGCATGAAAATTCTTCTTTCTTCCCAAACCACGTTCCTGGGGCTTGAAATGAAAGGTGTTAACCTCCCAAAACATCCCGCAGCTCTTTGACCTCATCATAACAACAGTTTCCGACGTCAAATACATTTGCATTGTAGAACGATCTTTTAAGTTTCTGATTTTTCTGTCTTTACAGCTGAACAGTTCCGAAGTTTATGCATTCCACTACCTGACCTTGGGTGATTGGTTTTTCCATTCATAGGAAAGGAGGAAGTAAAAGCACAGACAACAGGTGCTCACTAAAGCCTTTTCTTAGAGTTATGATTCAGAACTGGGAAGTTCAGTGTCTTATAAATGAAACTGGGTTTCTGGAGTGGACAGAGGAAAGGCATCTTACGGTGTTTCTGGTTCTATTTCTCAAAGGCTTTGAAGCATATAATTAGTTGCTCCTGAATCCCTGTGGCTCTAGTGCTTCATGGTTTTATTTCTGGTCTGCAGTCCTTCAGTCAGGGAACAGTGTAGGTCCAGACAAGGCCTGCACGTTTTCACATGGACACTTCCTGGAGACAGCTGGGATTTTGACTTGAAAATACTCATGCTCCATGCAAGCTTGGAGAACAGTGCTCCCCAGACTGACCCGGGTGCAGGTTGGTGGTGGCAGGATTGTGGAAGCACCCTCCAAGTAAGCCAGGGTGCCTCCCTTCTCCTGTTGGGTCTGGGCAGTGAGTGGGGAGGACACAGGATGAACCCCTGGAATGTAACCTTTCACTTTCACAGGAGGAAAACAGAGGCATAATGGGCCCCTGGGAATTCTAAACACAGAACGTGGTGGGCAGATGGTAGAAATTAAAATTGGTGATTTTTAAAAATTGAAGTATAGTTGATTTACAATGTTGTGTTACTTTCTGATATACAGAAAGTGATTCAGTTATACATACATATATGATATATTCCTTTTCAGATTCTTTTCTGTTAGAGTTTATTATAAGATATTGGACATATTTCCCTGTGCTGTACAGTAGGACCTTGTAATTTCATATATAGTAATCTGCTAATCTCAAACTCCTAATTTATCCTTCCCCCGACTCCCCTTTCCCTTTTGGTAACCATAAGTTTATTTACTATGTCTTTGAGTCAGTTTGTTTTGTAAATAAGTTAACAGTTGCTGTTTTTAAGATTGAGAAAGAGCAGCCAGTGGCCATTCTTTCCATTTCCCTGTTCTCAAGTGTATATTCCCAGCCTTTCACAAGATCTCTGGATTTTCTTTAAAAATGTCTTCAAGAGTTTGTCCAACATGAAAGTTGGGTTTTGGGTTTTCCAACAAAACCCCACCTCTTGAAACACCCAGCCTATAAATGTAAAATGAACAAACCAACCAGTGGTAATCAGTAGTACTGCAGAGTCATGGAAAATTGGAATAGTCTAGAGGTTTCACATTAGGAGGACTAATCACATTAGGTGTTAGCTTATTTGGGAACAAACCCATATTCATCTGCCTGCCAAGGCATCATCATGGATGGTGTTGAGAGTCTAGTCTTCCGATGCCTGTTTGACCTTGAATGGTCTGGAGATACTGCATTGGGAGTAGGAGATGGGGGTTAGGGGGTGCTAGTTTGATTTGTAGATTGATCTCATAATCTTTTGAAATAGCATTTCTTTCTAGTTAGTTCATAAGCTTTCTCTTCTGCTTTTGATTTAGCTGATTTGGTCAGTGGGAAAAAAAATATTGCTAATAATCTCATTATCACAGCAGTATTTTTAAATAAAGTAAGTAGATAGGAGACCAAGGCTGTTAACTTTAAATCATCATTTGGTAGCTATCAGTGTCTGGTTTAGCCTTTTAGGGTTGCTGTTCTTTCTCGGTTGATGAAACAGTCAAATATGCAAGAGCGTATTTCTCATCTTTGTTCCCATCTTTGTTGTTGGTTTCTCAGAGGATTACCATCTGCTGCAAAAACATCCTTGGGTTGATGAATGGGTCATCCTCAGGTCCAGCTTTCTTTGTCTCTCTCCTCCTCCTCTCACTTCTTGCCCATGTGTCTGTCCTCAGTCTCATAAAAACATCAAGTCTCTGAGTCTTTGATTGTTGAGGCCATGCTGGCAATTTCTGTTTTCTTCTTCTGTCAGCGTCTCCAGGAGCAATGTGTGCACAAAGACAAAATGCCTTTCAGAGGAGACTACATCCTCATTTCAGGACATCAAATTGAAGGCCGTTCAGCTGTACCTGATGCTGGTTCTCTCGGCAGCCTGGAGATTAACCTCTTCTAAGGCTCTGCGCTATTTTTGAGGTAGAGTCTGCAACAACATTAAAGCTAGAACCCATTAGGAAATCACTTTCATCATCTCTTCTTTTTCCAAATCAGGGCCTTTTTTTTCCCCTGATCTCCTAACCCTTTAATCTCCTTTGTAGCAGAACAAGAAGGCTGTTGGTTTGCGTTTGCATCCAGTGAAGTCTGAATCCTTGATAACAGCTTTGGAAGACACCAAGATATTAGAGACCCGTGTGGAGAGATGAATTTCATCTTGGGCTGGATGACTTAATGCCAAAGGTGTCCTGCTTTCCTTGGGCAGAACTGTCATTTTTTGGGTGGATATAGTGAGAATGAGGCTCAAACTTTCCAGAAGACACACAGCAGAAAGCCTTCTGTTACATTATTTCTGAAGGCTTGAAGTTTTGAAGGGAAGAGATTTTGTTTTCCTCTCGGCTACACAATGGAGCTTTCAGAGAACCTCTTTTAAAAGGAATAGCTACAGCCTTTGTGTTGAAGGGTGTGCCTGTTGGCAGGGTCTGCTGAGGCAGACAGACTGGCTGGTGATTAACAAAGGTCATTAGACTTTGGAATCCGGCAAGCAGAGTCGGATGGTATGTCTTCTGTGTGTGGAAGGACGACTCCCAAGAAGCCAAGGCATTCTGGAGGTTCCCCCCCCCACCTCCAGCACACCCCCAAAGGCTGCTGGAGAACAGGGTCATGTCCAGGAACGTCCTGCAGTAACCAGGGCTGTGCTGGGATGAACGTACCAGCCCATCAATCATGGGATAAAAGAACCTTCGGGAGATCCTTGGTGAATGACATGTGAGGAGGAGAAAGGTGCTGCTTTTTCGGGAAGGAGTGAAAACAGTTCCTTCTTTGTTGAGAGGAGGAGGGCAGAGGAGGGGCCCAGACTGCTCCTCTCCTGTTTCCTCTGCCTGTCAGCCTGGCAGCATCCATCCCAGAGAAGCCATGTTGTGCTCGGAGGGGAATCTCTGAGCTAAAATGGCCGCTCCTAAAGCTCAGAGGACTAGGGCAGCTTAGTGAGACTTAGAGCTTCAGTGACGCAGGAGCTCCTATCTCTTGAAAGTGTGATAAACACATTCAGCAGAGCTGTGGCTTGTTTGGCTGAGATGAAAGGACTAAGCTGGGGGGATGGGGAGCGCACCCTGGATGATCCGCCTTTTTGCTGTGAAGTGTTCTAAATGCAGGAGTCGTCTGCACTATGGAAAAATTTGTTTTCAGGTCTAATGGGCTGTGCGAAAAGGAGACGTGGGGTGGGGCGTCCGTGTCGGCTGTAATTTGATCCAGAGCTGATAGCAACCTCTTCCACACAATTTGGGTTGGTGCTGAGATAGAAAAAAGCTGGTGTGGCCCGGAACATGGAGGCTGAGTTAGCTGAAAAGAAGTCTAGTGCACAGTTCAGGATTTATTGAAAAAGGAGAAACTGCTGGGTGAAAGGAGAGAAGGTAAATAAGTGCCTCTCGCCCTGCGAGCTCAGGCTGTCCAGAGCTGGACTTGCCAGGAGTTATTTTCACAGGCTATCAGCAGGAGCATTCTTTCAGAGAAAATCCTCCTGTCATAGCTCCTTTCACTACACTGACAGATTCCTCGACTTTATTCCCCCTGCAGGAATAATTGATCTTTTACAATGAAAGTATAGGAAGGTGCTAAATATGATCACAGTAGTGAAAGGTTTGGCTTGTGGCTTTTGTGCTTGGACATCTGGTTCTAGATTACAGTGGCTTCGTAGAGTCTGCCACGAGCTCAGTGAAGTAACTCCGTCATTAGGATAATAACTGGGTATCTCAATTCAGGATATACATGAAGATAGGAAGGGCATGCCTTCTAATACATTTTTAACTTCTTAATGGTGAGTCTCTCCGTTGAGTTTATGGGAAGCTATGTGTATCTTTCAGTCACACAATAAATAGCAGGGCAAAGGTGGCCAGGGCAAGTTTTGCCTGATTTGAAATCAGCTTCCCAGCTTTTTTTGCCCAAGTACGCACTTCACATTCGTAAAGGGGAAAAGTGGAAAAAGAGAAGGTCCTGCATTAGAAGCCCTTCTTCCAAACCACATGTGTTTCTGTTGCCTTAGTGTGAATCGAGGTACCAAGGTGCAACTTGAAACTAGAAACTGGATTGTCATCTAGAGTCGGTTGTTGAGAATCTCATGAGAAATATTTTATGACCTAATTAGATTGGAGAAGCTGTTAGGTTATAATTGGTAGGTAGTAAAAAGCAAATAACCATTTAGCTCATGAAAGAAAAAAAATACACTGTGTAAGAAAGGGAAGGAAGAAGGAGGTGTATCTTAATATCAGTTAAGATAGTAGAAGAATAAAAAGTACAGTAAAAGCTTTTTCCACTGCCACTCTGAGGTTCCACACTGTTTCACCATTTGGTGATAAAACATTGATGTTCTCGTATGAAAACAGCTAATGAAGATTGAAGTTTACTCTTTCTTCTATATGGGCAGTCTCTTTACTTCTGAGAAGATTCCAGTTCAAAAAAAAAAAAAAAAATACGTCTCAGCCAGAATCAAAGTCAGTATTAACTTACCAAGAAATCTGAAATCAGTCAAGACACTCTGAAACTACAAAAACTTTTGAAGTATTAAGGGTTTTCTTGACAAATGGCATTTGAAGATATATCAAGCTAGAAAAAGTTTATCTTTTTTTCCCCTCCTTTCTTTGAAGTTATGATGTCAAGGACACCATTCCTATTATGTCTGATTTCCTTTCTTTGACCACTGTTCCATCTGGCAAAGTCCAGTGAGAGAAATTGGCTGATACTGGAATTCTTCCATTAGTGGACTCGTAGCCCCACCAGCTTGGGGGGTATGCAATGAGTACAGGCCTTAAGACGTTTTATTCTTCCTTCTGCCCCAGGTTCCTAATGTGAGAGAGTAGACCCAGATGATGGAGGTGCTTCAGTGTGATGGCTGTGACTTCAGAGCCCCGTCTTATGAAGATCTCAAGGCGCACATCCAGGATGTCCACACGGCATTTCTGCAGCCGACGGACGTTGCTGAAGACAATGCGAATGAGTCACGATCTGGGTCCATGAATGCCAGTAACCAGACAGAAGTGGAGTTTTCATCTATAAAGGATGAATTTGCGATTGCAGAGGACTTAACAGGTATCTTAACTAGGATCAACTTAACTAAGATCGACACGTCTGGTGTATTTCACTACGCTCATCTATCTTGAGCCTATAGCTGTAGTTCTTTTTGTAAATTTTTTGACAGGAAAGTAGGATTTACTGGTGGGCATGAGTAAGGAGGTGACAGCCCCAAGACTGTAGTGAATGCAGAGCCCACCATTTGTCCAGAGGGCCACGATAAGGGGTGTATTTGACCCCACAGCCATCTGGGATGAGCCGCTTTTCTGCACCATGTTTCCAGATTCATCTGCAGGAAGCTTAGCACATCCCCATTTCCTGGAGGAGCGGCTCTTCTAGTGGCCTGGGAACTTGAACTTGGCCCTGTGGAGGGCCTCAGTCACACACTCCTTGTTCTACAACTTGGTATGGATGGACATTATGACGTGGCCAACGTGAACCCTGGCCACTATGTCCTGGGGCTTTCTAAAGTCACAGCACATACCCTGTCTGGAGCCTAGATTGGGGATGGCATGCCAGTCAGTGTCCCTGGAGGGGACTGTCTTCAAGTTGCTTAGAGCAGCCTGTACAGGTAAAGGCTGTGGACCCTACTGAGGCAGCTGTAGCCATGGTTCTTGACGTGCACAGCTCCTACAGAGCTGCTTGCTCTCTGTGAGCCCTTTTTCTTTTTTATTTGGCTGCACCATGCAACTTGAGGGATCTTGGTTCCCTGACCAGAGAGTGAACCTGGGCCACGGCAAGGAGAGCACAGAGTCCTAACCCCTGGAATTCCCCTTTATGAGCCATTTTTGTGATTTGGGTGTCACGTTTCTCTTGTTGAGTAGCCCAGGTAATAGTCCTTCCAGCTTCCTTATGTCTCTCAGCTTCCTTTCAATTTGGAGCATGAGGTAGTATCTTGGAAAGTTCTGGAATGAATATCGCCATTTATGAAACTTGCACAGCTCTGTGGCACATAGAGATGAGGGGAGTCTTGCGCCTGAAGCCAAGCACTACCTTCCATCCATGAGAGGCAACATGTGTATGTTCATTAACGCTTCGTTAATACTCTTCAGGGCCTCATCTTGAGATGTTAGGCCTTTTGAATGTGATGTTTATTAATGAAGAATAATTGAAAAGCAAACTGGATTTGCATGATTGAGTTTCTTGATTTGCTTTTGCTTCGCTCTTCTCCTCCCACTTACCTTATGCTTTCTCTTTAGGTCAAAATGCAGCCGCCTTGGGGACTGGAGGTTACTATGGCCATAGTCCAGGATATTACAGTCAGCATATTGCCCCTAATCCCAAACCAACAAACAAGTTTTTTCAATGCAAGTTCTGTGTGCGCTACTTCAGGTCAAAAAACCTCCTCATTGAACACACTAGAAAGGTCCACGGAGCTCAAGCTGAAGGGAGTTCAGCCGGACCCCCTGTTCCAGGATCCTTAAATTATAATATCATGATGCATGAGGGATTTGGAAAGGTCTTCTCTTGCCAGTTTTGCACATACAAGTCACCAAGGAGGGCAAGAATAATTAAGCATCAGAAGATGTATCACAAAAACAATTTGAAGGAGACCACTGCTCCCCCCCCTGCCCCTGCTCCAATGCCAGACCCGGTGGTCCCACCCATGTCCCTGCAGGACCCCTGCAAGGAACTGCCAGCGGAGGTCGTGGAGCGCAGCATCTTAGAATCCATGGTCAAGCCGCTGACCAAGTCTCGAGGCAACTTTTGTTGTGAGTGGTGCAGCTATCAGACCCCCCGCCGAGAACGCTGGTGTGACCACATGATGAAGAAGCACCGCAGCATGGTCAAGATCCTGTCCAGTCTCAGGCAGCAGCAAGAAGGGACGAATGTGCCTGAGGCGCAGAACAAGAACGACCTCAGCCCCACTTCTAATTCCACCTATCTGTCCATGAATGCTGCCAGCCGGGAGTTACCCAGCACTAACGTCTCCAACTTCAGGGGCTCCATCGGCAACTCCATCATGAGACCCAATTCTTCTTCCACTTCCAAGTTTTCGCCCATGTCTTACCCTCAGATGAAGCCGAAGTCACCTCACAATTCTGGCCTTGTTAACTTGGCAGAGAGATCCCGTTACGGAATGCCTGAGATGACCAGTTCTTCTGCTGACCTGGAAACTAATAGCATGCTGAATGACTCCAGTTCCGATGAAGAGTTAAATGAAATAGACAGTGAAAATGGCTTAAATGCTATGGATCACCAGACAGCAGGCATGTCTGCAGAGCAGCTGATGGGTTCAGATGGCAACAAATTATTGGAGACCAAGGGGATCCCGTTTAGAAGATTCATGAATAGGTTCCAGTGCCCCTTTTGCCCTTTCCTCACCATGCATCGACGTAGTATTTCCCGTCACATAGAAAACATCCACTTATCTGGAAAGACAGCCGTCTACAAATGTGATGAATGTCCGTTTACTTGCAAGAGCTCGTTAAAACTTGGGGCTCACAAACAGTGTCACACGGGTACCACGTCAGATTGGGATGCTGTGAATTCCCAGAGTGAAGGCATCTCCTCCTCACTGAATGAAGGTGTCATGTCTTACGAGAGCTCAAGCATCAATGGCAGGAAGTCGGGGGTCCTGTTGGATCCCTTGCAGCAGCAACAGCCGCCTCCGCCGCCGCCCCCCCCCACCACCTCCTCCTCCATCACAGCCTCAGCCGCCGCAGCTACAGTCGCCCCATCAGGTGCCACCCCAGCCCCAGCTGCCCCCGCCGCCTCCCCCGCCGCCCGCACAAGCCCCACCCCTGCACCCCTACAAGTGCACCATGTGTAATTACTCCACCACGACTCTGAAAGGGCTGCGAGTTCATCAGCAGCACAAACACTCTTTCTGCGACAACTTGCCAAAATTCGAGGGGCAGCCCTCAAGCCTGCCGTTGGACAGCGAGACAGACAGCCACCCCTCTTCCAGCAACACTGTGAAGAAAAGTCAGACCTCAATTCTTGGGTTGTCCTCCAAGAACAATTTTGTCGCCAAGGCCTCTAGGAAGCTCGCTAACGACTTTCCGCTCGACTTGTCGCCCGTGAAGAAGAGGACCAGGATTGACGAGATAGCAAGCAACCTGCAGAGCAAAATTAACCAAACAAAACAGCAGGAAGATGCGGTGATCAATGTGGAGGATGACGAGGAGGAAGAAGAGGACAATGAAGTGGAGATCGAGGTGGAGCTGGACAGGGAGGAAGAGCCGCCGGAGCCCGTCCTGGAGGTGCCCACGTCCTTCTCTGCCCAGCAGATCTGGGCGAGAGAGGCCCCTGAGCCCCCGAAGGAGCCCAACTTCAGAACTGTCGCCCATGATTACAATGCCACCAATGGGGCTGAAATAGAGCTCACCCTTTCTGAAGATGAAGAGGATTATTACGGCTCCTCCACCAACATGAAAGATCACCAGGTTTCCAATACTACTCTGCTCAACACCCAGACTCCCATCTACGCAACTGAGCACAATAATGAAAATACCGACTTTAGTGACTCGGGAAGGCTTTATTATTGCAAACACTGTGACTTTAACAACAAATCTGCCCGGAGCGTCAGCACCCACTACCAGCGCATGCACCCATACATTAAGTTCAGCTTCAGGTACATCTTGGACCCCAACGATCACAGTGCAGTGTACCGGTGTCTGGAATGCTACATCGATTACACCAACTTCGAAGACCTGCAGCAGCATTACGGCGAACACCACCCAGAAGCCATGAATGTCCTCAACTTTGACCATTCGGACCTGATCTACCGGTGTCGGTTCTGTTCCTACACGAGCCCGAACGTCCGAAGCCTGATGCCACATTACCAAAGAATGCATCCCACCGTGAAGATTAACAATGCCATGATCTTTTCGAGCTACGTGGTGGAGCAGCAGGAGGGGCTAGGCACGGAATCCCAGACGCTGCGGGAGATCCTGAATTCGGCTCCGAAGAACATGGCCACGTCCACTCCCGTGGCCCGGGGTGGCGGTATGCCAGCTCCGTTCCCCAAAAACACTCCTTCCAAGACCTTTCCTCCAGAATGTGAAAATCAGAAGGACCCCTCGGTCAACACTGTGGTCGTGTACGACTGTGACGTTTGTTCCTTCGCGAGTCCGAACATGCACTCTGTGTTGGTTCATTATCAGAAGAAACACCCAGAAGAAAAGGCTTCCTACTTTAGGATCCAGAAAACCATGCGAATGGTGTCTGTGGACAGGGGCTCTGCCCTTTCTCAGTTATCATTTGAGGTGGGTGCTCCAATGTCTCCCAAAATGTCCACCATGGGTTCCCCACCCCCCCCACAACCCCCGCCACCAGACCTCAGTACTGAGCTTTACTACTGCAAACACTGTTCCTACAGCAATCGGTCAGTTGTGGGAGTCCTTGTCCACTACCAGAAAAGACACCCAGAAATAAAGGTTACTGCCAAATATATCAGACAGGCTCCTCCCACAGCTGCAATGATGAGAGGGCTGGAGGGGCCCCATGGCTCCCCCCGGTCATCCGCCCCCATGCAACAGCTCAACCGGAGCAGCTCCGAGAGAGATGGCCCTCCCGTGGAGAATGAGATGTTTTTTTGCCAGCACTGTGATTACGGGAACCGGACGGTCAAAGGTGTCCTCATTCATTATCAGAAGAAGCACCGAGACTTCAAGGCCAACGCGGACGTGATCCGGCAGCACACGGCCACCATCCGAAGCCTCTGCGACCGCAACCAGAAGAAGCCTGCCAGCTGCGTGCTGGTCTCCCCCTCGGGTGTGGAGCGGGACAAAACAAAATTGCGAGCGCTCAAGTGTAGGCAGTGCTCGTACACCTCCCCCTACTTTTATGCCCTGAGGAAGCACATCAAGAAAGACCACCCAGCCCTGAAGGCCACGGTCACGTCCATCATGCGATGGGCATTTCTAGATGGCTTGATAGAAGCTGGCTACCACTGCGAGTGGTGCATCTATTCCCACACAGAGCCAAGTGGTTTGCTCCTACATTACCAAAGGAGGCACCCCGAGCATTACGTGGATTATACCTACATGGCCACCAAGCTCTGGGCGGGGCCAGACCCGTCCCCTCCCTCTCTCACTATGCCAGCTGAAGCCAAAACGTACAGATGCAGAGACTGTGTTTTCGAAGCCCTCTCCATCTGGGACATCACCAATCACTACCAAGCATTCCACCCTTGGGCCATGAACGGGGACGAGTCGGTGCTGCTGGATATCATCAAGGAGAAAGATGCCGTGGAGAATCCCATGCCTTCCTCTGAAGACCTGGTGGGCCCTTTGAGTTGTGAAAACAGTCTGCCCGGCCCGCTCCCCGAGCAGGAAGGCGAATGCCCCGAGGATGCCAGGCTTTCCCCTGAAAAGACCATTCAGCTTGCCTCAGTTAACCCCGCCATCTCCTCGACCCCATACCAGTGTACCGTGTGTCAGTCTGAATATAACAACCTGCATGGCCTCCTGACCCACTATGGGAAGAAGCACCCAGGCATGAAGGTGAAGGCTGCCGACTTTGCCCAGGACATCGATATCAACCCCGGCGCTGTCTACAAATGCAGGCACTGCCCTTATATCAACACCCGCATCCACGGGGTCCTGACCCATTACCAGAAGCGACATCCGTCCATCAAGGTGACCGCCGAGGACTTCGTGCACGACGTGGAGCAGTCCACCGACATAGCCCAGAACGACGTAGAGGAAACGAGCAGGATCTTCAAGCAAGGGTACGGCGCCTACCGCTGCAAACTGTGTCCCTACACACACGGCACTTTGGAGAAACTCAAGATCCACTATGAGAAGTACCACAACCAGCCGGAATTCGATGTCTTTTCCCAGTCGCCCCCGAAGCTGCCCATGTCCCTCGAGCCGGAGATAACCACTGAAGTGAGCCCCTCCCAGGTATCGGTGACCGAGGACGAGGCAGGAGAGGAGCCCGTGTCCACGTCTCACTTCGCTACCTCGCACCTCGTGTCCCACACTGTGTTCCGGTGCCAGCTCTGCAAGTACTTCTGCTCCACGCGGAAGGGCATCGCCCGGCACTACCGCATCAAACACAACAACGTGCGCGCCCAGCCCGAGGGCAAGAACAACCTCTTCAAGTGCGCCCTGTGTGCCTACACCAACCCCATCCGCAAAGGGCTGGCTGCCCACTACCAGAAGCGCCACGACATCGACGCCTACTATACCCACTGCCTGGCGGCCTCCAGAACCATCAGCGACAAGCCCAACAAGGTGATCATCCCGTCGCCGCCCAAGGATGACTCCCCGCCACTCAGCGAAGAGCTGCGGCGCGCCGTGGAGAAGAAGAAGTGCTCTCTCTGCGCCTTCCAGTCCTTCAGCAAGAAGGGCATCGTGTCCCATTACATGAAGCGCCACCCGGGGGTCTTCCCCAAGAAGCAGCATGCCAGCAAGCTAGGGGGCTACTTCACCGCGGTCTATGCCGACGAGCACGAGAAGCCGATGCTGATGGAAGATTCGGAAGAGAGAGGCGCCTTCGAGAAAGCCGAGGTGGAAGGAAACGAAGGGCAGGACATCGAGTGGCTCCCGTTCCGCTGCATCAAGTGCTTCAAGCTGTCCTTCAGCACGGCCGAGCTGCTGAGCATGCACTACACGGACCACCATAGCCGGGACCTCAAGAGGGACTTCGTCATCCTGGGCGGCGGCCCCCGGCTGCAGGGCCCCGCCTACCAATGCAAGCATTGCGAGAGCAAACTGCAGAGCACCGCCGAGCTGACCTCGCACTTGAACATTCACAATGAGGAATTCCAGAAGCGTGCCAAACGTCAGGAGAGGAGGAAACAGCTTTTGAGCAAGCAGAAATATGCAGATGGTGCTTTTGCAGATTTCAAACAAGAGAGGGTAAGGATATGTTTTGATTTCCCTTCCCCCAGGAGGCCTCTCATCACTGGTGCCCACATGCACTTCTTCGCTGCCAGCCAAACCGCTCCGGGCTTCCTAGTGACTTAGCTTGCCAGAGAGCTCAATAAGTCAATTAAACATTTCGAGCTTGATTATCTCCCCCATTCTCTGCTCACCCTTCTCCACCGCCCCCGGTCCCCCTCCCTGTGGTCCCTCCCAAGGTTCCCCAGGGGAGGGTCGGGTGGTTTTCCTATATTATCTGAGGCCTAGTTCACGACAACCGCTCGCTCTCTTAACCAAGGCAGTTGTGGGCCATCTCTCCTGTCCTTAGTGCTTCTCAGCCATGCCTTGGTTTGCAGTGTCGTCTCCACGAACCAGACATCTCCAGGAGTAGATTTTTGTTTTTCTTTTCTTTTTGGTCAAGAAGTTCACTCATGGCATAGCTCATGCAACGTTTCACCTGCGTAGTTGAACGATGGGTTTGAAAGCCAGATAACTGGGTGGCAGTGATGATGAGGCTTCTGCACCGAGAACTTCTCTCCTCACAAGTCGTCACCTATTGGGGTTCCGGAGACTTTGCGTAGTCGGCAGCGCGCCTCGCCTCTGATGAATTCATCATGTAAAAATGCTCGCATATATCTCCCTTGGTTCTTAACCTGCTAATCTGCTGTAACGTAAAATCTAGTAAGCTGCAAGAATAAATGCCGGCCATTGAGGGAGGGCTCGGAGTACTGATGGCTACCACTGTATTTTACCAGCCTTTTGGTCACTTAGAAGAGGTGCCAAAGATCAAGGAGAGGAAGGTGGTGGGCTACAAGTGTAAATTCTGTGTGGAAGTGCATCCGACGCTCCGAGCCATCTGCAACCACCTCCGCAAGCACGTCCAGTACGGCAGCGTCCCCTCCGTGTCTGCCGCCGTGAAGGTGAGCACTGGGAAGGTCTGGATGAGAAGTCTTGTGTGTGAGCTATTCGCGTTCCTAATCCACGCCGCTGCTCAGAGCCACTCAGGAAAGGGCGTCTCAGACGTGGGCATTCCTGAGTTACACTGGGATCGGTCTGGCTTGTTTTGATTTCTTTACAGGTTGGATCCTCCTCATCTTCCGTGTCTCCACCCGGTTGCATTTCGATCTGGTTCCCCTCCACGCGGATAGTTCGGTGGAAACAGAAGATCCGGGCCTCTGGATACAGGAGGCTTTGGGTCACCTTCCTGTGCTGTGTTTGCGCTTCCAAGTGTTTTGAGCTCTTGAGAGGAGCCCTGTGGCTTCTCTCCCCATCCTCTTCTGCTCCTCTTGCTGCTTGACTTCTTGTCTGTCTTTCTCATCTGGTAATGGTGCAGAGAGCCCAGGAGAATCTGTCTTTTAACTTCTTATTCTGGGTCCTCGGAGGAGCATTAAGAAACGTTACATCTAAAACTGAAAGCCTTCAAGTCACAGTTGGCCCTGTGAGCCCTTTGACCTGATTTGTCTCCCCATCCCCTTTCCCTATATGTTGCTGACAAGCACCTCCCCTCTGCCTCCGACGTGTTATCTGGCCACCTGTTTTGAACATCACAATCTTATTAGTCACTGTTTTAATAACCAAGCCGCCATCCCTGCTTCCTAGGATATTGTTAGCCACTGATCAGTTTTGAGCAGAGAAGTTAGTTCACGGCTCTGCCCTGTCTCTTTGGATACATGAATGTGCTTTTGTCATGGGCCCTTCTCGATCTCGCGTCCTGTTTTGCCATCGTGGCCTGGAGGTAAAGCTTCTGCTTTTCCCATTGAAGACTGGAGCCTTCCTGCTGGCGACATAGCCGTCAGTGGTGCTGGGACAGCAGCGGCCAGGTCCTTGCTCGCCATCGTGGTGTGTCCCAGCCTTGCGTCCCCGAATCGCTCAAGGGAGACAGAGCAGCTCTTCCTGTGTAATCAGTAATCCAAGGAACCACCTCGAAGCACAAGCAACTTAAACCCAGGCTTCTCCTTAATTTTTTGTATTGACTATATAGCAGCCTTCCGTCAAGGGGTGACGTCACCATCTGTGGGCTGGAGATGAGCATGGTGGCAAACAGCTGGATCTTTCAGTTTCCTTCCTCTCCTGAGGGTGTTCCAAGGCTCCTAAATGCCCAAACCATTCTGTTTTTCCTTCTTCCTGCCTTTCTTCCTTTCTCAGAGCCATAACCCTAATCTGCTTTGTACCAGTTTCAGTAGGGTCCCAATTAGAATTTTCTCTGTATGATGGGCGATAAGGGAGTGAACTATCTACAAAAGTGGGAGAGCCCGTCCCTCACATTTCTCAGACAGTAGCAGCCTATGTCCAGATGGTGCCCTCCACCACCACCACTGCATGAGGATGGCATTCGGGTGTGCCCTTCCTCTAGGGGGAGCCAGAGAGGCAGGGGAGGACGCCTTAACAGGAAATGCTGATGAGTTTGGGAGAATGAAGGGAGAGGAGGAGAGGAGGAGAGCTGGGGGCAATGATGATGGATATTTATTTTGTTGGTGGGGCTTGTGTGTGTGTGTGGTTCTCTTAGCAGGAGGCTGAAGACCCTTCCCACTTGTTCCTGGATGGACTGGAAGCAGCCAAAGATGCCCCTGGCGCCCTGGTGGACCGGGTGGATGGTGAACACTGCTTGCTTGATGGAATGTTGGAGGATGAGACCCGGCCGGGGGGATACCATTGTAGTCAATGTGACAGAGTCCTGATGTCCATGCAGGGGCTGCGTTCTCACGAGAGGAGCCACCTGGCCCTGGCCATGTTTACCCGCGAGGACAAGTACAGCTGCCAGTACTGCTCCTTTGTTTCCGCTTTCAGGCACAAGTAAGTGCTTGCCGAGGGCCCCCGTGGTACCCGGGGAGGGCCGTGGCGGGCCCGAGCGGCTGCAGGAGTCTCAAGACCCCTCTCCTGGCCCACGCCCACTGTCGAGCTGGCTGTGTTACCTTGAGCCTCAGTCACCCCATCTGTCAAATGGGGCTGAGAACAGGAGACTGGTCACTTGATGCCAGACTTGGCAAAATCAAGCGTCTTTCAAAAAAACTAGAGTGCAGTTAATTTACAAGTTTGTGTTAGTTTCAAGTGTATAGCAAAATGATTCAGTTACACACACACACACACACACACACACACAAATACGTACACATATTCTTTTTCAGATTCTTTTCCAGTATAGGTTATTAATATAAGATATTGAGTATAGTTCCTTGTGCTAAACAATAGGTCCTTGTTTACATATTTTATATATAATAGTGTATACTTGTTAATCTCCCTACCCACCCCCCCCAACTATCCCCTTTGGTCACCATGTGTTTGCTTTCTGTGTCCATGAATCTATTTCTGTTTTGTAAGTACATTCATTTATATCATTTTTTAATACTCCACATATGAGCAATATCATATGATGTTTTTGTCTGACTTACTTCACTTAGTATGATCATCTCTAGTTGCATCCATTTTGCTGCCAATGTCTTTTTTATAACTGAGTAACAGTCCATTGTATATATATGCCACATTTTCTTTATTCATTTATGTAACAGTGGAAATCTAGGTTGCTTCCGTGTCTTGGCTGTTGTGAATAGTGCTGTTGTGATCATTGGGGTGCATGTATCTTTTCTAATCGGAGTTTTCTAAATTGGGCATTTTAAAAAAATGACGGTTTTGGAGGAATTGCTATGATCTACACCAGGAAAGATCAGAGAGTACATGAGTTTACTGGTGCATCTGTCAAACATTCATCCAGAGCCTAGTCATCATATGAGGAAGTAAGTTTCCATTTGGGAAATTTAAGTGGCTAAGGAGGTGAAATTAGGACTGTTAACCCATGTGACCAAAGAGTCATTGCTTGCCTTTTTTAAAAAAGAAGACCTGGAATGGTAAAGAAGTTTATCGATGCTGGAGAGATGTTTGAAATGTAGGGGGGTTGGCAGAGGGAGCTTTCCACTACTTGGCACAGCTTTGAAATTGCACATTAGGTTTTTGTGTGAGGCCGTTCAGAGTGATGGGAAGAGGGATGGTTCTGAGATGCAACAACCTTTTGTTGCCTTTCTCTCACAACTGTATGAGCGAGAAATATTCAATAACATGTTCTATAGTCTTGGATGAAGGGGGCTGATTGTGAGGCTGACATGCTGTTTATTTTTATCATAATTGAAAATAAATGATGGGCTGTTTGCTTCTTCAAAAAGATAAAGTGCTAGTTAGTGGTTGTTGAAAGGCAAGAAGAGGCGATGCTTCTACCGAGGTTAGGGAGGGTTGCAATGGCTTTTATGATTATACAGGACCTAGTATCTAATCTTCGTCATCAGATTCATGCTCTGGCCTCAAACTAGTGTAGTTCTCACCTGTTCAACACATGTTTGTTGGACAGTGACTCTCTTTTCTGACACACAGAACCTCAGTAAGTTGTTGTGAATAAATGAATATGCTCTGTTGTAAATGCTTTGGGGGGAATATAAACATGAATAGGACATGGTTGGTGGTCTAAAGGAACTCAGGGTCTAGTTGAGTTATAAGTAAAGGAAGCATACAAATGACTTGGCAAAATAACGCACATGTCTTTAAAAAATGTATCAATAAAATGCTACGAAGTTTCAAAGAAGAGAGATGGTACATCCACTTTTGAAGAATCAGGATTTTATGGAACCAGGGAGTTTTTGAGTCAAGTCTTCAAGTGGGAAGGTAGGACTTGAAGAATTTGGAAAGAACACATAGCGTGAAAGAAAGATGAGAGACGAGGGTCCTGAGGAAGAAGGTGATGCTCAGAGGCACTCAGCTGGTGGTCCTGTTGGACTTTTTGGGGTGGCGGGGCACAAGATATGTGGGATCTTAGTTCTCTGACCAGGGATCAAACCCATGCCTCCTGCAGTGGAAGCATGGAGTCTTAACCATTGGATCGCCAGGGAAGTCCTTGGTTGGACTAATTTTTAAGTGATATAGTAGAAGGTAAAGTCTGAATACTTGAGACCCTATTTGGGGTCTTTGAATGGGGAATGCATGCTTTGTAATTTACGTTACTGGTAATGAGTAGACATCTTAATCACTGACATTTGTCAAGCCTCACTGTGTGCCAGTGTGCTACGTACCTTCAAGCATTATCTCATTTTATTCTCAGAACAGCCCTATGAAGTATGGTCCCATTATTATCTCCATTTATGGATAAAGAGAAGTCAGGTCTTTTATCGTAGAGAAGTTGTGTAACTTGCCCAAGGCCACTTGGCTTATGAGTAATAGCTGGTGTTTGATCCCAGGCAGTCTGACTGCATCGCTTGTGCTTTTGAGTTGGGGGGAAAAATGGGGGAGACCAAGTAGGAGCCTCATGATAGATAGCTGAGCCAATGGGTTAGAAGGGAACTTGGGAAACAGTTAAGGGAAGGACGATCTTCATGGCTTGGAAAAATTGACTTCTTGGAGGGGAGACTGGACAGAGTACAGTGCAAATGACATGGAGGTTTCCAGTCCAGTTGACTGACAGCATGGAAGTGCTCTTTCTAAAAACAAGGAAATGAAGAGAATTTGTTTTGGATTAAAAAAAAACAAAACAAAACTGCCTCTTTTGTTTCGGGTTGGTTGAGTTTAAGATAGCTGAAGGACGTCCAGAAGGAGGTGTCCTGAGGCAATGGAAAGTGCTGCTTGGGAGCTTGGGAGAACATTATATATTTAAATGCTAAGAAGTACCGTTCCCATATGAGTCATTTAGAATGGAATCTAGTTCTCTGGGGCACTGATACAAATTAGAACATCTTCCCACACCTTGTTTGGTAGATTTATTATTTTTTTAACAGTAGTAATTATTATGAAATACTGGGAGTTCATTATAATAATTTCTGTATAAGTTGCTTCTGAAAGACTGGTATACAGCAAACATGGTTTTATCAGAAGGCAAGGCCAGCCTTTGGATCATACAGCTTCCCATAAACTTGCCTGCCTTGGGCCTCCATATTTATAAAGACTGTGGAAACAGACAGCCCATCGCAGATAGTTCAGCCACTTTGAAAGCTCCCTGCCCTGCACAGGTGTTCATGGTGGAATTAAGATTTAAGAAGAAAGTCAGCCCTTTTTACATACAAAGTTTCTCTAAATCTCATTTTGTGGGGGAAGATGGGGAATAAGTTCAAGGCCTCTTTGATAGACACTCCTCACTGACTTTGCAGAAAACTAATTTGTCCGTATTTTACCTTTTGTTTTTGGATGTCCTCTTCTACTTTGCAATGCTTTAGAGAAGGGAAAATAAGTCTACCAAGACCTGTCTCCATTGCCATGTCTCTCAATCCAAAAACATTTTTGATTTCTTCCTTCCTTTAGCTTCCCCAGCTCTTGCCAATCTTTTTTTTCCGGTTAAGTGCCATCCTTGGAAAGTAACAAAATTACTTTGAACAGCTTAGAAATGGGATTTCTGGAAAAGGGCAATGAGAAAATGTTGGATGCTGTTTTTAATCCTGTCATTTCCTTTTTTTTTTTTTCTCTTCTCTTCTACATCCAGTTTGGATCGCCATATGCAAACCCACCACGGACACCATAAACCATTCCGATGCAAACTCTGCTCCTTCAAGTCCTCCTACAACAGCCGGCTGAAGACACACATCCTCAAAGCTCATGCTGGTGAGTTGTTGTTCGTTGTACACTAGTTCTCTGAATTTGAAATCCAGTGGTCTTTAGTGAGTGAAATTTTAAGTCTCTTGCTCCATACACATGAGAATAAGTTTTCTTTGAAATCGTCATGAATTCAGTTTTATCTCAATCTAATAAAGAAAAATTAAAGAATGGCCCCAAAGGCAAAATAATACCAAGCCCCATGTCACCCATGTCATAGTTGGTTCATTCAACTAATATGTATCCATTAACAGATTTTTGCTACTCATGGGTTCTGTTTTTTTAAGAGAAATATCTAAATTACCTAGACTTTCTAATGGAAGTGCAAGAATTGGTACATCTACTAAAAGTAATTTCCAACTAAAATAAAGTTATAGTCTTAGAAATGTTGAAAGGGGCAGAGAGAAATCAGGATATCTGAGATTTCTCCTGAGATGCCCTTAGATGCATTTCCATGTCCCAGATAAGAAGAGACCTTGGGGTCCTGAGTGTCCAGGAGCTGTGCTGACCTCTGTTACTCTGTCTTCTCATCGGGCTGGTCTCATGAACATCCCTTAACGACTAGGCTCTGCCCTAAGAAGATGTGATAGTCATCATCTCATTTAATCCTCAAAACAGCCCTAAAGGGTGGATGCTGTTGTCACTCTTCACTCCTCAGGTGAAGCTACAGAGATTCAAAATTGTGTCCTGCTCATGGCCACCCTCGTGACTCAGATGGTAAAGAATCCCCCTGCAATGCAGGAGCCCCGGGTTTGATCCCTGGGTCAGGAAGATTCCCTGGAGAAGGGAATGGTTAGCCACTCCAGTATTCTTGCCTGGAGAATTCCACGGACAGAGGAACCTGGCGGGCTATACAGTCCATGGGGTTGCAAGAGTTGGACACAGCTGAGCGACTGACACTTAACACTTTCTCAGCCACAGAACCCATTCACTGAGAATTTGACTCCAGAACAAAAACCAAACATCCTTGCACTCACATGTTGCTACCTCTCTCTGTTTTGCTCTTCTCTACTTGGCGTATGATGGAGATGCCCACAGATAGCTAATCAGAACTCGGCCGAGAGAGGAAAGAAGCCTGAGTAGGAAAGGCAGTGGCGGGGGGGCCTGGGGGCATTTCCCATGATTCCTCAGTCCTCTGAGAAGCCCGACTACCGCCGCCTCTGGTCCCTCTCAGAGGTGTCCACAGCCCTTGAGGAACTTGCTTCAAACGCAGGGGGAAGTTGGGGAAACAGACAACTTTAGAATAGCTACTGATACTATCGGAGATTCTTCTAGAGATCAAGTCTCCTCCATGAGTTTCCTCAGCTAAGGTATTTAGAATACTAGTTGAATTCTAGTTTATTTTTTACTTTTTTATTGGTGTATAATTGCATTATAGTGTTGCGTTAGTTTCTGCTATACAATGAAGTGAATCAGCCCTATATAAACATAATATCTCTTCCCTTTTGAACCTCCCTTCCACCCCTCCCCACCATGAATTCTGGCTTTAAATTTTTCAGTCAGCTAGAACTTTTCCGTCTCATTTATTAACTTCTGTTGTATGGCTATGAAAACTGCCCAGAACACAAGTCCTTCACTTTGGTCATCTCTTCATCCCCTGTGGCAGAGAAGGCAATGGCATCCCACTCCAGTACTCTTGCCTGGAAAATCCCATGGACAGAGGAGCCTGGTAGGCTGCAGTCCATGGGGTCGCTAAGAGTCAGACACAACTGAGCGACTTCACTTTTACTTTTCATTTTTATGCATTGGAGAAGGAAATGGCAACCCACTCCAGTGTTCTTGCCTGGAGAATCCCAGGGACGGGGGAGCCTGGTGGGCTGCTGTCTCTGGGGTCGCACAGTCTGACACTACTGAAGCGACTTAGCAGCAGCAACAGCATCCCTGTGGAAATAAGACCATCTCTTTGTTATTTCCTGAATGTTGGGTTCTGTTGAACTGTCTTAATGGAGTAAAACTACTGAAGCTTTAAGTTCACAGCAGGTGTCGGGGTGCGGGGGGGTGGTCGGCAGATTAGCTGTATAGGCTCTTTTCTGTTAGTATTTTTAAATCTCCCAGAACATTTTACTAAAGTCCAAGGAGTAAGAGGTTTTGGGGATCAAGCCATTCTTTTCTAACTGGTGTATATTGTAAATTATTCAGCTGGGACACCATCCTCAGAAGTTTCTCCTATAGATCTCGGCCTTGTCAAAAACACTTTACCAGTGGGAGTTGGGTAAGTGATTTGGCCTGTGGGAAGGACTTTAAAATAAAGTGCCACAGGCTACACACTGACTCTAGGGCATTGAGCTGAAGCGTATATTCTTGGAGCTGACCAAGCAGACTGGCTTTCTGTGCTCACTGGTTGGCAAGAAGAAAGCGTCCAGAGAGAGTGGGAGCCATGTTATCTAGTCCTCTGCACACCTTGGACATCTTGGTATCTTGCAACCTTGGTATCTATGACATGGCTCAAGTCAAATCATTTTCCAAAAAGACTCTTGACTTGTCTGTTCTACTCAATAGAGTATTTTATTTTAAAGGGCAAAAAGTAGTGTGTACTAACCAGATACCTGGATTGGAAGTCTCTCTCAAGTTATGCCACTTAGGACCACCCACCAGGGTTCACATAGCCATCTTTGCACTGAAAAATCAAGAAGTGAAATAAGAAGAGCAGTAGTATATAAAATGACAATTATGCTTATTATTTTAATTGTTTATTAAAGTGTTTATTTATTTGGCGGTACCTGGTCTTAGTTGCAGCATGAGGGATCTTTAGTTGCAGCATGTGGGATCTAGTTCTCTGACCGGGGATCAAACTTGGGCCCCACCAGGGAGGTCCCTATATTTATTATGTTAGTAAATATCATTGTTCATGCCCAGCATTATCCTGTAGCTCCCAGGTCATGGTTTGAGGAGCGTGGAATTGACTGATTTCTTGTTTGGGTCCTCTGACTTCTTTGAGCTTCCCTTCTGCTTTGGGCTATAGCATGTTGCATCATTCAAGGTTTTGTGTGGGTCTCTTCAAGGCTTTCTTGGAAATGCACGCTGTGGGGGTCATCAGTTGTAAAAAGGAGGCTGAATGCAGGACTTTGGATGCTGGCCTCGCCTCACGTGAAGCCACTTAGTAATTTTCCACTTAGTAATTAGGTGGCAGGAAGGTAACCATCACAACAGGGTAAAAGCAAGGATGGAAGTTTACTTGATCTTCCTTGCTTTGCTATAGTGAGCAATTTGTCTGTAGCACATTAGCAGCATCGTCCTCAGTTCACATTCACTGGTCCTGTACTCTGGATTTTACATTTTACCTTAAAAATAAATTTAAAAAATACATGTTCGTTAGAGAAAATTTGAAAATAAAAGAAGAAATGTAGTAGCCATTCACAACCTTATTATCTAAAGACCACTGTTATTAATATTTGATAATATTTCCTTTCAACCATTTCCTCTGTAATTTTTTCTCCTAGTTATGATTATAATTTAATGTATTATGCCTTTCTATTTTTCTGAGTATCAGAAGTTTATTTTCCTGTGTATGACCAACTCTTTAAGAATTTATTTTAATGAATAGTAATTTATCAAGAAGATATACCCACATTTACTTAATCATTTCCCTGGGGTTGGAGACTTAGATTGTTTCATCCCTTTTCTAAGCATAAATAATATATATTTCTAAATAGAGATTTCTAAGTACTAAAGGATATTTCCTTAATATAAACTCTCAGAAGTGGAATTACTGAATTTCAGGCCTGAGCTTTCTAAACTTATTGTTGTTAAAAGCAGAATTGCTTTCTGAGTTGATTGTACCAGTGTTTGTCTGTCCAATGAGGTATGCATGCCCATTTTACACCCTGCAGTTCATTTAAAAGCTGGCTTAGGGCAAAAGTAAATCATACTCTCATTTAACTTGATCATAGTGATCTGTGCTGTATTTCAGTGGTATAAAAACAGTTAAAAGGAAAGTACTTTTAGAAAGCAAACTTATGGTTACCAAGGAAAGAGGGGGAATAAATTGGAGATTGGGACTGACATATACACGCTACATATAAGAACCTCCCGGTGTTTAGTGCAGGGAACTCCACTCAGCACTCTGTAATGACCTTTGTGGGAAAAGAGTCTATAAAAGAGTGGATATATGTATAACTGATTCACTCTGCTGTACAACAGAAACACAACATTGTAAATCAACTATATTCCAATGAAAATTATTTTGAATTAAAAAAAAATACTTATTTCTACGTAGGGAAGTGAAAGTCGCTCAGTTGTGTCTGACTCTTTGCGACCCCAAGGACTGTACAGTCCATGGAATTCTCCAGGCCAGAATACTGGAGTGGGTAGCATTTCCTTTCTCCAGGGGATTTTCTCAACCCAGGGGTCAAACCCAGATTTCCCTATTACAGGCAGATTCTTTACCAGTTGAGCCACAAGGGAAGCCCAAGAATATTGTGGTGGGTAGCCTATCCCTTCTCCAGTGGATCTTCCTGACCCAGGAATCAAACCGGGGTCTCCTGCATGGCAGGTGGATTCTTCACCAACTGAGCTATTTCTATTTAAATGCCCTTTATATTGAAAATATAAAATATTTATTTTATAAAAATATAAAATTAAAAATTTTAAAATATATGAGCTACACACAGATGCACACATTTTTATATATGTATACACCTCTGTCATTTAAGAAATCACTTTGACCCATTTCTGTACTGTTGATCAGATAGGGAAATAGAGTTGTGTTCTCAAGTTTGTGAACGGGTCCAAAGAAAACCCCACATATAGGATGTGTGAAATCCAGGAGGCCTAGAGTCAGTCATCAAGGAAGTGAGTTACGAGGATGGCACAATAGTTTGCACCGAGGGACTTGGTGCTGGGAAAGCCACCCATCAACCCTTGGAATAAGAATGAAGTGTATTATTTTCTGTGGATGATGCAAAGGCTGAAATGAAAACGGACACAGTCATTTCTGTTATACAGACAGAGGGAGAGAGATGGGAAGACTTTCTGAGGGAGCTAGCTAGACATTTGATTTCAGGCTCTGCTGGGGAGTCCATTGTAGGCTCCTTCCCATAAACTGAGCATGGGGTGAAGAGGGACCAGGTCACTTGATGCTGGAGGGTTGGGGGGATGTTGTTGCCAAGGGGTTGGTCTGAGAGGGTCCTCAGAGCAGGCAGCTTGAGGCGTGCTCTATGAGTGAATGAACTCACCGCAGTTATTTCCTCCTGTCTCCCCTCCTCCTCCTCTGGCGCCCCCACTGTCTTCCTCCAGGTGAGCACGCCTACAAGTGTTCGTGGTGCTCCTTTTCCACCATGACAATCAGCCAGCTGAAGGAACACTCCCTCAAGGGCCACGGAAAAGCCCTGACCCTCCCCAGGCCGCGGATTGTCAGCCTCCTCTCCTCGCACGCCCACCACGCCTCCCAAAAAGCCACCCCGGCCGAAGAAGTGGAAGATTCCAATGGTAAAACCGGGCTTCGACGCGGGCATCCACCATCGGGGCGGGGGTGGACGGGGATTAACAGCCAGGCCTTCTTTTTAGAAGAAAATCGTATATGAAAACCTGATGGTTCAGGTGAAGGAAGAAACGTGAAAAGGTTGGAACAGTATAGACGTTGGAGGTGGAGGGCGAAGTGAACTCGGTGAGCATCTCTCTGGTTCCGAGACAAGACGTGTCTACACGTATGTGTGTGCAGCTTGTGGAAAGCGCGTGTGTGCTGGGTTCGTGTTGAGTTCTTCCGCGGTGGCTGAGCGCAGGACCGTGAGGAATACTGGGCGTGTTCCTTCGTTTACTTATTGGTATTATTTATTGGTATGTATGCTGTGAAGTGTTTGGGGGTACCAGATGTATACATTAACACAATTCAGAGCGGGGATGGAAAGGGTGAATGGTGGGGATGTGTCATTTCGGAGTCACCTTGTGATTTTTTTTATTTTTTATGGCTGAAGACTGATGAGGAAGCATCAGTTGAAGGGAGGGAGTAACTGCCCCCTTTCGGAGCTTCAGGCTACATCCGGGAAGCCCTGGAGGGAGTCTCCTCATGGGCCGTGTAATCAAAGGTGTACGCCAGAGAGAATGAGAGCGAGATGGCCGGTGTGGGAGAGCCCAGCAAAGCATGGTTGGTTTTGATCAACCCAAGAAACGGAATGGTGTTAATTGCTCACCTCAGATGACTGCAGAGTCACAGGCTTAGGAGAGGAAGAAGTCTGTAGAGTCTTGCTGAGGTGGGAGAGCTAGGAGCTGCTCTCTTCCCTGACCTGGTGTTGAATGCCTTCTTCAGCATCTCTGGTAACCGGTTATCTACCGCCAGCCTGAAACCTTCCCAGGTCAGGGAACGGACTGTTTCCCAAGCAAGGTCTGTCGTTACGTCCTTGGTAGGAGCTTAGTGGGCTGGCAAGAAAGTTCATGGGCTCTTGGGAACAAAGGCTTGGCTTTGAGTCTTACTTCTCTCAATGCCAGTTGTGTTTTCCTGGGCAATCTTAGCTTCCTACGCTCAAAGGTCAAATTGGATGATGATACCTACCCCTTGATGGCCTTGAGAGATTAATGAGAAAAGATATACATTTAATAAGTGGTCATTTTATGCAGCAGTTTACATCCTTGGATTGCAGTTTTGGTCTTTGAGGCCGAAGCATGAATTTGGGCTTGTATTTAATGTAAGGGTTTAAAAAGATAGACTTCTTAGGTTACCTGAAGATCTGACAGCCCCAGCATGCCCACGTGGTCTGACGCTCTGATTAGCAAAAGAGTAAGTGATGAACCTTCATTCACAAGGTCTGAGCAGAGAAAGCTGGGAGGAAAAGGAAAGGTAAGTCCTGGGACTAAAAGTTCCCTTTGTTGAGTTGCAGAATTTAGTGGCCTTTTCTTTGCCAATCAGTAAACACCAGGTTAAACATAGTAGCTCCTTGCTGGTATTCCTATCTTGAAGGACTTCTGTTTAACAGTGAAGGCTTGTTATTACGATGGTGGCTCGTAATGAAGTGAGCACACTTACCTCTTCTGCTGATGTGTGGCAGTTTAGCCTGTGTTGTTTGTTGTTGTTGTTTTCCAGGAAAACTTAGAGTCTCAAAGCTAAGGGCGGCGGGCTTGGGAGATAGGGGCGGGGAACACATGTGAAACACTACAGAAAATGTCCCCTTTGCACCTTGAGCTTCTGTTCCTTGGGAGATATTGGTATATTGCAACAAAGGGAAAAACAGAATTTTATGTACATTGTAAGGTCTTCACATGATAACAAGCATTCACATGATTGTTAATGAGTTGCTTTTATCTGAAATGGAAGCTACGTTTATGGAGCCATTTGGGTGAAATGGGGCTTCCCTGGTGACTCAGGTGGTAAAGAATCTGTCTGTAATGCGGGAGATCTGGGTTCGATCCATGGGTTGAGAAGATGCCCTGAAAAAAGGAAAAGCTACCCACTCCAGTATTCTTGCCTGGAGAATTCCGTGGACTTTGGAGCCTGGTGGGCTACAATCCATGGCATCACAAAGAGTCAGACATGACTAAGCAACTAGTACTTTCACACTTGGGTGAAATAGATCTGTCCAAGCACCATTCCTAGCAAAGGCCTTTCCTGGCACATTTGTCTTCATGTTTTACCTTCTTTTCTCTTTGTCCTCCTCCCTTGGAAGGTGGGTCTTAGTCCCCAGCACATGGACATCCTGCAGACCACTCAGTGCATGGCTCACCTTCCTCTGTGAGCGTGCTGGCTAAGTCACTTCAGTCGTGTCTGACTCTTTGTGACCCTACGGACTGTAGCCCACCAGGCTCCTTTGTCCATTGGATTCTTCAGGCAAGAGTACTGGAATGGGTTGCCAGGCCTCCTCAGGGGATCTTCCCGACTCAGGGATCACACCCGTGTCTCATTATGTTTCCTGCCTTGGCAGGCTGGTTCTTTACCACTAGTGCCACCTGGGAAGCCCTACCTTCCTCTACATAGGCTAAAAAAGAGTCAAGTTCAGTCAACTTTCTGAGCCTGTACTCTCTGCCAGGAGCTGTGTGATGCACAGAAGAATCATAAATTAATACAGTGCCATTCTGACTGCCCAGTTCAGAATCAAATGTTTAGAAGATGTTATCAGCATGGTCTTGAACTAACCGCAGCTCTTAGCCTGAAGCCTCAACTTTTTCAGGGGTGATTTCTGATTCTTGGAAGCTAGACAAGGTTAGGACCTTGGGAGAAGGTTGGTTGCAGAAATATGATGAAATGATGTTGGCTAACTCTCTGTGTAACACAGGTAGTCTATTAGCTACAGGGATATAAGTTGCAGTATTTAAAAGTGTTTTTCTCTTTCTACAGAAGAAAGGATAATGAATGTGAACACTCTGGGTGGCCACTCTAGTGAGGCTTACACAGAACTCATTGGATCTGTGCTGATTTCAATGTATGTAAATAATCTGGATCAGTGGGTCAGGAGTGATTGTTTAAGTGGGATGAACCTAAAGGTTTAAGGTGGGGTAAACAGAAAAAAGGTTTCAAATGGGCTTTTCTCATTAATGGATAATATGGAAAGAAAAATTAACAGTTTGTCCATTCAATCAATATTTTCTTGAATCCTTGCTATGTAGGTGTTGTGTGATTCAAAATGCCCAAGAATGATAGAAGAGGTTGAAAATGGACAGGCTATTTGCTGGGGAACCGATTGGTGGATTCCTAGAAATGGTTACATCTGGGGGACAAAAAAACAGCTGTGGGGCTAGACAGTAGCCTGTAAATCACGCCTTGAATGGTGTTTGAAACTCGCATGTGAAATCCAATTGCACATTTTAATAGGGAGAAGCTGCGGGGCCGCTGGCTCTCAGTTAAGGTTTCCCACACTGCAGATGCCAGGTCGCTCTGAACACAAGAACCAAAAATGTGTTGCAGGCCTGGGGGGAGTAGAGATCCATAAAACCAGGGAAATCACCAGTGTGTCCTTGGCTTTCTGATCCTCTAGTGAGACATGTGAATAAAACGACTTGACATGCTCACTGCTGTTTGCAGTGGTCAAATGTTTGCAGTCTTGAGAGTGAGCCAGTCTTTTCCAGCAGAAGGAAACTGGCTGAACAAGAAGGTTCTTCCTAAGCTGCTTTGCCTCCCAATCCAGAGAGGAGCCCTACAAGGGAGAGAAGGAAGCCCTCCAAGAGAGCGAGGGAAGCCAAGAAGGCAGACGGGAGAAGATGGGGTATGGGAGAGGGGGGCTGATTTCATTCCCACTGCCTGGCCACACACTTGCTCTGGACATAAACAGAACTCTTAGACTCTGGGATGTCAGTCTTGACATGTCTCACCAGCATGTGGTCTCTCTGTGTTCTCCATGATCTGTGGTTGGAAAGAAAAGCAGTGCTGATTCTGTGTGTAAGATAATGGGAAATGACACATAATTGCTATTCTAAACAATGCATTAAGTTGAAATCATAAGGTTGTCAACAAGAGGAAGTGTTCTGCTGTGTTTGTGTTTACTGGGTTCCTTCTGCCATATAAAATAGAGGACTGGGTTGTATCAGGCTTTTTCTTAGATTGCTTTCAGTACAGAAAAACACACATACCCGTATACATATAAAACAAGAGAGAAACTTAGAACGGTGTAGTTTCATGATGAGATTTGTTTAGGTCTGAGGAGTTCCCCGGGGCCTGGGTGGTGGATACATACTTTGAAATTCAGCTCTATCCTTTGTAAGAGGTCAGGCCAGTGGTGACATTCCATCGTTTTCTTCCGTTCAGTTTCTTTCTTCGCTCTGTCCAGTTATGCTGCACAGAATGGCCTGCTTTAGGAAGCAGCTACTGTGGTGCACTTGAAACAAAAATCAGACCCTAAGACCATGTACAAAATACATAAGGTATATGAGAATTAAGATAGTTTTTTAGCCTGTGCCCTAATGGCAACTTAGGGAAAACACCCAGAACTTTTGGCCATGAAAACCTCCTTGTAAGACAGATCTCCATATAGCCCACCCAACAAGAGATGTCTTTGCTAGTATGAATTGGTAGCAAACCATAAGGAGCTTCGTGATTTATTTATTTTTTAATTTTTTTTATAAAGTGAAGGGTTTTCTGTTACAATTTTTCAGTTGGCGTTTCGGTTGTAAACTCTAGAATGATATTTGATCAGCAGCATTTTTTATCAGGGCATCTCTCCTCAAAAAACCACAGGCACTTCTCATGTCGTATCAAAGTCCAAGTTGTCTGCACCGCATAACAAAGTTTACCACTTGGTCACACGTTCTCCATCCTGCATGTTCTCGCCAACAAATCCTTATGTTTGCAACCATCTCTGTACTAACTGCCCCCAGCACCTGAGGTCGTCATTTCCATTTCTGTGCATTCGAAGCAGCTCTGCTGGGAGCTTGGAAGAATTTCCTGTGTGCTTCCGTCTGCCAGTCTCTGACTTTAACTTCTGCTAAAGACTGACATTTACCAGCCATTGGATACTCTGATTACTCATCCACTGATGATCTTCTTGGTGTTCATTTGTACCTGTGGATATGCTTTTGGTTCTCTCCGCTAATTTTCCAGTGGAAATAGTTAGGTAGATGATTATACTGACTTCTTTTAACTGGCTAACGATTTCTTGGAGGCATCATAGTTTGCAATTCAGTTAGTTGTACTGAGTCTCCTAACATGTCTGACAAACTCCACAGAACCAAGCTGTACAAGGGTAAGTTTATTTCATTTGCATTTAAGAGGCAAGTTCAAAAGATAAATGATCCAAAGATGTAACCGTAGGGATTGCTCTAACAGAAACTTTGACGCATCAGTCTGCCAAGAGGAAACAATCTTCCTTGACAAAGAGTATTTTCGACTTTGTTGTTGTTCACTGGATAACAAGACCTTCTGTAGAACTGGGAAACTGCACGTTGAGACAAGTTGTAAGCCTTTCCAGTCCTCAGGAGGAGACAGAAAGAGTGGTGGCGCTGGGGACATTTACCAGCGTAGTCCCCTGGTAGCAGAGCCCCTTAGAGCAAGTACACATAATCATTTGACCCTGGAATGGAGTAGCTTTTTTTCTGTGTCTTTGTCCAAAAGCATACAGTGGTTGCAGTTAAATCCAATTCAGAGAAGCTATAGAGTGAAACTAACCAACAAAACTCATAGATTAGTGAAAAATTTTTATTCTCCTTAAAAATTTTGCCTGCCAGTCTTTTAACATAATATATGAGTTAGAGGAGGCTTGTTTTGCTTGATTTCTACAAGCTATAAATCAAGGATTTGGCAGACTTTTTCTGTAAAGGGCCAGATAGAAAATACTTTCAAGTTTGTGGGCCACAGAGTCTCTGTTAAAACCATTCAACAGTGCCATTGTAATGGGAAAGCAGCCATAGATAATATGCAAACAAATGGACATGGCTGTGTTCCAATAAAACTTTATATGCAAAGGCATGAGCATGGACATGGATTTGCCCTGTGTGCAGTTTGTCACTCACCCCTACAATGGTGAGTGGAAAAAATTATAGCAGAACCCATGAAATTAATCCCATCTTTAATAAATGCCATTATAGACCTTTATATTTAACATATAGGCTATTCCTAGAGGTCACTTAAAATATAACTTGACCTAAATACATTCTTTGTTTCATATATGATATGTAAGACATTAAGTAGAGCTTTAAAATATTAGTGTGTGAATTACACTTAAGCTTAAAAGAAAATCTTCTCTAAGAATTGTATTCAGTCTAGCGCCAAACCATCAATTCATTTAACCTTGACTGCAGCAATACTTGACACTTAAAAATTAAGATCTGAGATGCCTGCTTTTTGAAGAGAAGCTTTTCAGATTTCTAAATAGGTAAGACATAAAATTCAACCTTTAAGAGGATCCAATTAGTTGCTAGGGCATCAGAACCTTCCACACAGGTTCCAGTTGCAATCAGATTTCTCGTGGAGTGAAAGAAGGAAGAGGTGGTTTCTTTAAAAATGACAATAACGGAACAGAGACTCTCCAGTGAATAATTGTGAAGTACCAAGATTTACATCGTTTTTAGCACATGGGATACGAGACATAATTTTAATGGCTTGGCCATAATTTTTAATAGGTTCTGCTGGTCTCAAAATTATCTGGCCAGAGAACACTAACCTTCCATTTTTGACATCTGAATTTCTACATTAAAATGTGATCTCGAGTTTACTTTAATGCTTATTATGAAAAATGGCATTTATCCTATAAAGACCTAAGACATCTGTAAGTCCAGGCGTGCAGAGCGGTATAGGTGATTCCGCATCTTCCGTTTGACATCCAAAAGTCTTTGGTGGTTAAATTATTAGACCTTGCCCCTGTCAGCAAATAGAAAGCCTCCAAAATTATCACTGCCCTAAAGTTGAATATCATGTGATAGACCCTTCCCAAGAAACCCACCTGCCTGAGATTTCTGTGACTTTTTGAATTAGCCACAGTTTCATGTGCCAAGGATGGAAAAAACATTTCAAATGAAAGCTTTCCATGTCCTGGGAACTCAGTCAACTTGCCCATCTCCCTCTTCCCATGCCAAGAAAAACATTTGTTCATCAGAAATACAAGCATATACTACCCAACTCATTCAGAGCTAGTTCCCAGCATCTCTAGAATTTGCTGCATAATTCCACAGCTTACTGTTGGTTGGAGATTACCTTAAGGTCCTCCAGAACCTCAGTGCAGGAAATATCTAAAAGGAAGAAAAATTAATTCTTTGGCAGAAAATACATTCAGTTGTTAGTCAAATCATCTTAAATTATTAATCTCAGTTCTTTTTTGAAAGAAAGAATTTTTCTTTGTCTTATCATTGCCCACTTCGATTTTTTTTCCCCCTGGAACCAGAGCTAAATGTTTTAGTGCAATTATATTGAATGTAAAATCCCTCAAACTCTTTTGAGACTTCTTGTGATTCATAGATCCTCTTCTCTCTTCCAAATTCTGTTCTGCGCTAGAGGATTTTACACAAGTATTGGATCTGGGAGGACGAGTATGTGTGAGCCATGATTCAAGCAGTAGAAATCCTGGGACAGCTTTGCTGGAACAGAGGGTATGTCCTGACCAAGATGGGCATGTGAAAAAGAATGGTTTCTCAGAGCTGAGATGAGAAGATGCCAGAAATAACCTTTTCCAAACAACTATTATTTATCTTCTAAACTATGTGAGTTTTGATTATATGGCCCAGCATGTCCAAATGATGCACATGTTTTTTCATTCATTCATAATCCTAAATAATAATATCCAATAGAAAAATTCCAGTGATGGTACTTAGAAATAGTGAGATAAAGAATGGCCAAAATGATGGGAGAGGTTCAGGTGTGAACAATTCTGCTTGCCTTTTACTGAAGTCAGTCCCTTGCTGTTTTTGCCCAGGAAGGGCCATGTTCCTGCCAGAGGGCTCTTCTACTTTGTAACTAGTTTCAGAGTCATCAGGCTCAACCCAAAGCAGGTGTTTGGCTAAGAGGGCAGGGCCCAGCTAAGGTATTATTTACCTGTTCACTGCTCTTGGAGAAGTCATTCCAGGGCGAGGCTCTCCAGCTCCTTAGGAACAAAGAATATTCTTACATGCCTTGTGTAAGCCACCCTCCTTATGTCATCTTTTGTGTTCGTGTTCTGTAAGCCCTCCAGCAAAGCTCCGTGATCACCACAATGAGCAAGGCGGGACCTTCCTTCTAAACCTTCTCTGTAGTCCTTGATTTTTAGCACTGCTGGTTTTCCACTTCCCACCGCCCCCCCCCCCAACTAGTTTTAAAGTCAACCCTTCTGGTTTTTTATAAGGATTCTGCCTGTCACTTTGTTTTGAAGTGATAAAATTATTACAATTTTTATTCTGCTGATTGCCTTAAATTTGCCATCAGATTTAATATGTCTAATGAGTCAGAGGTACAAATTATTAGCCTTATTTTATAGAGATGGAAACTGAGACCTTGAGGGCTGAAATGATGAGTCCCAAAGTCACAAAACTCATATGTGGTGGACCTTGTCTGAATCCAAAGCTCATGCCCTTAACCTTTGTGCCACTTTATCAAAGACTTGCAGCAGAAACACGTAGCTGTAAATGAGCCAGAGTGATGAAGACACAACTCTTCTTATGTGTCTGGGGGAGCTGGAAGTTTCCAAAGGAAGGTGAGGCCAAATTTTATTGTTAGAGCCTAAGTTAATAGAGACACAGAGGTAAGTTAAAAGAGCAGAATATAATGAATGAGATATTCTGCTTGCAGATTTTATTGACTGTAGCCACGGAGAAGAGGAGAAATTGATAAGTCCTGGAGAGCCTCTTGACAGACGTGGGGGCTCAGGCTGGGCCTTGAAGGGCGAGTAGGAATTTTACAGCCGAATGGAAGTCCATTCTGGTAGGAGGAGTATCAGAAAGCAAGCAAACTTACAAAAGGGGGTCCTGGGACAGCCAGGAGATCAGTCTGGCTAGAGTAGGGGTTTGTAGGGAAGTTGTTGGGTGGGTAATTGGCAAGGTGATGAGAGGTAGAACCAAACTGTAAGGGTAATTAACACCAGGAAGAGGCCTTTGAATTGTTAAGGGACAGGCTAACCAAGGAAGACCAGCATCAAGGTCCTTGTCCCCTTCGAAAGTGGAAGGTACTTTTAAACTATGGGTGCATCATGCTGATACCTGTAGGTGTCTTCAAAAATGAGTGTGCATTAAAACTAGGCAGTTTTTCCCTTTTTAAGTTATCCCTTTTTAAGATGCCTACATAGATTTTTTTCCTTCTGATTACAAGAGTAATACCTACTAGATTAAAGAACAGCCTTATGGCAATGTATAACATGAGACGTGAGGGTCACCAATAATGCTAGACTCTCTGCACTCGAAAGAGTCTAATAACAGTCTGCTGTAGAATCACTTAGACATAGGTTCTTTGCATATACAAACACGCTCTGTTTTGTTATTTTAATTCTTTTCAAAACTGATACCACAGTATACAAACTACTTTTATTTATGTTTTTGTCTTTACTTGAAAGATTCACAATTTGACTCACTGTAGTTTTAAAATGTGAGCAGCCATATCTCAAAACAAACCAACAAAAATGATTCCCCTTCAGATAATAAATCCTGAGTACCTAAAGGCTTCAAGTATTTTCCCATGTATGTGATATGTGTGTTTAACACGGGAGTCTCAGAATTACATAAAGCCTCTGAGGTTTAGCCAATCAGAACTTCATTCATCTAGTTTAAGTTTCACTCATCTTCTAAAAAATTATTTAAGTCTCTTTTCCTACTGCCTAAGACTTAATACATTTGAAATATTGGCAAATGATCCATAAGTTAAATGACAATATCAAGATTACAGACTGTCTAGACCGTTCAGAGTAATGAGCTGAAAATGAGATTCTGTTAGGATATAAATATAAAACATGTTGGGTAGCTTCTGACCTTTGTATTCAGTTCCATTATGAGACTTGCCAGATATTCTTATAATTGTCAGTTATCATATCTGTCTCCCCAGCTAAGCTGTGTGCTCTCTGAGGTCAAGGACTATTTCAGAGTCTTAGCACTTGGCAGGCCATTTAATAAGAATTTCTTGATTTGAATTAGTGCAGCTAAAAGGAGAATGGACGAAACAAGAGTTTATGTGTGAAAAAGCCTGGGAATTTCAGTGACTTGGAGCTCACCTGCGTCACATGATGTTTGGAAAAATCCAGTGGTATTGGGCTGCGTGAGTATCGTGATGCTGCGTCTCACTTGGTTTCCTTGGGCACACTCCTCTCCTCTGGTTAACTAGCTTTGTGCCCACCCCCCATAATGGCAGCCTCATCTGCCTTTCAGTTCTCTGCAGCCAAAGTCACTAATCCCTTTCCTTCCAGCAGCCAAGAGGGAGAGTAAGTGCAATCCTTACATTCTGCTACCTGTTCAGAACATTTTTACTTCCTTCACTTTTCGATGTCTTCTCTCACCTTATTTCCTTATCTTCGGGAATGTTCCTTCATCTTCCTCAGTGAACTCAGCTCCAGGATCACAACCTGCCTTTATATCCTAGCTATGACCATCGCGCTTTGGAATTTCAATATAATAGACTCAAAGATATGGCCCAGTGAATATTTGGCCTCTTCAGATAGGGAGATTCACCTCCTTCCCGCCTGTATTCCACCACCCTTCACCTGTGGCTGGACTCACCATGAACACTCTGCCTCCAGCATCCCAGACTCTTACATTCTCTCTGGCCGCTACCCATCCCTTGTCTGCCCAACCCAGACCCTAGGCTTAGCCATTTCAAAAGGACTTTGTCCTGTATCCTTGTGGCTCGACCTCCTTTGTTCTTGTCTGGCTTCCAACCTGTCAGATCCCAACCCTGAATAACCCTCTCACTCCTGTTCTTCCTCTGATTTCTGCCAGTCCTCATGGCTCTCATCTCACACTTTCCAAATCAGTTTTCAGGGTTATCTTTGTTAACCACAAATCTGGCTTACCTTTTTTTAAATTGAAGTATAGTTGATTTACAACTATACTGTACAGCAAATTGACTCACATACACATATATATACATTCTTTTTTAATGTTCTTTTTATTATGGTTTATCACAAGATAGTGAATCTAGTTCCCTGCGCTATGCAATATGACCTTGTTTATTCATTCTGTGTATCATAGTTTACACCCACTAACCCCAGCCTCCCACTGCATCCCTCCCCCCCCCCCCAACCCTCTTCCCCTTGGCAACCATAGGTTTGTTCTCTATGTTTGTGAGTCTGTTTTGTAAATAAGTTCATTTGTGTCCTGTCTTAGATTTCACATATAAGTGATATCATACAGTATTTGTTTTTCTCTTTCTGACTGAGTATGGTAATTTACAGTTGCATACATGTTGCTGCAAATGGCATTTTTCCATTCTTCTTTATGACTGGTAATCCGTTCAGTTCAGTTCAGGTGCTCAGCTGTGTCCGACTCTTTGTGACCCCATGGACTGCAGCATGCCAGGCCTCCCTGTCCATCAACAACTCCCAGAGTTTATCCAAACTCATGTCCATTGAGTCAGCAATGCCATCCAACCATCTCATCCTCTGTCATCCCCTTCTCCTCCCACCTTCAATCTTTCCCAGCATCAGGGTCTTTTCAAATGAGTCAGTTCTTTGCATCAGGTGGCCAAAGTATTGAAGTTTCAGCTTCAACATAAGTCCTTCCAGTGAACACTCAGGACTAATCTTTAGGATGGACTGGTTGGATCTCCTTGCTGTCCAAGGGACTCTCAAGAGTCTTCTCCAACACCACAGTTCAAAAGCATCAATTCTTTGGCGCTCAGCTTTCTTTATAGTCCAACACTCACATCCATACATGACTACTGGAAAAACCATAGCCTTGACTAGATGGACCTTTGTTGGCAAAGTAATGTTTCTGGCTTTTTAATATGCTGTCTAGGTTGGTCATAACTTCCAAGGGGTAAGCGTCTTTTAATTTCATGGCTGCAGTCACCATCTGTAGTGATTTTGGAGCCCCCCAAAATAAAATCAGCCACTGTTTCCACTGTTTCCCCTTCTATTTGCCATGAAGTGATGGGACTGGATGCCATGGTCTTAGTTTTCTGAATGTTGAGCTTGAAGTCAACTTTTTCACTCTCCTCTTTCACTTTCATCAAGAGGCTCTTTAGTTCTTCCCTTTCTGCCATAAGGGTGGTGTCATCTGAATATCTGAGGTTGTTGATATTTCTCCCAGCAATCTTGATTCCAACTTGTGCTTCCTCCAGCCTGGCATTTCACATGATGTACTCTGCATATAAGTTAAATATACAGGTGACAATATACAGCCTTGACGTTCTCCTTTTCCTACTTGGAACCAGTCTGTTCCACTGTTGTATGTACCATGTCCTTTATTCATCTGTTGATGGACATTTAGGTTGCTTCCATGTCTTGGCTGTTGTAAATAGAGCTGCTTTGAATGTAGGGGTGCATGTATCTTTTTGAGTTATCGTTTTACTTTTAAAAATGTTTGAGATTTATTCCTGTATAACATCAGTTTACTTGTAAGTTTTTCAAAGTACTTTACTTGAATGAAAGAGACAGCCAGGTAGTCACAACCAAGGTGACAGAAGTTGCAAGTAGCTGCACCCTTTACCTTGCCTGCCCCAAAGTGAACAGGAATAAATGGAGTGAGCAGCTAGAGAGTAGCTGTGGTATCACACATTTTTACATTGTGCTTGTGAGTTTTGATTTTCCTGTTACTCTGATTTAATAGTATTTTTAAATGTTGCCCATGGGTATGTTTTTAATTAGGAATACAGAGAAAGAAAGATGGAGAAATCCACATCTAACTTGCATGCAAGCAAAAATAATGCTACCAACATGTCTATTAGAAGGAACAGTTGTGATAACTCAATTAAAGGCACATAGTAAAGTGTAAGTAAGCTTCCAAACTGAGGCTTCCCAGGTGGCTCAGTGGTAGAGAATCCGCCTGCCAATGCAGGAGACACAGGTTTGATCCCTGGGTTGGGAAGATCCCCTGGAGGAGGAAATAGCAGCCTGCACCGGTGTTTTTGTCTGGAGAATCCCAAGGATAGAGAAGCCTGGCGGGCTACAGTCCATGGGGACACAGAGTCAGACACAGGTTAGTGCTGGGCATGCACACAAGCTTCCCAACTAATACATTAAAATCGGTAAGTTCTGTATATTGTTAACAATAAAGTAAGGCCAGTTTTGCTAATATGTCTATAGTATACTCTTGCATCTTGGTTATGTTATCTACACAATGAAAGACTTGGGGGAAAACTCCCTAAAAAATTAAGTTCCATGTTAAAATACAAAATGGAGGGACTTCTTGGCAGACCAGTGGTTTAGACTCCATGCTTCCACTGCAGGGGGAATAGGTCCTGTCTCTTGATGCAGAACTATGATCCTGCATGCTGTGTGGTGTGGCTAAACATAAATAAAATGTAGGCTCGAAAGATTTATTTTTTCCAGTTTTGTTTTTTCCCCCAGTGGTTTCACTCTTATGTGCCTCTATCCCTGTAGCTTAACAAGTAGGTTTATAGTCCTTTTCACTACATTTCTCCCTCTTCTAACTTTCTGGGATATTATCTAAATCACAGTATCCCTAGGGAAGAATGTTGGGTACATAGATATCTACCCATTGTATGTGGCCAGGGCAGAAAAGAGTGTTTGAGAACTACAGGAGGAAGGGTGGTGGCTCTGTGTTAAGTCAAGGGGAGGTTTAATATTTTATTTACTTATTTACCATTTTCTAAATGGAGAGAAGGCAACAACAGTGTGTGAGAAAGCAGCTTTCCTAATATACTGAATAAATTGGTGGTTTTTATACTAATCATCATCACTCAGTAAGGGGAGTGATGGTGACATAAAGCCATGGAAAGTTAAGCGATGCTGAGACCAGCTCCATCCACAGCTCCAACTCTCCGTGCGGACCAGGTGGAGCATCTCTCGTCTGGCCTCTGGGCTTCCTATATCAGGAAGGGGTAAAAGGTGATTGAAAGCAACATGTCGGCAGCATGTGAGACAGGAGAGATCCTGCTCTAGGGAGTCTGGTAGCTGTGGCCCCCGCCTTGGGCACCCCCACTCAGGGGAAGCATCCAAGGGTTCCACTGAACCTCTTCAACAACTCAGAAGGATTTTTCGTCCGGGGTAATTTTGGAGTCACGCTGCAGTGCCGGTGTGGAGCACAACTCATCCTGTGTGTCGCTAAGTGCATTTTGATTGAGTCGATGCCGGGAGGACCTATTTTGACCCAACTGGAGCTCTTGAAAATGAGGGGCAAATGGTGTGTTCAAAGCCAGTTCTCCATATAGATCATCTCTCTGTAATAACCTGTATGGGGTTGTTGGACCCCTGAGTTTAAAGTCCAAATCCAAAAGTACCACTGGAGTTGGAGGGAGGGATCACCCAACATGTGCAGCCTGGGGCGGAGGGCCTGACTGCCTCCGTCTCACGTGTGTGGCTGAGATAAATCACTGACCTTCTCTTATTTCTTATACATAAGATAATGATGCCTATTTGATGGGGTTATTTTGTGGCTCAAATGAGATAACATATGAAAATGCTTTCACATTCTAAATTACCATAGAAATCTTAGACACTATTAAAGTAGCATAGTAGAAATAAATTCCTTGTCAATTTATGATCATTTGTCAGCAACCAGGGATTAATGAGGGTTTTTTTTTTTTTTTAATAGCAAAGGAAAAAAAACTTTCACATCTTGCCTTGGAAGCTGAATGAAATCTCTTAACATCATGAACTGTTTCTTGGGAGTTTAAAATAATTCAGAGTTTGGAAAGTGGTGCTTAAACGAGAGTCCTGTTGATTTGAAGTTTTTGAACTTTGGGGTTTAACCAGCCACACAAGAACCTCTTTAGCACTTGATGTCCTAATAGGTAGATGTAATGCATTGAGAAGACCCTAAGTTAGACATTATTATTATTATTATTGGCATTAATATATATTTTTTAAGTTAATGATGACTATCCTTTATTACATGTCTATTAAATACTTTATGAACATTGGTTTAATCCACACAGCATTTCCATTAAACAGGAACTTCCATAACCACCTCTTTGCTGTTTTTGGAAGGAGGAAAATCATCTTAAGCATGGTCCCAGTTTCTACCTGGCGGGGTTGGGGTAAGGGTTGGGGTCAGCCTGACTCCACAGCTGTCCCTAACCTCAGTTCTCAGATGTGTTATTTTTCCCTGGGGGACTAAAAAGAGGAGCCCCTTGAGCACCAGGAAAAGTGCTGGGACTGTTTTACATACTAAAACCATTCTTGGATAAGACCTTCTGCAGTTTTATTCCCGCAGTTGCAATCTTAGCCTCCAAATCTCTTGAAAGAACCAATTACTCCCAACTTAGTCTTCCTCTCCATGCCTTCTTTTCTCGAACGACTAGAATCTGTGCCTTCAGCATTTTATTGAAGCCACTCATGAAGTGACCTCCTGCTGGCTGGCTCCCGAGACTGGCCCTCTGGGAAAGAGTCATTCTTCCCTTGTTTACACCCGCTAACCCCGCCCCCTCCCCCATCCTCCCCTGGCCTCTCCGGAATCCCTTGCCATGTGACTTTGGCCCTAACTCGTTAATGAAATGGCTTTTACAAGGATGGGCAGCAACTTCAGACAAACAAGTCCCCAGCCTCTGCCCCTGCCTCATCCTTCTTTTTTTGTCCGTGGCATTTAGAACTGCTGACCTTCCTCCCCGGGAGACTCCTCCCAGGGTTTGGGTCCTCCTGTATGTTTCAGGCTCTCCACTGGCCTCTCTGATGATACTGTTTCTTTCCCCTGTTTACGTCGACAGCTGCCATCACGTGGACCCCGGTCTGGTCCTCAGCCCTTTCGTCTGCTCTCTCCCTCTTCACAGACACTTGTGATCGAATCTCACTTCTCTGAGGATGCCACTAAAATCTCTGCATCCAGCCATCATCAGGTTAAGCCCCAGACTGTCTTTTTCTATCCGCTCCTCACTTTATCCACTTGGATGTCTCACTCAGCCTCTGGGAATTCATGAGCTTCCTCCCAAACCTGTCCCTCTGCCAGGGCTCTTGGCACCCAGCTAGAATCTACTGCATCTCCTTGGACCCACCTCCCGTCTGTTGGCTAGTCAGTCCTGTATTTCCATCTCCTTACCCCCTCTCACACCCACCCCCTCCCTCCTGTCCCCATCTCTTACCTAAGCCATTAGCATAGCCACCTAACCAACAGACACCTCTCTTCAATCTACTTTTAGCGAGGATCAGATCAATCGTATCCTTCTCCTATGCAAGATTCTCCAACAGCTCTACCTGGCCTATCCAAAAAAAAAAATTCCCATTCAACATTCTCCATGCTCATCTCCCAGCTGCCCGGCCCTCCACTTCCACAAGTCCAGACCCTGCTTGTCCTTCAAAGCCAGGTGCATGTACCTTTCACGGTGTTTCCTACGACGCCTGACATGAGTCTGCTCTCCCTCCTGTGAAACCCCTCGGGGCTGTGGCCACCCTCTCCTGCAGACAGGTGGTCCGTTCTGCCACCTCCATGACAGCACAGGAAAGGGAGCTCGTCAGGAGCACCATTTGTGTCCTACCCATCTTTCTATTCGAAGCATGCAATATATTCTAAACCTCGCTTTCTAGAGTAGAGGTCCTATACTCACAAGGTGAAAGTTAGTTGTGTCCTGTAAATAGTCATGACAGTAGTTTAAAGTGGTAAGTCAAGATCTGGATTTTTTTTATGACACCCGAGACACCGAGGTCTTCTGGCCTCTCCGCTCACAATAGATAGCAATGCCCATGGGTGTTGGCCCTGTTCTTTGAGTATGCACTCATTTTCATGTGTTTCAGTAATCTTCCCTGACAACTGGAGAGCTCTTGAAATGTGAGCTCTGATGTTCTTGGTATCTGTCAAATACCTAACATATAGTAGATACAATATTTGTTATGATGAAACAAACCATTTATAAAATGCTAATGAACCCAGAAGAATATTAAATCACTTTGTGTACTGTGTGCTAAGGCGATCAGTCATGTCCGACTCTGCGACTCTATGGACTGTGGCCCACCAGGCTCCTCTGTCCATGGGATTCTCCAGGCAAGAATACTGGAGTGGGTTGCCATGCCCTTCTCCAAGGAATCTTCCTGACCCAGGGATTGAATCTGAGTCTCTTACGTCTCCTTCACTGGCAGGCCTGCTCTTTACCACTAGTGCCTGTGAAGCCCAATGAAACACTTTACAAAATAGTATTTTGTCCATTGAGTTGGGTCTGAATGAGTCCTTGGGTTGACAGCTGGGTGCTAAAATTAAGGAGCAAAATACAGATATAGAAACATTTTGGATGTTCCTGAGGCACTGTATTTGAAAAACAGACCACAAGATCTTGGCTGATGTTCACACATTTTTGATGTTTGCCAACATGTGGACACACCGCTTGGTTTCCTGTGCTTCCTTATTATTTTCTTACAGGTGAAGGGTTGTTAGAGAGCAGAAAAGGTAACCTACTCGATTTCCAGTTTTCCTTCCCATAGGTAGGGCCATAATCTATTCCAGATGTAAATGTAATGTGTTCAGTAGAAACAGTAGGAACTGAATTTCAAATGAACAATTCCAAGCTGCTAGTAAAATCCAGAGGGGAAAAGTTACCACATTGGTGTTTTCTACTTGAGTTTTCTGCTGGAAAACACCATGGAGTTATAGGCAGCTTCATCAATAAGGAACATGCTGTTGGTTGGTTTTCCCTCCCAGTGGGAATGCATTTATGCCTAGCTGCTTTCCCCATCTGAGAGATGGGGCAGGACTCTGGGTGCAATTTATAGACACAGAAAAGGTGAAAAAAACCGAAGCCTTTATCTCACCTGGTTCCTGCTTCAAACCCTCCAGTGGCTGGCTGCTCTGCCTTCAGAACAGATTCTGAGCTCGGCATGGAAAGCCAGTATTTGGACCCCGTTTCTCTCAGAGTCACTCTCATCCCTTCTCTCTGCTGTGTCCCTCACTGCAGCCGTTCTGAATGCTTTGTCTGCATGGGGTCCTGCTCTCACGCTCCAGGCCTTGCTAGCCCTTCCTGGAATGTCCTTCTCCACTTACTTTCTCCTGACCTCCTCTTTATTTTCATTCACTTGGCTAATTCGCACTCATCCTTGAAAACTTGAATCTTGTCTTCTCCCGAAGCCTTCCTAACCCTTCCTATATGACTGAGGGCCTCCTCGCTGCTCACGTCTTTGAGCGCTCTTTAGTGTCAGAGCTGATCATACTCTTGTTGTATTAATAAAGGTCTGACTTTCCACCACCTTAGACCATCCACGTGTTTTTCCCAATTTATTTTATTGAAGTCCAGTTGATTTGCAGTGTTATATTAATTTCTGCTGTACAGTAAAGTGATCCAGTTATACATATATGTACATTCTTTCTCATATTCTTTTCCATTATAGTTTATCACAAGATAAGTATAATTCCCTGTGCCATACAGTAGGACCTTGTTGTTTCCCCATTCTATGTGTAATAGTTTGCATTTGCTAATCCCACACCCTGACTCCATCCCTCTCCCTGCGTCCTTGGCAACCACAAGTCCATTCTCTATTTCATAGATAAGTTCATTTGTATTGTATTTTAGATTCCACATATAAGGACTACCTGCTTCTTGAAGGCAGAGGCCATCATTTTATTTTGAGTTCCCAGAGGGTGGCAGATTGCCTTGCACATGTAGGCAGGGAAGGAAATGAGCTATTTAAATGAATGACTGTAGTCTTGAGCATTGATGTCCATGGTGCCGCACACTGGCCATGACCCTCTGGAGGCTGAGGCACGCAGTGGTGCGATGGTAGGGTTGCCTCTTGGTACAGACCCTTGCGTTTCTCATATTGGGTCTTGGGCAGATACTCTGTGCCCAGCTGAGCCAGCAGTCCCCAAGGAAGATCAGATGCCCTCCTGGGTAATGAAATAAAATCCAGAAGTCCATGCAGGTGAAGAAGTTTGAGACAAAACCCCCAAGAGAGAGTGGGGTACGCCAACCAATCAACCAGTGCATATGTACTGTTGATCAGATGGAAGAAAGTGCCATCAAGAGAAAGAAAACCCTGTAAAGGGGAAAAAAGGACAGGAGCAGCAGGGTCAGGGAGAGATGTGCATGAGAGTGTCACTGATGGTGGGGATGATCACCACACCTACCGTATACCCAAGGACCTTGCTCAGAGCTGGAGGTGAGCGACTTCCCTGGTGGTCCAGTGGCTAAGGCGCCACACTCCCAATGTGGGGAACCTGGGTTCAATCCCTGATCAGGGAACTAGATTCCACATGCCACAACTCAAGATCCTGCGCGCTTCAGCTAAGACCTGGTGCAATCAAATAAATAAATAATAAATATTAAAAAAAAAAAGAAAGCTGGAGGTGATGTTAGGATGAAATAGACCCTAGAATGGTTACCAGGAAAGCCTGTAAAGTTTGGGAATTAAATTTACTTTGATGTGCCTCTTCATACTACTTGTGACCAAACTGTGTGCTGAGCTGTCTTACAAAATGGGGGTGACTTGGTGTGTTATTCGGGTTGAGCCTTGCCTCTGGGCTGGATCCAGGCTCCTTGGTCGGTTCCCTCACCGTGGCAGCCATCCTCACCTGCAGAATAAAGCTCTTAGTACAGGAGGGGCAGTGCAGTTGGCTTTGCCCAGAATCAGTCAGTCAGAAACTAGCAGCTGAACATCTGCCGTGTGCCCTGAGCTGGGATGAATGTCAGTTACATCTGTGTAGAGCCGTGTAAGAGATGCCCGTTCCACTCCATCCCGCAGTCCAGATAAGGAGATCAAATTCTTTCATCTACCGAAAGCTCTCCATACACACCAAGAGACAATTAATCATTTAGTGCAAAATATACCACGTCAGCTTTAATTGCGGTGGGACTGAGGCCCTTGAAGAACCCCCACTTCACCCATGCCAGGCATTATGCTTCACACACTGCTATCCTCTGCCCGTGGCACCCTATGCAGCTGTCGGTGTCGCCAGCTCCAGTTTGCAAGTGAGGAACCAGAAGTCTGCTTAATGGAGAGTCCCCAGGGTTAGGAGGAGGTGTGCATGCCCCCAGGGAGCTGAGAAGTGGCCTGTTCCCAGATGCTTCCTTGGCTTTCCCATCTGTAAAGTGGGAAGTAACAGCACGGCTTATGTTACAAGGTCGTGGTGAAGATCAAGGAGAGACTTTGTGAAGAAGCACCTGACAGAATTGCAGACTTAGAGCTGCTAGGCCAGTAAAAGATGAGCCTGGATCTCACTGCCTGGTCCCTCTGCTTCTGGGAGACTCATGCCCTCCACTTGAGCCCAGCATCACTAGCACTTGTCCTGAGGGGGAGTTCGGAGTGGGGAAGTGTGTGTCCTAATAGAGGGACTTACTGCTTTAATGATGATTAAAATATATAACTTTATCTAGAGCCAGGATTTTCTTCCCCTGCTTGGGAATAAGTGAAAAGAAAAGAAGAAAAGGCTAAGAAACCCACTGGGTGTGTTGGTTCAGAGATGCCCGCTGCTGGGAGACAATTTTAGAATAACTGCGCTTTAAAGTGTGGCTGCTTCCTCTTGTTCTTGATCCGCTGTGGTTGTTCTCACCCGATTTCCATACCATCGCTTAGAACTCGACACGTATCTAAATATATACACGTCTCCTCAGATGTGTTCTTTCCTCTTGATTTTGCTGAGCTTTTGAGAAGTCTCTGCCTTGTTCCCTGGGCAGGCTCTCCCTGGCCTGATCGTTGCAAGCCGTATGCTGTGACCGCCTCCTTGAAGTCAGCGGGTATCTCCCCTCCAGTTGAACCTTGAGGTGGAAGCATGGTGGCCTTGCCCACGGCCTGTGAGCTCTAAATACCGTCTGAAGTTGCTAGCAAGCTCTGGACGGTGGCGGCCAAGTCACTGATACAAAGAGGCTTTTGTCCTCCACGTTGCTCATTGGATTTTCTGTGTGGTAAAGACATCTATACGATCTAAACGAACAGCAGGAAGCATTACTTCCTCATCACACAATTCCAAAGAGTCACAGGTGAATTATGCATTCGATATTGTGAGAGCATCTCAGTGAACAATGGCAGATGCCACCCAGAGCTTCCTCCCAAAAAACAGGAGAAAGAGGCTCCTTCACCACACGTTCATTTGCTTCCTGACAGATTTCCAGCCAGTTTCAAGGCGGGTTTCTCAAGAACACACACTTTGAGTTACAAATATCATTTAGTACAGAAGGAATACCTGCAATGTTTGCTAATGGATGTGGCAGAAAAAGAACATGTTTTCGAAACTGGGGCATGCAGGAGCCCCAGGTTATGTTCCTGTCTCTCTGTTTACTGGCTGGGTGACATGAAACCATCTCTGCTTTTCTGAGCCACCAGAAGTCCTTCCGCAAAATGAATAACCTTACCCCACGTATCTGGGAGGAGAGTGCATCCATGGTGGAGGAGAATTGATAAAATATTTCATGCAATGAGAATGCACTGCTGAATGTCATCCATGAACACATCCTGGCTTGCAGAGGCATCTGTTGTCGTGGCCTTAGGAACTGACAGTGATAGCAAAGTCATGGTACATTTAAATACATGGTACGTCTTACACCTGCACATTTCACGAACTTCTGTACCTACCACAGATCTGTGCCTGCCAGTGGGTACAGAAAAGGAGAGAGAGCTGCATACTGATTCATCTGAAGTGGCTCCCACATGTCCTGATACCGTCTATTCCAGAGTTCAGACTCACTGCTGACTTAGGGTGAAAACCAGAAATTATGCCTGTGATTTCTTGGGATGGTCATGGATCATGAATTTCCTGCCATTCAAATTTTCAAATGTTCCAGAAGTCATTCTTCAGGTAATTAAAAAAAAGACCCAGATTTATTTCAATAAAAGTGGATCACTGTTTCAGTGGGCTGGCTCTATTAATGTCAGTGTTCAAAGAGAGAGTGACATTTGGTTAATTGGATTTTCCTGTTAAATCTTGGTTTTCCAGAGCAGTTTTCCCAGTTTGAACTCTTTTTGGATCTTTATACCATGTTTGTTGAGCACCTCTTTTGGCTCAGGCCCTGAACTAAGTTCTGGGAGTTAATGAACTTTAAAAAAATGTGATGGATGGATGGATGAATGTGTGCATGCACAGATATCCTACTTGCAAATAGACCATAGTCTGCTGGAGGCCAAAATAAATTGACCTGCATGCAGCATGAGTAGTAGCAGGAGAGCGTGAAGGCGGAGCTGAATAAGTGTTTCTAGAAAGATCAAGGAAGATCTTCATAGTGATGGTAAATTTGAACTGAATTCAGTCTTGAAAGATGAATTTGCCAGGCTGAGAAGTGGAAGAAGGATATTGCAGGAATATTCAAGGAAACGGTGAAAAAGAGCACAGAGAGTGAATGTTAGAAACCTTCCACATGGCTGAGAGTAGCGCTGAGTGGGAGCAGGGTGGGTGTGGACTGAGGTAGGTGTGGGAAGATGAAGGTGGACTAGGACACCGATGTTCAGAGGTTGGACATTTTCCTTGTAAGAAGGCATGAATACTTTGATCATACTTACTTTTGGAAAACGAAGGATCTTAGGGGGAGAAGGCTCTTGAAGATAGAAAGCCAATTAGGAACATCCTGCAATGCAGGTTTATACAAGCAACCACAGGGACTTGAGCAGAAGCAGGAGCTGTGCATCCGTGAGTGGGTCACAGATACGGGCTTTACAGGAGGTTGAACCAATAGGGCTTTCTCACTCCTTCAATGGAAGAGAAATGAATCAAGGATTCGTTTTGATTTGATTCACTGGGCGATGCCACAGTGGTGCTGCCACTGGGGAAAAATGATACAGAGACAGTTGTCCCCCACGATAGGACCTAGTGACTTGCAAGTCCAGGAATCTTCTGTTTTAGATCAGACTTGCCTGAGTTCCCTGCCAAAATATAGAGAAAATGAGAACATGAAGCTTCTTGCCAATAAGGCCTTTGAGAGAGCCTTTCAGTGACCTTACGGATTATGAGATACTAAATCTCAAAAACGGGCAGTGGCTTTTTTTTTTTTTTTTTTTTTTTTGCTGTTTTTGTCATTTTGAAGACTTAACTTTTTGTTTTGTTTTTCCCTGATCATATTTCAAGGTTTTGTTTTTACTCATCAGAATGACAGGAAGTTTTCAGTGTGTGTTTCCTTCAAGTTTGGCCTCAACCTTCTTTTCAGGATCAGGCATTTGTTTTTCCGTTTGCCTCCATGACAACCAAGCCCAGCATTCCTATATATAGTCATCCAGCGCCCATTGTCCTCCTGGCCATTGTATCGTAATCTTGTGCACCCAAGCCAGAGAACTCTCCTGATGACAGAAGACAAGGAGGTCCCGGAGTCCTTGGCCTGGAGATTTTCAAGGCGTAATCAAAAGAAGGAAATAAAGTCACATGGCTGCCTCTAGAGATTTATGTTCCCCCTTTAGATACTATCCAGGAGGAGCTGAAATGGCTTGTGTTCCAAAGCTTAGTTTCTAACAGTTTTCCTTCAGGATGGTCCAGTCTTCTATCTGGAGAGCCTTTTTGAGAATCTTCCAAGGAAACACTTGGGAAGTTGCATTGGTGATTTGTAGTTGGTCGTGTTGTGGGTACCACATTCTGCTCCCTGTTAGGATGAAGTGAACAGCAGGTATCTTGAGAAAGAAACTGAGTTTCAAACAAATTCAGGTAGAACCTAAGAAATCTTGAATAAATCTTTTGAATCTGTGAATCATCTTGACAGCTCTATGCGACACACAGTTTTTTGTAACTTAGCTAGATAGACAGAGGTATAGGGTAGAATTTAAGAAAATTGCTCATAAATTCAATCCAACAAACATTTTCTTAAGTATATTTTTTTAATGAAAGGTTTTTTAAATGAAAGGACTATCAGTCTCTGGCTATAAAAGCACACAAGATACTATTCCTGTCCATCTAAAATTTAAGTCCAATGGGGGCAAGGATCCTTGCTGGTTTTTTTTCACTGAAAGGTACCCCAAGTGCCTTAGAAGTGCCTGGTACATAAAAGCCTCTCAATAAGTATTTTCTGAATTAATATAAAATAGAGTCAAACATTGGAGAAGGAAACAGCAACCCACTCCAGTATTCTTGCCTGAAAAATCCCAGGGACCGGGGAGCCTAGTGGGCTACAGTCCATGGGGTTGCCAAGAGTTGGATACTACTGAGCAACTAAGCATTGGGTCAAACATATGGATAGATACAGTTGAAACTTATTTGGTATAATCAGACCTTGTTTCTTAGTAATATTTGAAAATTTCTTAATGCAGGGAATCTTTTTGAAAATGCCTTTTGTGTTTTACTTTCATTCAAAAGTGCATTCATTCAGGGACTTCTTTGGCAGTCCAGTCGTTAAGACTCCTCACTTTCACTGCAGGGGGCATGGGTTCAATCTCTGGTTGGGAACTAAGATCCCACGTGTGGCTCAGCCAAAAAATAAAAAAATTCGTTCATCAGGATTGTGTTGTAGGATCAAACTTATGTCTGGGTCTTTTGATTGAATTCCCCATTTTTCTCTCTTTCATAAACCACAGTCACCTACACTACTTCTGGTTTCAGGTTTCTTTGAAGTGGAATGATAATTTAGACATTTATGAAACAGTCTTAGAGCAGAGTCCTTCTAGATTTTTATGTTCTCTTTAATCTTTTATCTTGCCAAAATGTAATTTTGACAATAATTTTTTTTAGCAACTTTCTCAAATCTTTTCAAACATTTAACATAGCTTTCATAGAAATGGCAATTTTTATACCCATCTTTCATCCTTTGTGGTAATAGTAATTAAATTGAATAAGCTCAGTAACAAATATAAATATAACAAGTACAAAAAAATTTAAGAGAAAATAAGACTGATTTTTGTTAGTATTAGCACAACTGCTGAAAGCAAAAATGGGTATGCCTGCTAGAGAAAGTCCCAACAATCAGCCCAATTCCTATTGCACTGGGATGCTTTAAAGTCAAGGCATTGATATGCCCTAGTTTGTTGGTGGAGGTTGCTTAAGAGAACTTACAAGTGTAAGCTGAATTCTAATAAGATCCAGGTGAGAATCACAGTGTGTATTGGCAAAGCACAGAGAAAGGGTTTCTGTCTGGGTCTGGGAGGGAAGGCGTTGGGCTGGGCTTTGAAGGATGGGTAGGGGTTTGCTGGGCATAAAGAAGAGGAAGAGCCTCGGATAGCCCTTGATCAAGGATTCCCGATGATGATATATGTAGAAAGTGCAGGGAATTGGAAATTAGCTAAAAGTGAGGCTGGAAGCACAGGGTGGGACCAGACTGTCGAGCTGTGTGTACCAAGGAGTAGGCTTTATCCTTGAGCCCTGGGGCATAATTATCATACTCCTGTAAAAAGTGATATACATTATATGTCTGTGACATGTACACTTGCCAAAGTAGAATAGATCTATAAGGAAGGAAGACCAGCTCATAGGGTGTTAGAGATGCCCATATGGGTTCTGTGGACCTGAAAGAGCAGTGAGAAAGGAAGACAGGGGGCTGGAGAGGAAGGTGATTGGAAGTGAGAAGTGATCTATGTCTCTGGGAAATGTGCTACCACAGGAAATGCCTGATGGTTGGAAGGAGGAGTCCCACACTTTGGGCTTGAATGAAGCGTTGACTCACTGACGCACATTCAGAGCGCCAGAGGAGATGTGTGAGCAAAGATGGTGGCTGTGTGTAGCATGCTGAGTTTAAGGCGTCTGCCAGACACCATTTTTCAGCTTTAGATGGAGACTCAGGTCATGTCTAAGTTCGCCAATAAGTAGGAGGATTCTCTTATCTCATTATTAGCAACCCTAACCTGGGTTGCTGTCATGTCCATGGAAATACTTGGACTCTTTTGTCCTTTGCCTGAGTTTCTTAGCCGTTGTATGATGGGAGCTGATGCTGTTCCAAAAGCTTCCTGGCTATTAACTGAATCTGCCTGCAATGAAGGGGACTTGGGTTCAATCCCTGAGTTGGGAAGATCCCCTGGAGAAGGAAATGGTAACTCCCTCCAGTATTCTTGCCTAGAGAATTCCATGGACAGAGAAGCCTGGAGGACTATAGTCCATGGGGTCACAAAGAGTCAGGCATGACTGAGCAACTGATACTTGCACACTTTCCAACCACCTAACTTTGGGCATTTACAAAATTTGTTGTTAAGTTATCAACAGGTAATATTCTGTTTCCATTTTCTTACACTGCCAACCTTTAGTTGCCAAATCACCTGCTTTTCTGAAGAAAATCATAATCCGTTCATCATTTTGAACACTATGCTATTTTAGGATCTGAAGATTTTTAATCTTCCCCTAAGCAATCTCTTTCAGCCTCCAGTGTACATAATTTCCCACTCAGACTCATCCTCTGATCTTTATTTCTTTTCCCTGTAGGAATTAAGTCACTTTTTTCCCTGTTGTGATAAGAAAGTAGTTGTTTAATTTCTATTTATGACTAAAGATGGAGGTGTGGTGAATTGAACATTTAGGTAGCTCCATGTTTGGTGTTGCTTTCATTAATTGACACGCTGCTGCTGCTGCTGCTAAGTCGCTTCAGTCCGACTCTTTGCGACCCCATAGACGGCAGCCCACCAGGCTCCCCCGTCTCTGGGATTCTCCAGGCAAGAACACTGGAGTGGGTTGCCATTTCCTTCTCCAATGCATGAAAGTGAAAAGTGAAAATGAAGTTGCTCAGTCGTGTCTGACTCTTCATGACCCCATGGACCGCAGTCTACCAGGCTCCTCCGTCCATGGGATTCTCCAGGCAAGAGTACTGGAGTGGGTTGTCATTGCCTTCTCCGACTGACACACTAGCTGATACTAATTCCATTTATTAGTGGAAATCAAGGTTATCTTGCCATCCTCCCTCTGTCTCTCTCACTCCCATTTCTGTCAGTCACCATGTATGGCTGATTTTGTCTTCTCCACTAGGACCATGAAGATAGATGCTCCATTGAGACTTTTTTGGGGGTGCTGTGTGTCACCATCAGTTATTTACACATCTGCCCAAGATGGTGAGTTGGCTTGAGGGCAGGGACCACATCCACCTGTTCCAGAACAGGGTCTTACATGGACTTAGATACTCAGTAAATGCTTACTGAATGAATGGGTGTCATTGAACCACCCCCCCACCCCACATCCACATCTAAAATTTGCTTGCCTGAAATCTTCTTGTCTTTTATTTCCTCCTGGTACTCTCTCCCTGATGAAAGAGCCTCTCTTCTAAGTCTGCATGAAAATCTAGCTCAAATAAAATGTGGTTGCTGGCACCAAGGTACTTCTGCCACTTTTTCACCTTCACTCACACCTTCTCTGCAGAGCTGTAGAGAATTGAGAATTGATCCTCGTGTACAGCCTCCTTTTTAGGTCACTCAGTGAGTAAGGGGGCTGTCCTCTGCGGCTCCCACAATTTACTGCTCAATTGACTCTTAACTCTTCCCTGTGTCTTCCTTAATGTTGCAATAGCTAAACTCCCCTGTTACTGATCATTTGTTCTCTGCTTCTTTTACTCCTTCAGTCAGTGGAGGAAGGGTGTTAGATGTGGATCAGGCATGTATCTTCATGACAGCCAGCTCCTCTGTGTCTCTAGATTTGGGCTTGTGGAATGCACTTCTAGTGCCTTTTTTTTTTTTTTCTTTTTGGCTGTGTCACATAACTGGTGGGATCCCCTGACCAGGGATCAAACCTCCAACCCCTGTGCCTTGATTTTTTTTTGACCACATGGTTTGTGGGATCCCCTGACCAGGGATCGAACCCGGGACTCCAGAAGTAAAAGCGTTGGGAGTCCTAACCCCTGTACTGCCAGGGAAGTCCCACCTCACACCTTCTTTGACTTTGAGTCCCTAGAGCCTGCTCATGGCCTGGCATGAAGAGGATGTCCACTAAGTAAGTGTTTGTAGAATCAGAATATTTAAGCAAGCTTCATTCTGTCAGGGCTTATTGTTCTTCCAGAGTTCAATAGATTTCCAGTGGTTGTTTCTGTGGGGTGGTGTGTTTTTGGAGAAAAAAGAAAAAAGAACTCTTTGAATGGATACTTAACCTGGGTTTGGCCAGAATTCTGGGGAGCTGGAATGAGAGTCAGAACTTTCCCATTTCTCCAGGAACCTGATTGAATGAGAGGGGCAGGAGGTCTCATCTGGAACTCAGCCCTTTCTCTGGTTTGAAGTCCTGAGCTGTCCAGGAGCCACCAGAAAGCACCCGTCTCCCATTGGTATTCGGATACCTTTCTTTCCCAGCCAAGTTCCCCCTCAGGCATGTTAGAGTGTTATCATTTGAGGGCAGTTTATCCAGCATCTAATCAAAGCATGACCTGTGGGCCGGCACATCTCCAGTTCTGGGTGCTTGGCGGTGCTTACCTGCGCAGCACGTGTATGCAAATGCCTGCTGAGTGATCCCTTTTTGTGTGTTTTTATAAAGCATTTTGAAATGTTGGATATTCTTTTCCTTTCCCAGGAATCTTACCTTGTTGATTCTTTTCTTCCCCATGTGCTCTGAAATGCTCATTTTTAGTGTTTTCTTGGTATTCAGTTGAATGTTATTTTCTCTCTAATTTCTATCCATTCGGATGTTACTTTCTGTCTGTCTGCCACCTTCTCTTTCTCCTCTCTGCTGTGAGTGTGTTGCTAATGGAACACTCAGGTGTTCTTTGGTGTTCTTCTGACTTGCTTCGTGGGACCCCAGAGGTTAACCTGTTGAGTACACATGCGTAATAGACAAGACTCATATTTTAAAGTCAGACAGATCTTTGTTCAAATCCTACCTCTTGCCTCTCAGTAGCTGTGTAACCAACCATTCTCAGCCCCAGCAACCTCATTGGTAAAACTGGGATGAGAATCTATGCCATAAGCAGTTGTTGAGGGAATCCAGTGCTGGTTGTTTGATAACTTCCAAACCCACACCTAGAAACACTGTAGCTGTCCATGCTAAAGTTCTAGTGTGAACCTACTTTTACAAAATCATTTTCCTATTATAGACAGCTTACAAAATGAATAGCTCCATATAACTTAGTTAAATTTATTTTATAACTGCAATTATAAATCATAATTTAATTTCCTAAACTCTGTGTATCAGTTCAGTTCAGTCACTCAGTTGTGTCCAACTCTTTGCGACCCCATGGACGACAGCACACCAGGCTTCTCTGTCCATCACCGACTCCCAGAACTTGCTAAAACTCATGTCCATCGAGTCAGTGATGCCATCCAACCATCTCATCCTCTGTCGTTCCCTTTTTCTCCTGCCTTCAACCTCTCCCACCATCATGGTCTTTTCTAATGGGTCAGTTCTTTGCATCAGGTGACCTAAATATTGGAGCTTCAGCTTCAGCATCAGTCCTTCCAATGAATATTCAGGACTGATCGCCTTTAGGATTCACTGGTTTGATCTCTTTGCAGTCCAACGGACTTTCAAGAGTCTTCTCCAACACTGTAGTTCAAAAGCATCAATTCTTCGGCACTCAGCTTTCTTTATAGTCCAACTCTCACATCCATACATGATTACTGGAAAAACCGTAGCTTTGACTAGATGGACCTTTGTTGGCAAAGTAATGTCTCTGATTTTTAATATGCTGTCTAGGTTGGTCATGGCTTTTCTTCTAAGGAGCAAGGGTCTTTTAATTTCATGGCTACAGTCACCATCTGCAGTGATTTTGGAGCCCCGAAAAATAAAGTCTCTTACTGTTTCCATTGTTTCCCCGTCTATTTGCCGTGAAGTGTTGGGACCAGATGCCATGATCTTAGTTTTTTAAATGTTGAGTTTTAAGCCAGCTTGTTCACTTTTCTATTTGACTTTCATCAAGAGGCTCTTTAGTTCCTCTTTTCTTTCTGCCGTAAGGGTTGTGTTATCTGCATATCTGAGGTTATTGATATTTCTCCGGTAATCTTGATTCCAGCTTGTGCTTCATCCAGCCCAGCATTTCGCATGATGTACTTTGCATGTAAGTTAAATAAGCAGGGTGATAATATACAGCCTTGACGTACTCCTTTTCCAGTTTGGAATCAATCTGTTGTTCCGTGTCCAGTTCAAACTGTTGCTTCCTGACCTGCATACAGATTTCTCAGGAGGCAGGTAAGGTGGTTTGTATTCCTGTCTCTTTCAGAATTTTCCACAGTTTGTTGTGATCTACACAGTCAATTAATTGGCGTAATTAATGAAGCAGAAGTAGATGTTTTTCTTGAACTCTCTTGCTTTTTCTGTGGTTCAGTGGATGTTGGTAATTTGATCTCTGGTTCCTCTTATAAATCCAGCTTGAACATCTGGAAGTTCTCTGTTGACATACTGATGATGCCTGGCTTGGAGAATTTTGATCGTTACTTCATTGGCTTGTGAGATGAGTACAATTGTGTGTTGGTTTGAACATTCTTTGTCATTGTCTTTCTTTGGGATTAGAATGAAAACTGACCTATTCCAGTCCAGTGGCCACTGCTGAGTGTTCCAAATTTGCTGGCATATTGAGTGTAGCACTTTCACAGCATCATCTCTTAGGATTTGAAATAGCTCAACTGAAATTCCATCACCTCCACAAGCTTTGTTGGTAGTGATGCTTTCTAAGGCCCACTTGACTTCGCATTCCAGGATGTCTGGCTCTAGGTGAGTGACCACACCATCGTGGTTATCTGGGTCGTGAAGATCTTTTTTGTATAGTTCTTCTGTGTATTCTTGCCACTTCTTAATATTTTCTGCTTCTGTTAGATCCATATCATTTCTGTCCTTAATTGTGCCCATCTTTGCATGGAATGTTCCCTTGGTATCTCTGATTTTTTTGAAGAGATCTCTAGTCTTTCCCATTCTTTGGGAAAAGAATTCTAGTCTTTCCTCTATTTCTTTGCATTGATCACATAGGAAGGCTTTCTTATCTCTCCTTGCTATTCTTTGGAACTCTGCATTCAGATAGATATATCGTTCCTTTTCTTCTTTGCCTTTTGCTGCTTTTCTTTTCTCAGCTATTTGTAAGACCTCAAAAAGACAAAATTGTCATCTGAGGAGGTGTTACAAACTCTGTGTATAAATAGTCACAAGTCAGAGACCAACATTCTCTGCTGAACTGCACATCTCAGGATTGGATTAAGAATGGATGTTGGTTCCATTGTAGATATTTCTGGCCATGCCAGGGGTAAAGACGGAACTTGTGTGGCCTGCAGTTGAGTACAGAGCTTTTCTCTGGATTCACTCTCCTCTGCTTCACCTGCTGTATGTTCCCATGACCACAAGTCGGGCCCTCGGAGCAAGCACAGGGTCTCTTTTTTTACTTTCCTTTCTTAAGCTTGGAATGAAAGAAAATAGTCTTAATGATGATTTTTAACATATGTGACATACCCTTCACTGCTAACAATCTGTTTATCTTTCTAACTGGGCATGAAACCACCCTCTTCTGCTCTTCTGGCCGGGCCTCGCGAACACTGTGATTTTATATAGCTCGGCAGGTAGACTTTTTTGGGATAAGTGAAATCAGACCTACTCATATCTTCATCGCTTTAGTGCCTGAAGTGTTAAAGTTTGTATTATTCACAAACTCCAAGTGAGAGCAAGGAAGAGTGTGCCTTGGCACAAGAGAGGACAGTAAAGCTGTCAGGAGACCCCAAAATTGTCACCTTGGCATTCTTTCAAATGAATCCCAAGTGGTGGGATCTGCTTATTTTTGTAAGTAAACCTGTCCACCTGATTCTAACCAGGAAAGAAGGAACTTTATGACACAGGTGCGTAGAGTTGTTCTTTTCACGCTGCTATCTGAGGCAGGTGATGAATTTCCTCTCTTGGAATGCTTTCTCCACGACTTCTTGCATTTATATTTCTTCAAGTTTCATATCACAGAAGTACCAGTGTGGAAATAGAAGAATTTGTTTTTTTTGCGATAGAGTAATTAATACGCCTTAGACCCTAGAAACGAGAAAAAATGTATTGTCAAATGCCTTCCCCTTGGGGAAGTTTACCCAAGAGAGTTGTTCGTGTGCTAGACTAGGGATGGTGGAAGGTAGGAGAGACAGATTGACCTGGCTGATCATCACATTAGGAGCCACTTTGTGATTTTGTTATAAAGGGATTGAAGCTGTCCAGTGTCTTGTGTCCGAGGTGAATGCCAGCATGCGTGCTAACTTGTGGGCCTCACTGAGGTGGGTGCTGAGTCTTGGAGGCAGTTGTTTCGGCGCTCAGTTGTATCCAACTCTTTGCAACCCCATGAACTCACCAGGCTCCTCTGTCTATGGGATTCTCCAGGAATACTGGAGTGGGTTGCCATTTCCTTCTCCAGGGGATCTTCCCCACCCAGGGATAGAGCTCAAGTCTCCTGCATCTCCTGCATTGGTAGGCAGAATTTTTACCACTTAGCCACCTTGGAAGCCCACGATGGAGGCAGTCGTGGCTGCTTACTGGGAAACGGACTGTTCTTTGATTTGGTGTCTGGGTAGACTTGTGAATGGTCGACAACTCTGGGCAGTTAGACCTGACTGTGGCCTTGTCAGTTGCAGAATTTCTTTCCTACAGAATGGAAGGCAAGCCAAAACCAGTGCTGCCCAGAGGTTAGGGCTGACCAGGGTCCTGGGGTGGTGGCACTTACCCAGGAGCTTATGTTCCTGTTAACAAGAGAGGCGGGCAGAGAGTGCCTTTTGCTTCATTGTGCGTGTGTCTTAAACAGAAACTAGTGTTGAGAGCTTAAATAGAAAACATCTCAAACAATCCATGAAATGGTAAACAAACCTGCTATTGAGGGAAAGAAAGAGAAGTTGACAATTGCATTATTCTGATCCTGAGTGGGTTCATCAGCTAAGGTCGAGGAATAAAGAAAAAGGAGATAAAAAGAATCGGGTGAAATGAATTCAGTTGTGTCATTTCTTTCTTCCTTTGTCTTCGGTTTACACCTGGTAATGAACCCATGGAGGCTTGGAGATATTGTTCAAGTTTCCTTTTGTTTTATTTGTGTGTATGTATGGCAGGTTTGTTTACAATTTCCAAAGGGTTTTTTTTTTTTTTCTTTTCCTCAACCCTGAGGAATACAAATTGAGGAGGGGGAGGAGAAAACAAGAAGGGAAGGTATTTTAGTATTTTGAAGACAGGAGGTGGCCCCACAATACAGGAAGCCGCTGTTTTTGTTTTTCTTTTCAAAGAGGCCGACGGGATGGATGGTACCAGTTTCATCAAATGTGAGTTTTTACAGAGCCCTCGTGTGTCCCACCTGGGGGAGTCACACTTTGGAAAATTAAGTGTCCATCAAATCAGGAGGAGGCTGGTACAGTTCCTGTCCTGTTTTACCCCTGCTTTTTTTGAAAAGCGTAAGAAAAGAGCCCTTTGTTTTCTTTTCAAGGAAAGTTCCACTGAAATTCATCTGTATGGGATTCACAGAGTCCATTTGTGTCTTTCATGGGTAGCCATAGGTTATACAGGACAATGTTGATGACAGTGTTGGTGAATTCCTGACCTCAACATTCAGATCGGTGTGTTGGGAAAAGGTTGAAGACCTTTTATTCCCCCCCACCCCCACTTTCTCTCTCTTTTTTTTAAACTTAAAAAAAATTGTTTAAAGAGGAAACTGAGATTTTTCTCACCTACCTTTTACATTAGCTTTCCCCACCGCATGCCAGTCGAGCTTCACAGGCTTAAGATTTGTGCCTGTCACTTCCGACATTTTCCTCCGAATTGCAAAACTTTCAAATACCTTTCAGGGAGACTTGTTTGGAATTTCATTTTAATGGGATTTATGAATAAATCTCCATCTTAATGCTGACTAAGCTTTAAACATCCATTCCTGGAGAACACTATTGGATTTTTATATTTTAAAATTTAAATCACTTGACAGTGAAGGCATAAAACATTTTTATATTTGTGAGTGCCATGTGCTTGAGCATTTCTGTTGAAGACCCTTTTTTTTTTCTTTTTTTCCGGTTGGCTTGAATAATTCTGTTCTGCAAAGTTGGAGATACTGCGTCTTCTACTTTCCTTTCTCATGCGGATGCCTGTGTACATTATGCGGGCTCATTTATCTCACCTACAGGGACGGGTATTCTGTGGCAGCCTGTTGCCACACTGCAATTTCCTTTAAAAGACAGTTTACTTTCTTCCTTCACTTTGAAACCTTTAACCTCAGAATTTTATTTTTAAATGCCACGAACCCTCAAAGTCAGATTAAAAGAGGTGACGCTTCCTGCCTTCCCCCAGAGATGCGTTGTAGAATGTAAATGAAGATGAAAGCTGGGATCACAGTCAGCCCCCTTTAAAAAAAAAGTACTCGAAATTTCTTTCAGGGGTTTTCAAGTGTCAAACCTGTGTTCTCTGTGTCTGCTGTAATTCTCTGCTGTCTGTCCACAGACTCATCTTACTCTGAGCCTCCAGATGTTCAGCAGCAGTTGAACCACTATCAGTCCGCTGCTCTGGCGAGAAACAACAGCCGTGTGAGCCCCGTGCCTCTTTCTGGGGCCGCGGGGGGCGCTGAGCAGAAAACGGAAGCCATTCTTCACTGCGAATTCTGTGAATTCTCCTCTGGCTATATCCAGAGCATCAGGCGCCATTACAGGGACAAGCACGGAGGGAAGAAGCTCTTCAAGTGCAAAGACTGCTCCTTTTACACAGGCTTTAAGTAAGTGGTGTAAAGAACAGCCTTGAGGAACAAGGTGGCTGCGCCTGCTCCGCCCCTCACTACACTCTTCCCTTACACTCCTCTCTCTGGAGCTCAAGGGAGGCCCTGCCCAAGGGATGATGGACAGGTGGGGTCCAGTCTTCACAAAAGGAGGCTAGTTCCAGAGACTGCTTTTGGGTTTGGGGAAGGGATGAAGAGCTATATGAGAACCAGTGAGTTTAAAAATCAGAGCAAATGGGTGCCCGAGGAGTGTGAATGATTTCCCTGACCCAGTGCATGAAGCAGTGAGTGTTTTCCCTTTTGGAAAACTATGCCCTCCACCTCCCCACCTTTTATTTTGTCTCTGGGAAAAATAGTCTTCTCAGAAGCAAAGTCAAAGTCAAGAGAGAATATCCAGCGATAGTGACACTCTGCTACCCTTGTAAAGAATTCTTATTTCTTAAGATCATATTATTGAAAGAGAACCAAGACTTCACACTGGGAAGACTAAACTTGAACAATCACAGAAAGATTGTTCCCACATAGAGAAAGATAATCCACAGTCAGTTTTGCTCCTTAGTATGACAAAGATTGGAGTGTTTCCTTTCATTTAATCTAAGCTCCTGTGATTTCATCTCGTCCTGGGAGATTCCACTTAGGGTCATAGTTACAAGTGTAGAATACAGAGCCTGACTGCCTGGGTTTGAACCCCAACTTTGCCACTTACTGACGGTGTGACTTTGGACAAGTTACTAAACCTGTCTGTGTCTCTGGTTCCATATCTGTAAAATAAAGATAATAATAGTACCTACCTCATAGGGCTCTTGTGAGGAGTAAGAAAATAATAAATGAAGCCATAAAGTGCTTAGCATAGTGCTTGGCACAAAGGAAATGCAAAATGTTTTTGTATCATAGAAAGCTATTATAATGAGATTAGATGCTATAGTACAGATATGAAGCTATTATTATCTGCTCCTGTTGCAGTCAGGGCCTTGGCTTTAGGTCACTCCAGTATTTCAATACATACTCCACATGGAGAGGCTGGCGAGGATGGGCTTCATAAGCCCTCCAAACTTGAATTGATAGAAAAACAAGTCTCTATTCCAGCAACATCTTAGTCACTGGAATTTGATGGAAAACGTGTAACATCTCTGACTGTTAATGTGGTTCAGTTGTTTTATAGATAAATATGCATGTGACCTTAGAACTGAGAGAAGTCAAGAAGGACTCAGATAACAAGGGCCCATTGACAGGTGTACATGTTTCCCCAGAGAGAGACACTCAGGTTAATAAGAAGAGGACCTTGCCCATTAAACTTTGGGTTTCATCCATTTTTATGAGACATTTAAGGCTTTGTAAAATTTGAATTTTGAAACGGATGGCACGAGGGAGGCACTGGTACCCTCCATGTTCGAGCTGGTATAACAGCTGAGCGTCTTTACGTGGTCATCAACCATCCTGCTTTCCCAACCAACCAGCCCTCCCTCCTTCCCTGGGAAGAGTCACCGAGGCAGCTGATGAATCATCCCAGCTTCTCCTTCCAAGCGTGATGAGAAATCCATTCTCGTAGGGATTTTGTTTTATATTTTTAACAGGCAACTGCTCATTTTCAAAAGTAAAATGGGGAGTCTATTTCTTTTTTTTCAAACTTGCCCTGAGCCCAGCCAAGTAGCAGAATTTCCCCCAAAGAAGGGACCACTGCAAAAGAATGCTCGGTCATTGCCCGAAAGACTGAGGAACTTGTGCTCAGCAAGCGCGATGAACCACTATAATTCTGGGTAACCCACCCCCGCAGCAGGGTGTCTCCAAAGGACTGCTGGCAAGGGGTGTGAGTGTGATGCATCTGGGTCCCACTCATCGCCTCTCTCCCCGCTCCCTCCCAGATCTGCTTTTACTATGCACGTGGAAGCCGGGCATTCGGCGGTCCCCGAGGAGGGCCCCAAAGATCTCCGCTGTCCTCTCTGCCTCTATCACACCAAATACAAGCGCAACATGATCGACCATATTGTACTGCACCGAGGTAACCTTCTGGGCTTGGTTTTCTTGGGATGCCAGGGGTGGGAGGAGGCTGGCTCGGGTGGCATTAGAGGGAGGCTGTCTCAAGGTGGCAGCAACACCTTTGCCCCGGTCCCTTGTTCCCCCCCTTATCTCCCCAAAAGAAATCACAGCGGTCACCCCAGTGACAGCCAACAGGGTAAGAGCATCTTCCTGCTGAGAGGATTTCCTCCACCTGGAGGGAGGCAAAGGTGATGGAGTCCTCAGTGAACACTTCTGCGGGGCTTCCCCCTGAGAGAGAGGTTTTACATCCCGAGTCTTCTGCGCTCACGACCTTGCTAAGGAGGGAGGGAATGAGAAGCAGAGTGGGTGGGTGAACTCATGGTAAAAGGTGAAGAGCCCTGTGGTTCTAAGCAGTTCTTTGAAGGAAGAGCAAAATGATGATCTCCAAAGCAGAATGTGGGGTTTCCCTTGAAATGGATGGAGAAAATTCCTAAAACTAAAAGTAGCCTGAAATATATTAATTTTTATTTTTTTAATATTTTGTGCCACACAGCCTGTGGCATCTTAGTTTCCCAGCCAGGGGCTAAACCCACATCCCCTGCATTGGAAGGGCAGAGTCTTAACCATTGGACTGCCAGGAAATCCCAGCCTGATACATATTAAATGCCATAGACTGTGGGTTTAAATTCTGGCTTTAAAGCCTCTTGTGTTTTACCTCTTCTCCATAAAGAGATGATGATTATGCCTCTGAGGTAGCATGTTGAGTGTCTAGTGTGTTCCGTGTGAATGCATCTTGGGTGTTTGTAAATGCTGGTTCCTTTGATATATTGGGATACTTCATTTAGGTTTTTTCTTTGAACTGAGTTTACTGCTGGCCAATTAAAAACCATTAAACAACACGTGCCCTCTGCATTGGAAGGAAAAATATGTAACAACTATACTTTGTCCGGAAGAGATTCCAGCCAGAGTTGGATGGAAAAAGATGACTAGAGTACCCGTTACTATTTCCACCGGCTGACCTTTCTGTCTCTCCTTCCTTCCTCCCTCCCTCCTTTTCTTCCTCTTCCTGCCTATCTTGCTTCCTTTGCCTCTAACCTGGGAAAGTTTTTCAGTATTTGCCACCTGTGACTCAAATGCATTAAGTGTCTTCTGCTGCCCTGCGGAGATGTTACTCTGAAATACTGGGTATTCGGGGAGCATTTCCAGTGTTTCCAGCATTTCCCCAGAGCCACTGCCTTTGGCCGGCGCCTTTTGTGACATGTCACCCACATCTGCTACAGACCCCAGGGAAGATCAACCTTCAGCACCCTCAGGTCTCCCTTCTCCCCAGGCAGCCTCGAGGCGTGAGATGCCTGCTGGCGAGGACATCCGCCTGCAAGCCATGCAGGAACGTTTAGGCAGGAACTTCTGGGATCTCTTGTGGTGTGCTGCCTCAGTCACGTGGCTTCTGGTCCCTGGGCCCCTGTGTCTGTCAAGGGCTCCATGTCCTCCACTGCTTGGAACGAGGCTGTGAGTCATGCTGCTGTGGAGCAGACAGGAGCTGTAAGACCCCACCTCAGCAGTGGAGTCTCTCTCGTTTCCGTTTGCTGCCTGCTGGGATCAAGCTTCCCAGGTGGCGCTAGTGGTAAAGAACCCGTCAGCCGGTGCAGGAGATGCAGGAGACTCAAGTTTGATTCCTGGGTCGGAAAGATCCCCTGGAGGAGGGCATGGCAACCCACACCAGTGTTCTTGCCTGGAGAATCCAATGGACAGAGAAGCCTGGTGGGCTACAGTCTGTGGGGTCACAAGGAATTGGACGTGACTGCAGACACTTAAACTCGCACATGACATGCCTGCTGGGATCAGAGTCTTGATGCCTAATGCAAGCTCGCTGACTTTGCTTCCCTGAGCTGAGAGTCCAGGAAACGAGAAGGCAGAGGGAAACACTTAATGCCTGGAGCACGCCACACCTGACCCAGTACTTCTCACACACGGTCGCTTCATCATCCAGCCGCACGGGGAGGGACGATACAGGACCTGTAGTCCTGCTTTATGTATGTGAAGCTTGAAGCTGGTAAAAACTATTTTTTCTTTGTTTTAGTGTAGTGTTTTAGGATCATTTCACAAAGAATTGAAGATATGTTAAAGATAGTTGTGCAGAACTGTAGGACTGAGAATGAAAGAGGAGATTGGGACAAATGCAGAATAAGGAAAAAGTAGTTGAAAGTTCACGCGAAAGGATGAGAACAGTCACCTAGAGTTTTGGTGTCTGCCGCAAGATACTGCATGCTCGTTAGCAGCGGGCTATCGTCTCAGCCCTGGGACTCTGGCCCACTGTGGGGGAGACAACAACGGAATCAATTGGATTTGGGGTGTTCATTAGACTTTTGAATGTTCAAGAAGCTGAGGTGCTGGAACCTGAAAGGGGTTTCTCCGGGGGGTTCTCCTGAGGGGGGCTGTGTGTGAAGTAATGCATGCTGTCCCCAGCCTGAAAACAGTGGTGAACTCGCTGGACCTGTGAGGGTACAAGTAGTTCAACCAGAGTCACCCAAGCGGGGGTGAGCAGGGAAGCTGTGAGTCAACCCCAGGTTTCTGATCCCATGATCCTTGCATCGTATTGCCTGTCACTGGTTCCTTACAGTCTCTTCTGTTGATTTATAGAGATAATTTATATGAGAGGAAGCGTCAGCATGTGTAGAGTTTGTCCTCATGGGGGTCAGAAAGTGCACAATCTGGAATGAACATGAGTATTTGAGGACTGTTGTAATAGCGACAACACCCGCAACGACAGTGATAGTTACTGTCACTGAGGACTTTCAGGTAGCAGGTGCTGGGATGAGTGCTTTCCAGTGAGTCGTTTCATGGAATTTTCACAAAACCCTAAGTGGTGGTTGTTAACCATTATCCCTGATAACAAGGGAGAAAACAGGTTCAGAAAGATTGAGCATCTTACCCAAGGTCAGATGACTAATAAGCGACCCAGCTGGGATCTGATCCCAGGCCTGCCCCACCCCTGGTCCACGCCTTTACCCACCAGGCATCACTGTCTCACTCTTGGGAAGGTGGTTGGTGTCACTCTGTCGAGCATTCCAGCGGCTGCGGTATCTGGGTCCGGGGATAGAGCCGTCTGAAGGTTGGGGGTCAGAGACGGGAACCACTGAGCCACAGGGAGGCAGGGCACTTTGGGATAGCATGTCTGCCATCCGCATCCTGGCTTTGGGGTCCATCTCAGTCAAGATGGCGGCTCAGTGGGGAGCTAGTCTTGACAAAGAAGACAGGGTTGGGTGGGTGTCTGCCTGGCAGTTTTGAGTTGGGGCTGAACTCGGAGTAACAAGACGTGGCTGAATCTGCACCTGTGCTCTCCTTACTCTTTGGTCTCTGGGGCCTGCAGTAAGAGATCTTTCTGAGACTTTGGTTAATTAAAATACTTGGAATGAATGGCAAGAAAAACAACTTCTGAGCCGGCCCTGAGAATAAGCTGCTGCTTGCAGGAATAGAGTCTCCTTAGCTTTTTGTCCAGACAAATTGCTGTATTTAAATAGGCAAGAAGGAAAAAGGAATTCATTCCACTCCTGGGTGATCTGAATGAGAAATAACCATGGAATCACATCGGCTGCTACAAAAGAGAGCATTCTGTTGGTCCATGCATTCAGGAGACATGTATTATTTGCTTGTTCCTTGCCATATCGTGCTGGGTTCTTTGAGCCAGTCTGCCCTCCTCAAGAAGATGAAGTGTGTGCGTAAGTATGTTTAAGATAGTGAGTGATAAGTATCTAGGAGATTGACAGTGGCAGATGTATTTCTGTTTGCAGTAGAGAAAGGTGGTGGAGGGGGGTGGCTTTTAAACTGATCCATGATAACATTTCAGCAGTCAGAGAAAACTTGAGGTGGGTGTATTCGTTATGTAGGGGACTTAACAGAAATGGATTCTTTTTCCGTTTTGGAGCCCAAAAGTCTGAAATGCAGTTGTTCATAGGGCTGTGTTCCCCCTGAAGACTCTAGGGGAGAATCCTTCCTAGATTCTTCCCAGCTTCTCCCGGCTCCCGACTTTGCTTGGCATCCCTTGCCTTGTGGCCATATCACTCCAGTCTCTCCCTCCCTCTGCACATGGCCTTCTCTCAGTCTCTCCCTCCCTCTGCACATGTGTGTGGGGGTGTGTGTGTATGTGTCTGTGTGTGTTCTCTCTTCTTACCCTGACTTTAGGGCACACCCTAATCCCGTACGACGTTACCTTGACTAACATGTGAAGACCTCAGGTCTCAACAAGGTTACATTCTGAGGGGCCAGGTGGACATTAATTTCTGGGGACTCCATTTGACTCATTACAGAGTGTAAGGAAAATTTTAACAAACCACCCAGGTGAGTAGAGGGAAGATGTGTTTACAGAGTGAAATTAGAAGGTACTAGGAGGCAAGGCTAGAAAGGTATACTCCGGTCAAATGAAAGAGGGCTTAGATCCCATCGCAGGAGTAGAATGCTACTCTGTAGACAGATGGGAAGCCGGGGTACTGACGAGACACCTGGTGAGTTCTAATTTAGCAGAGACTAAAGCCAAGGATTATAGACCCATCTCTTTGAGGAACCGTGAACTTCAGTCAGATCAACATTTCATGAGGTTCACCATGATGGGACCAGTGTAACCAGGGAAAAATTAAGCCCTGAGGCTTCTGGTTCAAGGAGAAAGTGGTATGATGTTGGAAGGGTTTTCATTCATGTTACAAATGTTTATTGAACACCCACCACATGCTAGCATTGCTTTAAGCTCTAGGGATACTGCCAGAAGAGTCAGGCAAGGTTTGGGCACCAAAGGAGCGTGAACTTTAGTAGGAAGAGAGACAGTGAACAAGGGAAGAAATAGTTTCAGAGTATATGAATGTTTTTGGTTGCTCAGTCATGTCCAACTCTTTGCAGCCCCATGGACTGTAGCCCACCAGGCTCTTCTGTCCATGTGATTCTCCAGGAAAGAATACTGTAGTGGGTTGCCATTTCCTTCTCTAGGAGATCTTCGTGACCCAGGGATCGAACCCAGGTGTCCTGCATTATAGGCAGATTCTTTACCGTCTGAGCCACCAGGGAAGCCAGAGTACATTTCTACGACTTCTTATAACCATTGGGAGCACAGTGAATGCCTCATGTGTTGCTTGGCCTGGATGTCCCTTATATACCTGTAGCAAACCTGAGAAATTGGGCAAAAATTGAATTATAGGCATGAAACAGTTTCATCAAATATTTATAATTACGGAGCTGTGTAATCACTGAGATTGGTCTCCAGTTGGCTTATAAACTTAAAATTTCTGTTTCTTAGCCTGTAACCTCAATACACACATAAATGCTAAATATAACTGAACCCTGCAGGTGGGTTATCTTTTTGGAACAGAACTAATCTCCCCTCATATATCTGATCAGTATCATTTTTTCTTGAGAAAAAAAAATACTACAGTGAGATTGACAGCCTTTCATCTTATTCAGTGAAATTACATGTTCCCTTCTTCCCCATCACATACTTCTTCCTGTTAAAGGTACAGTTCCCAGCTCTTGTCTGGCTTGAGCAGGGTAGCTTGGCTAATGTCAAAACTTAACTATTTACAGGAACTGCCGTGCTTCTGTTTACATGTGCCTGTTTGTGGTTATACTTGGGGACGGTGGCTTTCTGGTCCTCAGCGTTTGTCACTGGTTTGTGAGTTAGAGTAACGGATAGGTCTTTGGTTTGGCCCAGCGAGGGTCTCAGCCCTCTACCGCAGCAGTCTGCATTCAGAGTGGGTTGGAATGAGTGACTTCCAAATCCCCACCCCGAAGCCCCGCCCCCAGCCCCCCACCCCCCCACCCCCTGCACCCCTCCACCGCTGCCCCCAGCCTGGCACATTGTGGGGAGGAATCCCACGTGTGTTGTGGGCTGCCTTTCAGGAAGAATTGTTACTTGGTGATTCTGGGCTCCACAGTGATGTGGGTTTTTTTTTCACTGTTTTGAGTAGAAATGACCCCCTCTCCCCCGACCCCCCCCCCCTTAGTAGTAGCGATTTTATAGATTATTTTCCCACCTAGCACATACTTCTGATGAACCTTAGCACCCACATGCTTTAAGGTGGCGCTGCTCCAGGCTGGAACCTCTTGAGTTTTGTGTCCAGCTGCAGCACTTTTTAAGTATCTTTTAGGTATGAGTAGATGAGAGACACGATCTATCTTGTAGTCAAAACTGGTGAAGTCATAATATTTTTGCAGCCAGTGCTGGAAGCTGAGTCACAATGCGTGTGATTCAGGCCTTGATTTCTTACCCAAGGTAATTTTGAGAGGTGTGAAGTCAAGAAAAGACCCACAGTTGTCGCTTCCCCCTGTAGGAAAAGCCCCAAGTGGCTGAGCTTCCGTAGCCAAGACAGGGCTCGGGCCCTACCTGGAAACAGTCCAGTCTCCCGGCTTCTGTCCTTCACTGGCCTCCACCATGAATAACCTCATTCAGAAAACGCTGTCGGTCCTTCGCCTGCCTTTCAAAGTCTGTCTTGTTTTTTTTTATCTTGGTCCTGTTAGCCATGTTTGTAGAAAGCGGGGGGAAAAGGTAACTTTCTTTTCTAAAATTAACACCCATAACCCATGTAACTAAGAGACTTGGGAGTTATTGTAGTTAATGTCTTAGTTTGGAAATGAGGAAGTCTTACCTTTCAGAATGAGTCATCAGGGAAATGACCTTTTATGAAATCCAGGAGATACTTGAAAGAAATTCAGATAAAAATGGTTGCCTTAGACACTGAGAGCTTTTGCGATTTTGAACTATTAGGAATAAAAGGCTGAGAAGTGCCCGGCATACAGATTGGATGTGACTGGAGAGTTCTTTATAGGAGAGACGGAGGAGGGTGCATGCAGGCAAAGGTCAGCGGACCCGGGCTCCCAGGCCACAACTTCGTGCTGAATTAGAGGACTGACTTTGAGGAAGTAGCTGAACTGAGCCGTTTTCAGTTTCCACTGAAGACTCTCAAAACTGACTTTGCAGGGTGTTGTGAGAATAAAAAGTAGCCCAGAGAGTCCAACACATTAACCATGCTTGAAACGTAGTGAGCTCTTAATAAGTGGGAGTGGCTGTTTCCATTCAGTGTTACAATTTCATCTCCAAGGTATTATTCTGAATGCTCCCGACTTTGTGCAAAATGCACTGAGACACACATAGTGAAATTGGAAACTGCAAAGAAAACTAACCAAAGGAATTGAAAAGGAGACCTATAAGAAAAAACAAGTTTGAAAGAAGCAATTATTTACAGTGGAGAAGGGAAGGCTGGAGAGCAACTGAATGACTGTCTTCAAGATGTTGGAGTCATCGTTATGCAGAAACTTACAGCTAGCTGTTCTCCATCTCCACCAAGATGGACAGAAGCAGGGCAGGTGGGACAGGCCAGAGCCAAAGAAAGAGCAGGGAAGGAGTTGAAGTGGCAAAATTTTATAAATCAGGAGCAAACATAGAGAGCAAGGGAGGGGGGTGCAAGTCTCAAAGAAGGTGCCAGAAAAGTTCACATCAACACTTCCCCATGACCACCTGAGGTGTAGGGTGTGGGGGCCGGTCTCCTGGCTTCAGCTTGGACCCTTATCTCTTGCTGTGGGCGCCAGCTTGCTGATGTCTACACATCCAGGGCGGTTGGACTGAATACCTGGCACTTGACTTGGAGCAGTGTCTGAACCAGGGTCCATCGTGCCTTCTCATGATGCAGCTGTCTGGAGGCATTTTCTGTTGTCACGATGGGGAGGAGGGGCCACTGCTGGTGTTGCTGGGCAGGGGCCTGGGGTGCTGGTATACATCCTACAATGCATAGGAAACCTCCCAGAGGAAAGAATTACCTGGCATCAAAACATCAGTAGCACTGCTATTGAGAAGTCCTGGATTAGAAGCATAGAACGACTGTCATAGCCCTGGCTTCCTTCAGGCTCATTAGTTTACACCAAAGCATTTTTTTTTCCCTCCCATTTACACCAAACCATGGAACTAACTGAATGGTTAGAAGACTGTTACAACATTTGCTATTCTAAGAAAATGTGTGGATTCCATTATAATCATGTGTTTCTTAGCTGTCTGCGCGACTTTGGTTTAAAAATATTTATATTTCTAAATAAGTGACTGACTCTTTGTATAGGGAAAATAACATATGCATTAGAGCTCCCGGGAGTATGGTGCAGACACCAACCTTCCACGCTTCCTCTGCCCACATTCTCGCTGGCCAATTAATCGCTGCATTCAGGGATGCCGAAGGCAGGGACTGCCCTGCAGTGAGCATGTGCTGGTTGAGAGGAGGCAGGCAGGCCTTCGGGTGGGAGGAACTCCCCAAGGGCCAGACACAGGCCAGCCCCAGAGGGAGGGCTCCCAGAGCGAGCGACTTCAGCGCACAGCATCCTGATGCTCTGTGAATGTTGTTCCTGGTGACCGAGGATATAGCGCGCCTTCCTGACTTAATAATACATTGCTGTTTCTAAATAATATAAGTGTATGTTGTGTGCGTCCATTTGTAAACTTTGAGAGTCTTCTGAAATCCAGACACAGCATGAAAACACATGCTATATTTGATCCTTGCATAAATAGCACAGATTTTAATTTTATCCCAGTTATGGATATCTGGCGCGTGTGCCGATACTCTGGGCAGACTGGTGTGAAATTTAATTTGAGCAGTTAAACACAAGGGTGAGAGAGTACGAAATAAACAAGAACACACACTCTTCCAGCCCTACAGCATTTGGTATGTCAACGGGAAAAGCACCCAAATCCTCTCTTTTATTTTCTCCCTTGGTGACAATCACATTACAGATTTGTCTGAAAAGGCACAAATCCTCCACATCTCCCACGCCACCGCCACCCCACCTCTCCTGGAAGATTGCCTACAGACATTTCATCTGCGGGAACTCTTTCCCAAGGTGGGGTTGGAGTTTCAGTGAATGAAAGTGTCCAGGATTCTTTGTTTTCAGATTTGATCTTAGAGATTCTTTTGGTTTCAAGAACAGGCAAACAGTCTCCTTGAGAACGTCTTGGAAGGGGAAACAGGAATGGAATTGGAAATGATGGGAGAGAACCGATTTGCGGTTCGGTAGACAGACATGGGTGGGGTCCCAGTTTAGGCAGTTACAGAGTCTGTGACCTTTGGAGAGGGACTTGAGAGCTCAGTTCCTGTTTTACTACTTTGTAGAAATGGGACTAACTTTGGCCTAACAGAGCTGCCAGGGAGGTATACAGTGGTGCCACATAGGTGCTCCAAGAATGTCATTTTCCTTCCCCCTTACGGACATCTTGTTGTTGTTGTTCAGTTGCTAAGTCATGTCCAACTCTTTTATGACCCCACAGACTGTATTTAACCCTCCAGGCTCCTCTGTCCATGGCATTTCCCAGGCAGGAACGCTGGAGTGGTTAAGGACGTCTACGTGAGCCTAAATGCCACTTGCCGGGGAAGTAAGATGCGCTGGTGGTTGCTGCTGATAACCATTCATGTTGGTGAAACTTCTATTCTTGTCTCCTCCTTTAATCACCTCCATTCAGAAATCCGCCAGCACCTTTCAGCCTGCCCACTCCTATTTATAGGTCATTCTGGGTATCAAGTATGCAGAGCTGTTGGCCTTAGAAGCACCCACGTGTCCCAGTGGACTGTTGACTCGGGGGGTGGGAGGGTGGGAGGAGGTCTGTGTGCAGTTCACAGACCGGCAGCCTTGAGAAGTTTCAACAGTGGATGGGGGGATTTTTCCTTATACTCCCAAGAAAGACCATCTGCTTTCCATCAGTAAAAGTTCCCATCTTTGTATTCAATTTGTTTCCACAGAAGAGCGGGTTGTCCCCATTGAAGTGTGCCGGTCCAAACTGTCCAAATACTTGCAGGGAGTAGTTTTCCGCTGTGATAAGTGTACCTTCACCTGCTCCAGTGACGAGAGCCTCCAGCAGCACATAGAGAAGCACAATGAACTGAAACCTTACAAATGCCAGCTCTGCTACTTTGAGACCAAGCACACGGACGAACTGGACAGCCACCTCCGGGACGAGCATAAGGTAGGGGCCTGGCCTCCCTGCTCCACCCCGGTACGGCGGCGGGAGGGCCCGGGCCGGACCCAGCTGCGCCGCTCTGTGCAGGACGGATGCACGTGCTGAAATCAGGTTTAAAGCGAGGTTCCGTCTATTCTATTGTCAATGAACTGTAAGGTCATTTTAGAAAATGGGAGCACAGATGAGGGAAAGAAAACCATCCATGATGCCACCCCCCCATCTCACTGCTTAATGTTTTTGGGTCTCTTCTGTGCCCACTTTCCTTGGTTTTATTTCATTCTGAGTATATGTGATCCCTTATATGAAAGAGTGGATCTTCTCTTTCTTGTTTTCATCTTTCCCTAACTGGAGTACTTCACCATATTATTTTAAATGTATTATCAAAAAGATTGATAAATTTTTTCTGTAAAGGGCTAGGTAGTAAATATTTTAGGCTTTGCAGGCCAGATGGTCTCAGTGGCAACAGTTCAGCTCTGCCCTTGTAGCAAGAAAGGAGCCCTAGAGAAGACATCAATGAATGGGCATGGCTGTGTTTCAATAAAACTTTATTTACAAAATTAGGCAGCAGGCTGTGGACCTATAGTTACTGGCCCCTTCTTCTCTCTGATGGCTCTGCCAGCAAGTGCCCCAATCATGTAGGTTGTTTCCAGTATATTGCTGACTACAGAAACTTTCTAAGTCATTGCTGTTCATGTCTAAGCATTATAAGGACTGTAAGATGTGTGTTATATTTGTGGGAGGGAACAGATTGGTATAGCACATAAAATATGGGGTTTATGAAAAAAATTATCTTCCAAAAGTCTGCTGATCAGAGGGTAAGATCATCCCAGGCGGCTTCCTCACTTCTCAGAGGATAACATAGCAGGGATTAAGACCATTGTTTCTGGTTTTGTATATTGTCCAGAGTTTGGGGAGTGTGTGTGGCGTGGGTGGGGGGGGTGGGGGAGGGCGGCAGGGAGTATGATTAGTATAGTATTTGTTCCATGAAAAGAGCCTATTCAAATGTTTTGTAATTAACCAACAAACCCCAAACATCTAGTGAGTGTTTACTTAAGGTACAATGAGAAGCACTTTTGATATTGTTTCCTTTTTCTTGCTGTATACTGTCAGTGGAAATATAGTTCCTCTTTTCTGGACTTACAAACCCAAGTTACAAAGATTCCTGTCTGAGTCATGTACACCCAAGGGTTAGAATTTTTCTGTAGGGTGTTGAGAGAAGGCTGAGCTTTATCACCCACCTACAATTTAATAGCATTTTTGCTAACTTCTCTGCTTTGGAATGCATTCATTTTCTAATGTGTCTCCCTAAAATGAAAGCAGAGAAAAGCCTGAATTACCTCACTTAAAAGCTTTCAGTACCAAAAAAATACCCCCAAATTTTAATGCCCTTTCATATTCAAACTTCCTTGGCATTTCTGCCCCCACACTGAAAGGAAAGTCACTCATCTATGTCAAGCTAAGCTGTTTACATTTATGCGCATGTGTCTTATTTATGTTACCACCTCACATCTTTTTATTATAGTGTTGAAGCCATCAGACTGGTATTTTGGGACAGAGCAAACCTGGAAGGTAGATTCTTCCCCATTGGTTGCATAGTAGCTGTGAGTCACTGGGGAACTCCAGAGAAGACTAGAAACCATACCAGATATGGAAGCAGGCAGGAATGTGAGGGCTTTAGAATAAGCATCAGGCAATTGGGTTACCCTAACTAGGAGCCCAGTTAAGAACTTCTGGAGCCACACAGACCTAGGATTGAATTCTGTCTTCACCGCTTACTGTAGCTGCTTCAGCAAGTTACTTCAATTTCTGTCTCTGTTTCCTGATCTGTAAATGGGAATTGCATATCCTCGCATACCTTACTCAGAAATTTTGTAAGATTAAATGAAGTCCTGGTATCTCCCACACTTTGAGAACCATGTCCCAGTCTGTCTGTGAGTTGAACTGTGCTCAGGTTTAACAACCACCCATCAGAAAGGCAGTTATGGTTCCTAAAGACCTAAAATAGACTATAAATTCACCGACTATACTTTTCATTTTAGACGTGGGCTTTGATGTGTTGTATTTTCACTATGCTGTGCTTGGTTCTTTAATCTTACTCTCTCATGGTTGACCAGCTTATTAAGTCCAATGAGCACCTAATTGAGGCTAAAGAATCACCACTCTCAGCGTGCCTAATGATCTTCATCTTTGTCTCAATTGTTGTTAAGTGTATGAGACTTGTGCTTATTAATGATCCCTTCTTTTCTAAGTGATGAATACAAAATGCAGTTTGGATTTTTTAAATAATTATCCAAACACTGTTTTATATACAAAGACAGCTGCTGAAAGTGAATTTTTGACTGATAGACAGTGACATTATGCATTAATTAAAAATGGTCATTCCCTCACATAAAGGATATACAGAAGTCTGATTTCAGCATTCCTGAAAAGGCTGTAAGTGTCAATATACAGTGTACTAAAGAGAAGTTTGCTAATGATTGAGATACAAAAGTCAAGAACCATAAGGTAAGAATTAGAAATTAAAGCCAAAGAATTGGAAAGGAAGAAATAAAACTGTTTCTGTTCACAGACAATGTGATCTTTGTAGTTAGAAAATCCTAAATAATCCATTTAAAAAGCTACTGGAATATTCATGAGTTTATCAGAATTGCAGGATATACGATCAATAATAAATTTCTATACACTAGTAATGGACAATCTGAAAATGAAATTTTAAGAAGATCAATTTCATTTATAATGTCAAAAAGAAATAAAATGCTTAAGAATAAACAAAACTAAAAGCTATATGCTGAAAACTACAAATGCTATTGAGAAACAAAAGAACTAAATTAATGTAATATATACCATACTCATGGATTAGAAGACTCAGTATTGGTAATGCTTCCCAAACTGATCTGCAGATTCAGTGTAATCTATCAGAATCTCAGTAGGCTTTTTTCTTTGGTAGAAATTGATAAACTCACACTGAAATGTATATAGAAATGCCAAGGACCTAGAATAGCATAAGCAGTATGAAAAAAGAACAAAATTGAAAGACTCCTCCTTCCTGATTGCAACTTTTACTGTAAAGCTACAGTGATCCAGAAAGTATGGTATTGACATAAGGACAGATATATGATCAGTAGTGCAGAAGAAAAAGTTCAGAAATAAATCCTGATATATGTGGTCAGTTGATGTTTATTGGAGGTGCCAAGGTAATCAGGAAACAATAGTTTTTCAACAAGTGGTGTTGTTTCAGTTGGATTTCCATATGGAAAATAGAGATTGTTGACCCTTACATCACTCAGTGGACATGAATTTGAGCAAACTTCAGGAGATAATGAAGGACAGGGAAGCTTGGTGTGCTGCAGTCTATGGGGTCACAAAGAGTCATACACCACTTAGTGACTGAACAAGAAACACAGTGTCACTCAAATTTCTCTTGGGAAAAATTCTTAGATATGATACAATAGATGTGATCATTTAAAACATCAATAAATCAGGTGTCATCAAAATTAAATTGTTGCTCTTCAGAAGACACCATTAAGCAAATGAAAAGGCAAGCAACAGATTGGAGGCAAGTATTTGCAAAATAAATAACAAAAGACTTCAACCAAAATATATAAAGAACTTTTGCAACTCAGTAATAAGATTAACAGTTCAATTAAAAATGAGAAAAAGTTCTGAATAGGCACTTTATGCAGGAGGATATGCAAATGAACTCATGAAAAGATGCTTAATAAGACTCACCATTAATAAGACCCATCCACTAGAATGGCTAAAACTAAGAAGACCGACAGCATCAAGTGTTGTCGAGGATGTGAAGAAACTGGAAATCTCACACATGGCTGAATGGAATGTTATCTGGCACATCTGCTTTGGAGCATTTTGTCAATTTGTTTAAAAGTGAAACCCACACTTTACCATCTGGCCCAGCAAGTCTACTGTCACATAAAGTGGCTGCATAAACAAAATGTGCTATACCCAGACAGTGGAATACTACTGATCAATAAAAGAAATGAGCGACTGATACATTTAACAGTGTGGCTAAATCTCAGAATCATCATGTTAAATGGACAAAGTGACAGTCATTCAGTCGTGTCTGACTCTTTGTGACCCCCATGAACTGTAGCCTGCCAGGCTCCTCTGTCCATGGGATTCTCCAGGCCAGAATACTGGAGTGGGTAGCCATTCCCTTCTCCAGGGGATCTTCCCAACCCAGGGAAGGAACCCGGGTCTCCCGCATTGCAGGCAGATTCTTTACCATCTGAGCCACCAGGGAAGCCCAAAGCCCGACACAAAATACTAGATGTGTGATTTCTATAAAAGGCAGAATTAAGAAGACAAAGCAGATCAGAAGCTGTTTGGGACTGGAGGCTTGGAGCAGAGATCGATGGCAGATGGTATGAGGGTGCTTCTTAGAGTAATAGAAGATAGTGGAGAGTTGTACCAATGCATATGTTTACTAAAACTCATTGAAATGTTTATTTCAAATAGGTTAATTTTATGATAATTATACCTCAGTACCTAAAATATGCAAGTTCCCCATGAGCTGACATATGGTCAGCCTTCAATACATGTTCATTGTCTGCAGTCTTCTTACAAGGTGGATCTTGAGAACAGATAGAGCTATAAAGATGCAGAGATTCAGATGAATGTGTATACTGTCAAAAATAAAACATGCAAAAGACGTAGCAGTTGGTTCTAAACTGAGGTATACTTGGTTTTCTAGTAAAATGATGTGTTGAGTGTGTTGCTCATTACGTTCTTCCACAAGTAGCTTTAGGTGATTTTGTGTGGTGGAGAGAATATATACAAGAAACTAAAAGACACTATGGGATGTATTTTCAGTCATAGGAGTTCTTTAAACAGAACTGGACGTTCAAAACTGGACTCCTGAATTCTGCCTGCAAAGTTTGTAAACCTCAGGAATGTCTCTGAAGATGTCAGACTGTATCATTTCATGGACTGGACAGAATACTAGTTCAGCAGAAAGGATCCCTGAAATCAAATAAACCATTCCATTGAAGAACCAAACTCTCAAATGCCCTGGATTTACACTGCTGTGTTTATCCTCAGAATGCGAAGGTGAAATAGAAAAGGAGTGACAATCAGTACTTTCATTTTTTTTCTTTTTAATTGTTTTAGCACCTTCATTTTTTAGGTGACACAGAATCTTGTCTTCCTCCATCTTTATCTTTGCACCAGTGAATCTTACTTGTAATCTCTTGGAATCTAAAGTAAACAGTACAGGCTATTTGGAATTTTAGTTTTTCATCCTTCAACTCCCCCCCCTTTTTTTATATCTCACAAGGTCTTCTCAAAGTGGACGGTTCTATCCTTTCAACCTCTCTTTATGTTCCTCCCTCTCACACACACACACTCACACACACAGAATGAAGTTATATGTCAGTAGTACCATTTATTAGCAATGCTGGTTCAAGATGAAGATGTAACATTTCTAGGAACCTTGAAGTCATGAAAAAAGCCAAACCTCACACTTCTCACATTTGGAAAACCACACATATATTTTTCTTTGAAGAAAGTTTAAGTATCTGCGATACCTTGTTAGTATTCTTTATGGTTCTGAAGTCTCTTTGCTAGTTTAAGGAACATAAAAATATATTATTTCTAACTTGGTTTGCTCGTAAAATTGTCATGTTCACTATATTAAATTTAGAAGGATAGTCTATTCAGGCAATACACATTCACTAATTGAATTTACTTTGAAATGTTTTTAATTTTTTATACAAATGGAGCCTCAGGCGGCTGAACTCTAAGGAACTCGTATCTCTTACTTTTTGTCGTTTTGAAGGAAGCAGCAGAACATTCAGCTTAGGAGGAATCGCCAATGTTTTACTTATTCCAGTAAAACTGTTCCATTCTCTGGACCAGTGAAATCCATGATGGCAAAAAAGTCACATCAAATATTTGTTTCCAGGAAAGGAAATGAGAAGAAATAAAAGAAGAACCTTTGCCAACTCCAAATCATAAAATACACTTTAGGCCATGCTTTTTTGAACTGGGTTTACTTTCTGAACTAAGTACTAGCATTCTAGCTTTATCATCTCCATGGGTTCCTGCAAGCTGAAGTCTTTCCAAAAGATTGTCATTTCATCTCTGCTCTCCCTCGTGTTAGTTACTTCTGAATTTGTCAACCGTAGACCTGCTTCTTTCATGTATTTTGGAAGACAAAAAACATCAGAGGTAGATAAGCAGAAGGTATGGTAATTTTTCAGAGGGATGTGCCTGGCAGAACCATAGATGGTATTTCTCAAGTAGGTATTTGAAGATGTTCTTAGCCTGTAACCTTTGGAAGAATCCATTAAAGTCTCCAGCCAGTGGGACTTCCCTAATGGTCCAGTGATTAAGACTTGACCTTCCAATGCGGGGGATGAGGGTTTGATCCTTGATCCTTGAGCTAAGATACCACATGCCTTATGACCAAAAAAAGCAGAATATAAACAAACCATACTGTAACAAATTCAAGAAAGACTTTAAAAATGGGGCATATAAAAAAAAATCTTGAAAATGCATACATTTGTTGCTGTTCAGTCTCCCAGTTGTGTCTGATTCTGTGCGACCCCATGGACTGCAGCACACCAGACCTCCCTGTCCCTCACCATCTCCCAAAGTTTGCCCAAGTTCTTGTCCTTTGCCTCGGTAATGCCATCCAGCCATCTCATCCTCTGACTCCCTCTTCTCCTTCTGCCCTCAATCTTTCCCAGCATCAGGGACTTTTCCAATAAGTCAGCTGTTCTCATCAGATGACCAAAATATTGGAGCTTCAGCTTCAACTTCAGTCCTCCCAATGAGTATTCAGGGTTCATTTCCTTTAATATTGACTGGTTTGATCTCCTTGCTGTCCAAGGGACTCTGAGGAGTCTTTCCCAGCACCACAGTTCAAAGGAATGGCAAACCACCCCAGTATACTTGCCATGAGAACCTCATTAACTGTATAAAACACAAAAAGATATGCACCAAAAGATGAGTTTCCCAGGTTGGACGGTGTCCAATATGCTATTGGGGATGAGCGGAGGACAACATACTTACGTGCATACATAAAAAATAAAGTATCCAGCCAAAGTGAATGGCCTCTGCTTCCAAACTTGCGTAGAACTTTCCTTCTTCTTCTATTCAGGCATGTGTTCATGCAGCCTCAGCTTGTACTTAACTCTTAACAAGGTTCTGTCTTGCCACTGGGTGCAACATTCTTAAAATGGAAACCACAATATTTAACCTCTCTTTCCTTCTCAAATCTCACCATGGTGCCCTGCATATAATTAAGTCTCCACTAGCTAGTTGCTAAATAAATCAATAAGTGAAATCACTTTTCAGATGAGAAATTTTTAAGTATCCTGTTTGTCCAAATAAGCAGAACATGGCAGCAGCAGCATCTTGGCCTCTGGATTTCGAGTTCTGGAGATTGGCAGCAGCTCAGTTGGCCGACAACAAAGTTCTTTGACTTTAATGATGCCTTTCACTTGGCTTTCTTGAGTGCTTGTGACTGGGGTTGTGCTGAGATTCTCAAAATGATTGATTTCGTCTGGACTTTTGCTAAGTCAGGTCTGGCAGCAGCATGGTTTCTGTTCTAACTCGGTGATCGCAAAAGAAAGTAGGTACTCTCCTTGACTCCTGTGCCCCATCCCCTTCCAGTCCTTTACCAGCCTTTATTCTCACTGTCCTTAGAATGGTTTTTACTTTTGAAGGAAATATTCTCAAAAGATTCTTCCTGCTTCATCCCATCAAACTTTGAAATGAACGTTATTGTCACAGTACTTTTTGCTCCCTTATTCTTGTGTTCAGCCAGTGTCCCATGGATAATTTTTACATGTTTTGTAAGCAGTTTTGCATTTCAGCAGATGATCTGCATTTGAATGGGGAAAGCTGGAACTGTGTCACCTGAAGGTGTGAGTTCTAACCTGGCCTATCACTTACTTGTTTTGTGTTCCATTTTCCTCATCTACAAATATGGAAGATGACACATACCTTGCAGAATGATCATAAGGGTTAAGTGATATGTGTAAAAATGACTGGATTAATTTTTAGCATATAATTATTTGGTAAGCATTAGAACAAAATCTTTTAGGAAAATGTCCAGTTTTATTAGCAAGCAAATTTATACCTTGGCATACAATATTATGAAGTCCTTTATACTTTATGATTGCCTATGGGTTTTTATGCTACTGGTAAATTCAGATAACGTGTGTTATGTGTCAACTAGATGACTGGCCTTATACTCTGCACTGAGCCTATAAAAGTAAATAAGAAATGGTTGCTACCCTGGAAGAGTTTATAAGCAAACAGGTGAGATGAGCTTAAACAAAGAGTCACAACCAGCATGGTAAGTAATGGATAAAGCTATCTTTCAAATGGGAGGGGGCGGCATAGTTGCCCAGCAGGTGTGGTGTCACGGCTTATCTTTCATAGAACCGTAATACGCTGGGCTGCATGTCTTCCCTAGAAGCTTTTCCAAGAGCTCTGACTGAAATGCTCATTGAGAATTCCTGACTTTTACCTGCATCTTTGACCATCTCCCTGTAAAATTCATAGAGGCAACACTTTGCTGAACCTTTCTCCCACCGGTTCCTTTCCCTCATTCCCATTCCGACTTTCAGAGACAGGCAAGGAAGACCTGCTGGGGAAACCAACTGAGAGCGTAAGTCAGGGGTGGGCACACGCTGCCCATGGACCAGATCGGACCCACTGCCTATTTATATGGTCTGACAGCCAGGAACGGTTTTGACAGTTTTTAATAGGTTGACAAAAATCAAAAGAGTAATATTTCGTGACATGTGAAATCATATGAAATTCAAATTTCAGTGTCCCTAAATATAGTTTTCTTGGAACACAGTCACGTGCATCCATTTCCATATTGTCTGTGACTGCTTTCAAGATAGAGGATAACTGAGTAGTTGTGACAGACCTCGTGGTCCAGAAAACCTAAGAAAACTTGCTCAACTGGCCTTTCACAGAAAAAGTTTGCTGGCCTGGGCCATAAGTCCTTTAAGATCTTTGTAGCTACATATTCTCAGTTTGTGACTGAGATGGGCATTTCTGATGTAAGAGGCAGTTTTTCCATGTTCTCTGCTGTCACTTCTTCTAGAAGTAAAAAGTTCACTCGGCCTTTCTCCTTAACATGAGCATGCGCTCTTACATGATGTGCATCTCCTGATCAGGTGTCTCTTTTGGAATGTACAAGTGTTATCTTGATAGGAGGGGGACTCTGGAAAGGTTAAGTAGGTTTTTCTTCATCATCATCTCCTCCACCTGATGTCTGCTAGGTCACATGAAGATGAGAGCGCCCAGTTTCATTCTTCCCTTTACAAGCAAGTTTATATCAGTCTTTCCTGTAAAACTGGTTTGTCCCCAGGACAGTATGAAAATGCATATGCAACTTGGTTATATTTGTAAATCATATAACACTCCTCTCATCTTAGAAGTAAGAATGCTAATTCTTAGAAGAATTCTTAGAAGTAAGAATTGGTATGGAAATTCTTTCCTCTGCTAAGGACAGATCAAAACCGTTTTGCTGACTGGCTAAAAAGCAACTAACAAAAGGACAGACATAGTGTTGCAGCTTGAGCATTCAGTGTGAGCGTGGAAGGGTGTGTAGTGTCCCCACTTCAGTGTGAAGGGGTACAGGTTTTGCTGCTCACTGGCACTTCATCTCACTTCCTTACTAGAGGTTTTCACACAATTCTGAGTGAGTAGTGTTCACAGGTGACTTTGACTTCATGGACATTCACAAATAACTTTCACAGGATATGAGGATCTACATATAATTTTACTGTCTGAGCGATAATGTATCTGAACAGTCTACCCTTTAAAAGCGTGGATGGCTTCTTCTGCCTTCAGAAGGCTCCAAAGAGCCAGGTTCTAGAATGCACACTCAGCCTTGCTGTCTTTCTCCCTCTGTTGTGGCCCTTTTGGGAAACAAGGTGATAAATTGCTTCTCATCTCCAGAGAAAAAACGTGAATGTCCCTCCATAGGTCTTCTGGCCCATTAAGAAGTTGGTCAGATACCCACCAATTTCTGGGTCCAGAAACTAATGATCATGTACCAGTATGAACATTTTAGAAGCCAACTTAGAAATATATTGGAACTGTAATATAAAATCTATATATCATTTGACTTTGACCCTTAATTTCATGTCTGAGAATTTAGCTTATAAAATCTAAACATGAAAGAAAGGTTTGTATACTGTAAGTCTTATTACTATGTTTTTTTTTAATTAATGTATTTTAAAAAAATTTATATTGGAGTATAGTTGAATTACAATGTTGTATTAATTTCAGTTGTACAGCAAAGTGGTTCAGATATATATATATCTCTCTCCATTATTTTTCAGATTATTTCCCCATATAGGTTATTACAGAATATTACAGAATATCCCCTGTGATATACAGTAGGTCCTTATTAGTTATGTTTTATATATGTAGTATGTATATGTCAATCCCAGTCTCCCTTTTATCCCAACCCTTCTTCCTCCCCATAACCTTAAGTTTGTTTTATACTTTATAATCTGTAACCCTGTTTCTGTTTTGTAAATACATTCATTTGTACCATTTTTTTTAAGATTCCACATATAAGCGATACCGTATGATAAATGTCTTTGTCTGACTTACTTCACTGAGTGTGATAATTTGTGGGTCCATCCATGTTGTTACAAATGTCATTTTCATTCTTTTTTTATGGCTAAGTAGTACATGGTGGCTTAGTTGCTAAGTCGTGTCTGACTCTTGTGACCCCATGGACTGTAGCCTGCCAGGCTCCTCTGTCCATGGGATTCTCCGGGCAAGAATACTAGAGTGGGTTGCCATTTCCTTCTCCAGGGGATCTTCCCAACCCAGGAATCGAACCTGGGTATCCATCATTGCAGGCAAATACTTTACCGACTGAGCTATGAGGGAAGCCCAAGTAGTATATGTGTACCACATATTCTGTATTCATTTCTCTGTCGATGGACATTTAGCCTGCTTCCATTTCTTATTTATTGTGAACAGTGCTGCACTCAACGTTGAGGTACATGTATCTTTTCAAATTATGATTTTCTTCAGATTGATGCCCAGGAGTGGGGTTGCTGAATCATCTTTAGTTTTAAGGAACCTCTATACTGTTCTCTTCTGTTACGTCCATATCATTTAAAAGTATGAACCTAACAGAAGCAGAAGATATTAAGAAATACACAGAAGAACTATACAAAAAGATCTTCATGACCCAGATAACCATGATGGTGTAATCACTTTCCTAGAACTAGACATCCTGGAATGCAAAGTCAAGTGGACCTTAGGAAGCATCACTATGAACAAAGCTAGTGGAGGTGATGGAATTCCAGTTGAGCTATTTCAAATCCTAAAAGATGATGCTGTGAAAGTGCTGCACTCAATATGTCAGCAAATTTGGAAAACTCAGCAGTGGCCACAGGACTGGAAAAGGTCAGTTTTCATTCCGATCCCAAAGAAGGGCAGGCAGTGACAAAGAATGTTCAAACTGTCATACGACAATTGCACTCTCACATGCTAGCAAAGTAATGCTCAAAATTCTCCAAGCCAGGCTTCAACAGTGCATGAACTGTGAACTTCCAGGAGTTCAAGCTGGATATAGAAAAGACAGAGGAACCAGAGATCAAATTGCCAACATCCGTTGGATCATAGAAAAAGCAAGAGAGTTCCAGAAAAACATCTATTTCTGCTTTATTGACTATGCCAAAGCCTGTGACTGTGTAGATCACAACAAACTGGAAAATTCTGAAAGAGATGGGAATACTAGACCACCTTACCTGCCTCCTGAGAAATCTGTTTGCGGGTCAAGAAGCAACAGTTAGAACTGGACATGGAACAACAGACTGGTTCCAAATCGGGAAAGGAGTATCACCCTGCTTGTTTAACTTATATGCAGAGTGCATCATGTGAAATGCTGGGCTGGATGCCGGCTCGAATCAAGATTGCTGAGAGAAACATCAGTGACCTCAGATATGCAGATGACACCACCCTTATGGCAGAAAGTGAAGAGGAACTGGAGAGCCTCTTGATGAAAGTAAAAGAGGAGAGTGAAAAAGCTGGCTTAAAACTCAGCATTCAGAAAACTAAGATCATGGCATCTGATCTCATCACTTCAAGGCAAATAGATGGAGAAACAATGGAAATAGTGACAGACTTTATTTCCTTGGGCTCCAAAATCACTGCAGATAGTGAGTGCAGCCCTGAGATTAAAAGACACTTGCTCCTTGGAAGGAAAGCTATGATCAATCTAGACAGCATATTAAAAAGAAGAGACACTACTTTGCTGACAAAAGTCCATCTAGTCAAAGCTATGGTTTTTCTAATAGTCATGTATGGATGTGAGAGTTGGACTATAAGAAAGCTGAACAGTGAAGAATTGATGCTTTTGAACTGTGGTGTTGGAAAAGACTCTTGAGTCCCTTGAACTACAAGGAGATCCAGCCAGTCCATCTGAAAGGAAATCAGTTCTGAATATTCATTGGAAAGACTGATGCTGAAGCTGAAGCTCCGATACTCTGGCCACCTGATGGGAAGAACTGACTCATTGGCAAAGACCCTGATGCTGGGAAAGATAGACGGCAGGAGGAGAAGGGGACCACAGATGATGAGATGGGCATCGCTGACTCGATGGACATGAGTTTGAGCAAGCTTCAGGAGTTGGTGATGGACAGGAGAGCCTAGTGTGCTGCAGTCCATGGGGTGGCAAAGAGTTGGACATGACTGAGCGACTGAACTGAACTGACTGATGCTGTTCTGTATAGTGGTTGTACCAATTTACATTCTCACCAACAGCGTAGGAAGTTTCCCTTTTCTCCACTCCTTCTCCAGCATGTGTTGTTTATAGACAATTTTTGTGGGAGCCCGCACCATGCAGCATGTGGGATCTTAGTTTCCCAACTAGAGATCGAACCTGTGCCCCCTACTGTGGAAACTTGGAGTCTTAACCACAGAACTGCCAGGGAAGTCCTGACTTGTAGACCTTTCTGACCAGTATGAAGTGATACACAATTGTTGTTACAATTTGCATTTCTCTAATAATTAGCAATGTTGAGCATCTTCTAATATATTTATTGGCCATCTGTCTTCCTTGGAGAAATGTCTATTTAGATCTTCTGTCCGTTAGGGTTTTTTGGTTTTTGATATTGAGCTGTATGAGCTGTTTATTTATATATTTTAGGCATTAATCCCTCATTGGTCACAACATTTTCAAATATTTTCTCCCATTCTGTGGGTTGTCTTTTTACTTCACTGATGATTTCCTTTGCTGTACAAAACATTTTGAGTTTCATTAGGTCCCATTTCTTTATTTTTTTTTAAATTTCCCTTACTCTAGGAAATGGATATAAAGATACTGCTGTGATTTATGTCAAGGAGTATTTTGCCTAGTCTTTTCTCTTAGAGTTTTATAGTATCCAGTCTTATATTTAGGTTTTTAATCCACTTTGAGTTTACTTTTGTATATTATGTTAGAGAATGTTCTAATTTCATTCTTTTCCCTATAGCTGTCCAGTTTTCCCAGTACTACTTATTGAGTCAGTTCAGTTCAGTCGCTCAGTCGTGTCCAACTCTTTGCGATCCCATTGACTGCAAGCATACCAGCCTTCCTTGTCCATCACCAGCTCCCAGAGCTTGCTCAAACTCAAGTCCATTGAGTCAGTGATGCCATCCAACCATCTCATCCTCTGTCAGCCCCTTCTGCTCCTGCCTTCTATCTTTCCCAGCAGCAGGGTCTTTCCTAGTGAGTCAGTTTTTCACATCAGGTGGCCAAATATTGGAGTTTCAGCTTCAGCATCAGTCCTTCCAATGAATATTCTGGACTGATTTTCTGTTGCATTGACTGGTTTGATCTCCTTGCAGTCCAAGGGACTCTCAAGAGTCTTCTCCAACACCACAGTTCAAAAGCATCAATTCTTCACCATTCATCTTTCTTTATAGTCCAACTCTCACATCCATACATGACTATTGGAAAAACCATAGCTTTGACTAGGTGGACGTTTGTCAGCAAAGTAATGTCTCTTATTTTTAATACACTGTCTTGGTTGGTCATAGCTTTTCTTCCAAGGAGCTAGCATTTTTCAGTTTTATGGCTGCACTCACCATCTGCAGTGATTTTGGAGCTCCCACCCCAAATAAAGTATCTTACTGTTTCCATTGTTTCCCCATCTATTTGCCATGAAGTGATGGTATCAGATACCATGAACTTAGTTTTCTGAATGTTGAGCTTTAAGCCAACTTTTTCACTCTCTTCTTTCACTTTCATCAAGAGGCTCTTCAGTTCCTCTTCACTTTCTGTCCCAAGGGTGGTATTGTCTGCGTATCTGAGGTTATTGATATTTCTCCCAGCAGTCTTGATTCCAGCTTCTGCTTCATCCAGCCCAGCATTTCTCATGATACACTCTGCATATAAGTTAAATAGTCAGGGTGATAATACATAACCTTGACGTACTCCTTTCCCAATTTGGAACCAGTCTGTTGTTCCATGTACCGTTCTTACTGTTGCTTCTTGACCTGCATACAGATTTCTCAGGAGGCAGGTAAAATTTCCAGTTTGTTGTGATCTACACAGTCAAAGGCTTTAGTGTAGTCAATAAAGCAGAAGTACTTGCTTTACTTCTTGCTTTTTCTTTCAGAACTCTCTTCCTTTTTCGATGATCCACCGGATGTGGGCAATTTGATCTCTGGTTCCTTTGCCTTTTCTAAATCCAGCTTGAATATCTGGAAGTTCACAGTTCATGTACTGTTGAAGCCTGGAGAATTTTGAGCATTACTTTGCTAGCATGTGAGATGAGTGCAGTTGCTGTGTGATAGTTTGAACATTCTTTGTCATTGCCTTTCTTTGGGATTGGAATAAAAACTGACTATTTCCAGTCCTGTGGCCACTGCTGAGTTTTCCAAATTTGCTGGCATATTGAGTGCAGCACTTTCACAGCATCATCTTTTAGGATTTGAAATAGCTCAACTGGAATTCCATCACCTCCACTAGCTTTGTTCGTAGTGATGCTTCCTAAGGCCTACCTGACTTCAGATTCCAGGATGTCTGTTTCTAGGGAAGTGATCAAAGCATCGTGGTTATCTGGGTCATGAAGATCTTTTTGTATAGTTCTTCTGTGTATTCTTGCCACCTCTTAATGTTGTTTGCTTCTGTTAGGTCCATACCATTTCTGTCCTTCATTGTGCCCATCTGTGCATGAAAAGTTCTCTTGGTATCACTGATTTTCTTGAAGAGATTTCTAGTCTTTCCCATTCTATTGTTTTCCTCTATTTCTTTGCATTGATCCCAAGGAAGGCTTTCTTATTTCTCCTTACTATTCTTTGGAACTCTGCATTCAGATGGGTATATCTTTCCTTTCCTCCTTTGCCTTTCATTTCTCTTCTCAGCCATTTGTAAGGGCTCCTCAGGCAGCCATTGTGCCTTTTTGCATTTCTTTTTCTTGGGAATGGTCTTTTTTTTTTTTTTTATAGATAATCACTTTATTTTTTTTTTTAATTATTATTTTTTTTCCAGTGGGTTTGTCATACATTGATATGAATCAGCCATGGATTTACATGTATTCCCAATCCCGATCGGGAATGGTCTTGATCACTGTCTCCTGTACAGTGTTGCAAACCTCTGTCATAGTTCTTCAGGCACTCTTATCAGATCTAATCCTTTGAATCTATTTTTCACTTCCATTGTGTAATTGTAAGGGATTTGATTTAGGTCGTACCTGAATGCTCTAATGATTTCCCTACTTTCTTCAATTTAAGTCTGAATTTGGCAATAAGGAGTTCATGATCTGAGCCACATTCAGCTCCGGTCTTGTTATTGCTGACTGTCTAGAGCTTCTCCATCTTTGGCTGCAAAGAATATAATCAGTCTGATTTCAGTATTGACCATCTGGTGATGTCCATGTGTAGAGTCTTCTCTTGTGTTGTTGGAAGAGGGTGTTTGCTATGACCAGTGCATTCTCTTGGCAAAACTCTGTTAGCCTTTGCCCTGCTTCATTTGTACTCCAAGGCCAAATTTCCCTGTTAGTTCAGGTATCTCTTGACTTGCTACTTTTGCATTCCAGTCCCCTATAATGAAAAGGACATCTTTTGGGGGGTGTTAGTTCTTGAAGGTCTTATAGGTTTTCATAGAACCATTCAACTTCAGGTTCTTCAGCATTACTGGTCAGGGCATAGGCCTGGATTACCGTGATATTGAATGGTTTGCCTTGGAAACAAACAGAGACCATTCTGTCGTGTTTTTTTTTTTTTTTTTTTTTAATTTTTTTTATATTCTGTCGTTTTTGAGACTGCATACATGTACTGCATTTCGGACTCTTTTGTTGACTACGATGGCTACTCCATTTCTTCTAAGGGATTCCTGCCCACAGTAGTAGATATAATGGTCATCTGAGTTAAATTTGCCCATTCCAGTCCATTTTAGTTCACTGATTACTGAAATGCCAATGTCCACTCTTGCCATCTCCTGTTTGACCACTTCCAGTTTTCCTTGATTCATGGACCTAACATTCCAGGTTCCTGTGCAATATTGTTCTTTACCGCATCAGACTTTACTTCCATCACCAGTCACATCCACAACTGGGCATTGTTTTCACTTGGCTCTGTTGCTTCATTCTTTCTGGTGTTATTTCTCCACTCTTTTCCGATAGCACATTGGGCACCTACCAACCTGGGGAGTTCATCTTTCAGCGTCATATCTTTTTGCCTTTTCATACTTTTCTCAAGGCAAGAGTAGTGAAGTGGTTTGCCATTGACCTCTGCCAGTGGACCACATTTTGTCAGAACTCTCCACCATGGTTTGTCCAAAGAAACTGTCTTTTCTCCGTTGTATGTTCTTGCCTCATTTATCATAGATTAATTGGCTGTAAGTACAAGAATTATTTCTGAGCTTTCTGTCCTGTTCCACTGATCTATATTTCTATTTTTGTTCCAGTGCCATACTGCTTTGATGTCTAACTTTGTAGTATAATTTGAAGTCAGGGAGCCTGATTCCTCCCTGATTCCTCCAGCTCCATTTTTCTTTCTCAGCAGTGCTTTAGCTATTCAGGGTCTTTCGTGTTTCCATACAAGTTTTAACATTCTTTGTTACAGTTCTATGAAAAAAAAAAATGCCATTGGTAATTTGATAGGGATTGCAGTTAATGTGTAGAATGCTTTGGGTGGTATAGTCATTTTGACAATATTGATTCTTCCCATTCAAGAACATGGTATATCTTTCCATCTGTTTGTCTCATCTTCAGTTTCTTTCATTAGCATCTTATAATTTTCAGAGTACAGGTCTGTTGTCTCTTTAGGTAGGTTTATTCCTAGGTATTTTATTCTTTCTGATTTGATAATAAATGGAACTGTTTCCTTAATTTCTCCTCCTGCTCTTCAACTGTTAGTATAAAACAGATTTCTGTGTATTAATTTTGTATTCTGCAATCTGAAGTCATTGATGAACTCTAGTAGTTCTCTGGTGGCATCTTTAAGATATTCCCTGTATTGTTATCATGTCAGCTGCAAACAGTGACAGTTTTGCTTCTTTTCTAATTTTGATTCCTTTTCTTTTTCTTTTCTGATTGCCATGGCTAAAACTAAACATGAAAGCCTTTTAGGAAGGCTTACTACTGCATTTTTAATAGTGAAAAGCCAGAAATAACCAAAGGTAAACTCACATGGGAAGAGTCAAGTAAACTATAATAAATTCACTTGACAAAGTATTATATGGTGATTGGATGTATACATATATTAAATGTATACATATATTAAATAGATATATACAGAGATTGATATTTATGTCATACCAGGCATAAAAAAAGCAGTACTGTACATCATCTGTGAATAGAGAACAGAGATACAGAAATATAACAACTGCTTCACAGGTACTATGTATAGGTTGTTAGATTTTAAATGAGTTTTTTCTATTGGCTAATTTTTCATTGTATATTTTTATGGGAAAGAAAAATGTATTAAATGAAAACGCAGACACCTGGTAATTAGGAGGTGAGAACCGTGCCCACTTCAATCTGGACACTGCTCTGACCAGTGCAGATCTGGCTGAGCTGCAGGGTGTCTGTCTTCATGGAGTTTGTTCTGTTGGGGAGGCAGGCCAGAAGATGTTAATTACTGAGTTTAGTTTTAATTGAAATATAGTTAATTTACAACATTGTGTTAGTTTCAGATGTACAGCAACGTGATTCAGTTACACATATATATATTCTTTTCTATCATAGGTTATTACAGGATACTGACTACAGTTCCCTGGGCTATGTAAAAGGGGAGGACAGGGGAGGCTGCTGTGGAAGCTTCAAGCAAGGATATTTAACCAAGGAGGAATTGAGGGAAAGTCCCCCAGATGCGGTGACATTGGAGCGAGACTGGTTATGGTAGTCTGAGGAGGAACCACATGAGGGAGGCAGGCTGGACAGAGTTTCACCCGGAGCTCATGGCCTGTGCAGAAAGAGGCCCAAAGTCAAGAGATTGGCCTGTTCCAGGAACCTCAATAAGTTCAGGATTGTGGGAGCAAAGGGGAGTCAGCTTAAGGGAGGGGGTGGGCTAGAATGTAAGATGATAATCAGACACGTAAACCACAGGAAGAAATTGGGGTTTTATCCTCAGGGCAAGCAGAGACTGACAGGAGCAGATTTAATTAAAAAAAAAAAAACCCTCCATTCAGCCGCACTGGATGGATAGATATAAGAGGTGGTGAGAACACACACAGGGAATCTGGCAGGAGGGAGGGAAGGGACAGAGGCTCAGAAATGCAGCCGGAAGGCTTCCTTTTGTATGAAGATGAATCCTGGATTGCTAGTTTGGAGATTAAAGGTATAGTAAGAACTCAACCCTGTAAAGACTTTTTAATTTAAAATCTTCTAATTACATAGCAAAAAAAAATTCATTTTTATTTTTAAACAAAGATTTTAGAAATCTTCAGGACAAATACATCCTGGGTGAGCCCCTTGGGTGAATGTTAAACCATGAAAATGTCATGCACTCCTAAAATTGTGCAGAATCCAAAATGCTAACAGTTTTCCTGTAAAAGGAGAAGAAAGAGGAAGGCGGAAAAGAAAAAATAACATTTGGTTTGGTGACAGATCTCCTTCTGTCACTCCGAGTTCCTTGATCAGCACAGGGCCTGGCACACGGCAGGGCCGCTGGGAGTCCTGAATGAATGAATCAGTGAATGAATGAGCGCAAACTGCTGGATTAAAGAAGTCATTTGAGGATTGTTTTTTGACCTTTCTCAGTCTCATTATTTTTGTTTCCTGGCAATACCCACCTCTCCTGCCCATTCCACATGCCTGTAGCTAACCTGGCTGAAAGTGGGGATAAAGTGATATGGAAAGGCTGCCCCTTTAAGTACCGATCATTTCAAAATATTTTTTCTTTGCATAATTCAAAATTAGGCCAGTTGGAATCTTGCCTCCTTTTCCTGGGAAAAAAAAAAAACAAAAAAACCTGGCAACCCAGAAAACTTTTATTCAGATATTTGTCATAAATGCTATTTGATTAAAATGTAGACTTTGTGGTAAAACATAACTTCATAAATATGCATTTATGATGCTTCTTATACACACTTCCAAAAGCCAAAATTGGAAAAGGCCACATTCCCAGAAAGGGAAAGGGAAACCACAATTTGGTGAGCTGTTGTGTTTCAGGTACTGTGCTGACCCTCTTTATCGATCAGACAAGGACACTGAGGCCGTGTATGTTCAGAGTCCTTTGGTTCATGGCAGACCCTAAACTTGAACTCGGATCTGTCTGACTTCAAAGCTCCTGCTCCTTGTGCCCTCCCTTTTTGCTTCTTTGTTATAAAAATAAATATTTTAAATATCTATATAGGTCTGTAGGCATGAGGGCAGTAGATAAAACCCTAATTAGGAAGGTAGGTTTAAGCAAAAATCTTTTGCTTGACTGGTACCGTGAACTCTTAGAGGGAAGGAAGAGAAAGAAAAATTCTAACTGGGCTTCCTCCTCTTCACCTTCGTCTCTTGTTCATGCCTTCAGTCATGTCCGACTCTGCAACCCCATGAACTGCAGCATGCCAGGTTTCCCTACCCTTTACCATCTCCTGGAGTCTGCTCAAACTCATGTCTGTTGAGTCAGTGATGCCGTCCAATCTTAATCTAATCATTTTTTGAACTTTTTTTCATGAGCAGACAGGAATTTGCCTTTGCTCGGGGTTTTGTGCTGTGATCATTGAAGACCTCTTTTCTACCCTCATGCTGAGCTGTTTTCCAAGTCAACTGATTTCATTCTTAACAGTTGTATCAATGGATTGTTTCACTTTTTCTAAGAGAGCTTTTATCTTGAGTTTTCTTCCTTGTTTTCAATGCTGCCGACCCCCACCCCCCACCCCACGCGCACACACATGGTGCTGTGGGGACAAGTACACTTTCTCACAGGACAGTCTGCTGGCCCTGATACTCGGAGGGATTCTGTCACGCATTTGTCACAGTTGATGATGATGTTTCCATCTGCCAGGCATATGGAATTGGTGGTGCTCAGCACATCTTTGTTCCAGGCTGGTCCCAGGGAATATTTTGGAACCGTCTTGTAAATTCTCCTTATCATCTCCTGCGCCCTCATTACGCACTATCTCTACTGTAGCAGCTATGGAAATCTGCCTTGGAGTCTAATTAATGAAGTCTGTCTTCCCTCTTCAACTCAAAACTCTGTGCCTCTGGAGGCCAGAACTGGGTCTCGTTTATCTTCATGGGCCCCTCCCTTGGCCCCCACCAGGGAAAGCATGGAACCCATCACCGTGCTGGTTTGAGTCATTTTGTTGGCTTGGCTCCTATGCTGTCATTCTTGATCATTCTGTGCATGCAACTGAAGAAGTTCGGAAAACAGATTAATTGAAGAGGGGGCAGTGTGTGCTACCATTGTTATGAGAACCCCAAATAGAATATCCTCACGGAGTTTTCATGGGGTGAGTTTTTATTTCTCTTGGATGATATTTTTGAAGCCAGAGTCCCACATTATTCTAACCACATTTTATATAAACACAAATCAGCCGCAGTTAACACTTTCAAAGAGTTTTTAGGGATTTGTCATCTAGATTTTTCTCAGATGATCCCAGCTGTGATGAACAGGCTGTGGTCAGCTTCAGAAACAGTAGTAACACTAAACAGTAACAATACTGTCTGACACTTAAACTGGAGTTAGGAATTGAGCAACTGTCATTGGTCAAAGCTGGGACAGCCCCACCTCCGTCCAGGGTGTATAGGCTGTGGTGGAAATGTGACTCTCTCTTCTAGTTTTCAAGATTCTTACAGAGCCACTTTCCCTCCAGATACATTTGAAATGTGGGCTTCCCTGGTGGCTCAGATGGTAAAGAATCTGCCTGCCAATGCAGGAGACACGGGTTCAATCCCTGGGCCAGGAAGATCTCCTGGGGGAGGAAATGGCAACCCACTCCAGTATTTTGACCTGGAGAATTCCATGGACAGAGGAGCCTGGCAGGCTACAGTCCATGGGGTCACAAAGAGTCGGACACGACTGAGTGACTAACACACACACACACACACACACACACACACACACACACACACATGAAAGGTATACCCTTGAATTTAACTCGAAAAATGTTTATTGGACATCTACTCTACACCCCTGGCCTCATGAGACTTGATTTTCTGCTAACTACAGCTCACATTTCTAACTAAATTTGGTTAGGAAGGTCCAGTGTTGAGAGTTCCAGTGAAAATGAATGTGGGAGCAGAAGACAGATGTGCCTATAAGAGGGTCAAAATGAAGAAAAGGACCACTTAGGCACTGGTGTAATTTGGTCCTGGTTCTAAAAACACACCCACAGGAAAATGACATTGGACAGCTCTGTCATCCAGGGAGAATGGTGTTCAGTTGTGGTTTGTGATTCCAGTGTGTGTTTGGGTCTTTTTCAGGTAAGCCGAAACTTTGAGCTGGTTGGACGGGTTAACTTGGATCAGCTGGAACAGATGAAGGAGAAGATGGAGAGTTCCAGCAGTGATGATGAAGACAAGGAAGAAGAAATGAACAGCAAGGCTGATGACAGAGGTTGGTCCCGTCCCTGCCCCCTGAGCCCCAGATGGCATCCAGCCTGGCCGTGGGGAGACAGAAGGGAGGCAGAAGGTTGTTGGAGGAGGAACAGAAGGAATGATCCTTCTTCGTTAAGTAGCAGAACAGACTGGCTGCAACACGTCAGGGGCCATGTCTTTGTAAACTATTACCAGCTAGAGAAACTCCAAGGAAAACAGACGTTTTCTCTTTAACTGTAGATATACATTTGTTAAAAAATACATGGCGATGATTTGTTTTTATTCAGGAAAACTGTTATCTGGGGAATCTGCAGAGTAAGGACAGACAGCAAGATGGATGGCCCTGTAAAAGCTATCGAGGAATGTAAATGAATTTCCAGTTGAATGCTTATTTAAAATTGCTGCTGCTGGGGTGTCTTTTGCTGGGGATGGGGGGAAGGAGCTGCAGAGGGCTTAAGCCTGAGGTCCGAACCCCTTCATGTGTCCTTCTGCATGACCCTCCTCTTAAACCCCTGGCTTACTGCTTTTGCTTTGTAAAGAGAGAGAGAGAGGAGACCAGTGGCATTTGACTGTCTTTACAGGGGATAGTAGGCAAAGTTTTGAGGGACTTTTGTACTATTTTTCAACTTTCTGTGACTCCATAATTATTTTCAAAATGAAGTTTTTTGAAGTATATTTAGTTGTAGACCTACATTTACATGATCCAGAGCTGGTATTCTGTATTGTTTGACATAGAATATTGTAGAAAACCTAACATGCTACGTAAAGAATATAGGTTGGGATATCTTACTGTAGTTATTGGCAGCCTTATCAAAAGCACATGGATAACCTAAACCTGAGAAATAAGTATGATGTCATCCCATTGGTGAGGAGAATGGTATTAGTTGCCATTGGGGAACATCATTATGGGCCAAGCCCAGTATCAACTGGTTTTTATTTAATCTTATATACTGTTAGAAGGCTTTGCAGTTGATCTCTATGGATTTGGCTCCCAGTTCTGCTGCTTTTTAGTTATATGACTTGGGGTAAATTATTTTATCTCCTGTGCATTCATCATTCTAATAATAACAACTTCCTAGGGTCACTTCCTTAGGGTTGTGTAAATCTTAAATGAGATAGCACACAAACATTATTAGTCCAGTTCCTGGAACACAGTAACCACTTAATAATAATGATAAAACCCTGCAGTGTAGATGGCATTATTGGCATTTTACAAGTAGGGAAATAAAAGCCCAGAATATTTAAGAGTGTGTTCAAAGTTAAAACGAAAACACTGGAGGTTGGGTTTAAGTCTTCTGGCTCCAAAGGCAAAACGTCTTTACATACTGTACCACTTCCTCTACCCTTTGTGGATGTTCTTCTTTGATGGGAACCTGGCCCTGAATTCTGTCAGTTCAGTGGTCTTTGGGGCCTCATTGTAAGGCGTCCTTTTGTGGAATTTCTTGGTTTTTCTTGCTTACTCTGCCAGCCCAGAAAGCCGACTTGGTGGTCATTTTCTTTCAAAATTCTCCCTTTTTCTTGATTTTTCCTGACTTCCACCCCATCCTTCTGTTTTTTATCTCTACTATAGCAGGAGACCACAGCTAAGTGATGATCCAGTTTGGCTTCTGAACCCCCGTGCCTGTGGTCAATGGATAAATAGAGCATCCGCACCATGTAGACTGATCGCCCTTGTGAAGTTACGACTTTTATTAGTAGGGGGCATAGTGATCTATTTCTTACAACGGCTGTGATTCAAGAAGCATGGGTTTTAAATTTTCTCTTCCTTCTTTCTTAAAAAGCATTTCACAACTGTGTCCTTAGCGATGAATTCTTTAACGTCGTCTGTGTACTGTTACCAGAGTTCTCTCAGAGAGGATGCGTGTGGGCACACAAGCTCCTTGTCTTCATGGTGCTCTGTGCCCTACCATTCCTCTCCAGGAAATGAATTATTCCTCATTGGAGACCATGACTTTTTAATCTCTAGAACCAAGCATACATGGTTTTACAGGTTATAAGCATTGCAGAGGCAAGAAACCCTGTTAGTCCTCCCTTCCGCTGTGCTACCTCCGATGAGAAGGAAGAAAGGGCAGATAGATGTGCAAGGCGCCAGCCACGTTTCCTTGACCGCCCAGCCCAGTCACCCCCTTGCACAGGCACTGTGGCATCAGGCCAGCTCACTTTGCCTGAAAAGAACTTCATGGTGTCTGATCGCTTCTCCCTAGAAAGCGCAGCCTCCACATTCATGAGCCTTAACCGCATGGGGAGAAAAGACTTGGGGGTGGAGAAGCCTGTGTTCCTCTCTCAGAGGGCGGGGGATTTACTTGAGTAACTTCCAGTCATGTTAATGGGGAAAACCTTCCCGTCCCCCTCGTCGATTCTTGAAAGAACAGCCTCCTTTGTCTCATCGCCTTGGAATCAATTTTCCACCATCTAGGTGTATTCTTGCCAACAAGAAGAAACGGCACACAGTAGCCCCGGGGTGTTTTTGCCAGACGTTCTGTCTTCCAGGAGTAGAGAGAGCGGGAGGTGGCGTTAGCACAGCTCTGGGGCTAATGGAAGCCATTTGATGTGTGACAGGTAATGATTGGCCTCCTCCTTTGAGGATGAAACAGCGTGAGCCGTTGGAAAGAATAGATGGTTGGTTTCATGTTTCCTCGGGGTAAGCAAGTGAGTGTGCCAGGAGCAGGCCCCCTTGTTGGCAGCAGAGACCCTCGTCAGGCGCTCCGTTTGGGGGGCTCACGTCCTTGGAGCTACCCCGTTCCCAACGTGCCTTCCCAACATGAGAAGCTGGGAGACGCCTGACCATGGCCACCCAGCAGGTCCCGCCTCAGAAGGCAGCTTGGAGGGACTTTGAAAGGGAGGAAGCCAGGCATGAAGAAATCAAAATGCGCCCAAGCAGTGTCCTCCCCACCCCCTCTCATTATGCAGTTGGGAGGAGTCAGGAAGGCATTCTGTTGATTTCTTGCCCAAGATAATCCCTGCTAAGGAATTAATGCGCAGAGCAGATGGTGCTGTCTCATTTCCAATGAAAAGAATCAAGGAAGATAGTCTGTGCAATTATTTTTAATGGCTTGTGTGGTGATCTTCTTAATTTGTGAGAAAATGTTTCATCTTTTGTTAGAACTGGCCCCATTCACGGCGCTTTTTGTGCTGCAGATGAAGGCAGCTCAGAGACACCTAGCCTGTTAACATCATCCTGAGGATTTTTTTTTTTTAATCAGATGCAGTATTTCAACCAGGAGACATCTTCCTGTAACATCTCATGAGTCCAGGCACACGGTGATCAGAGGGGCAGAGATGATCAGCGTTGGTCTGTGTGCTGTCCTCACTCTTCAGCGTGGCTGCAGAGCCGTCTAGGCCCTGCTGTTTATTACCCACGTGAAGATCTGGCCCTCTGTGCTATAATGAAAGACATATGGGCTTGGGACCCAGGATAACACAAAGGCCATATAAGCTCTCGTCTTTGAGTTTGCCAGGAGGCGTGGCCTCCGAACAATTAGTTAGTCAGTCCCCATTTAGCAGGCCCCGCACATGCTCCCAGGGCCGTGGAGGAAGTAAAACGATAGTCAGCACTTGATTACAACAGACCTGTCCAGAAAGGTTCTGCACATCCCCATGTTCAAGAATACACCGATGGAGGGCAGCCGGCCAGAACCCCAGACTAGCTGAGGACGTGCTTTCAAGTTCCCGTCTCCCCGTCGTCCGGGATTCACGTTCCTGCTCGGTTCTCTGCTTTTTGGGTCTCATTCCGTGCTCGCAGCCACCCTGGGAGGTGTCAATTAAGATATCCATGGCAGAGGACCACAGGTTGTGAGCCCTCAGCTTTCCCTGGAATGTGTGGAAACCTTGAGGTCTTCCTACAACATAACCTGGCCTTGGTGCTTTCAGAAGCCCGTATTCTTGTTAGTGAGTGGAGAAAAACTGTTAAATAGGAGATGAAGAGGTGCTAAACTATGAGGCACCGATAGAGAGGAACACCACAGGAGGGAGAGATTTGATAGAAAAAAATGCTCAGACGCCATTGGAATGAACAGAAGGGGTTCTTAAGACAAACTCAGGTTATTTGTGACAGAAACAGTTGGGAGGTGAAGAGAAGTGGGGATGCCTAGGGCCTGGGAACAGTTCTCCAGAGTTTCAAGAAACAATCCTTTGGTGAAGGCCAGCAGGAGAAAGAGTAAGGAATCTGGAAATGGGAGGAGGCTCCTAATGAATATTGACTTCTCTTCTGCCCCTCCAGCTCACAGGTAACACGCCTGCTTTCTCCTCACAGATCTCTTGAGATTTTCTGACCATGGGGCTGCTATCAACACTGAGAAGCGTTTTCCGTGTGAATTTTGCGGACGGGCGTTTTCCCAGGGCTCTGAGTGGGAAAGGCACGTGCTGAGACACGGCATGTAAGTCCCGTGAAGGCCTTCGCTCATCGTGCGAGGTGGCGGTGGCTCCTGACAATACGTAGACCCCTCTGTGTCACACTCCTGGGTCCGGGAGGAGAGGCAGTTTGTCACGAACTGGGTTTCTCCCTTTCCGCTGGTTTTTAAAATGGTCACCCAGACACGAGTCACAGAAGGAGAGATCGTCTTTACGAATGACAGATCCCGCTCAAGCCCTCGTGTAGAAGTAGCGCGCTCTCTCCAGCCCGTGTCCCTTCAGCTTTCGTTAGCATGACGTTCTCTGTAGAGCGTGGACCGGGGTCCAGAGATCTGGCTTCTGTTCCTGCCTCTGTGATGACTCACTCCCCGAGTGGCCTTGAACCTTCCCACGCACCTCTTGGTGCCTTCAATGCTCTGCCTCGGGGACAGAGCCCGCTTCTGCCTGCCTCCCAGGTAGGTAGGAGCACGCCTGCAGAACACTCCTAAGACCCTTGAACACAACAGTGTCCCCTAGACAAGGCACTTAGAGCCCAGCAGATGCTGGGATAGCCTAGGAGCTGGTCCCTTAAGCAGAAAATGCCCAGAAAATAGGTAGTATCTAAACCTCAGAGAATGTAACTAAGCTTCCCAGAATATAACTAGGATGAGACATGGGTCTCATCTTCAGGTTCTTGCTTTTTGTTTATTTCTATGATTTGTCTGTGGGTCTCTCCGTTAACTCTTTAATACCCGAGTTGCACTTTTAGTCCTGATAGGTATAGCAAATCTGCATTTTCTAGGTTCTTCTGATGGATCTGAGCATAAGACAGTTCTTGCTATGACCACTTAGGACTGTATTGTTCCCAGTATAGGAGGGAATGTAAGATCATTATGTTGCTCTAGAAGCAAAGAATGATGTAATCAAAACAGTATAATAATGGATAGGGCTTCCCTGCTGGCTCAGATGTGAAAGAATCCTCCGTCTGCAATGCAGGAGACCCAGGTTTGATCCCTGGGTTGAGAACATCCCCTGGAGAAGGAAATGGCTCCCCACTCCAGTATTCTTGCCTGGAGAATCCCATGGACAGAGGAGTCTGGCAAGCTACAGTCCACAAGGTTGCAGAGAGTCAGACACGACTAAGCGACCAACGTTTTCACTTTCTTTTCATTTTTATAGGTTCAGATTCTTAATAAGATACCAGAAATATATGAGCTAAGTATAACAGGTAGCAGGGATAAACTACTCACAGTCCAGTCAATAATTTGTCTGTGGCACTTATAAGACCCCCAAGACCTTTTTAGGATCAGAGACATAAGGAGGTGAATTTTTTTTTAACTAGAGAAAAATACATATACTTACCTGTCACTCCCATGAATGTGTTCCCAGGGCATTGAATGACACCAAGCAGGTGAGCCGAGAAGAAATCCACCTGAAGGGTAACATGGAGGACAGTATTAAGATGCCCTCTATAGAGGAAAAGGAAGATGATGAAGCAATCGGGATAGACTTTTCCCTAAAGAACGAACCAGTAGCCATCTGTGTCGTAGCTGCTGACAAATCTCTCCTGGAGAATGTGGAGGCCAAAAAAGAATAAGCGTTTGGTGAAATTCTTAATCACCCCTTACTTGAACCGTGATGAAAAAGAAAAGTGGGAGGGCCAGCTTGGGCTGAGAAGGGGGGGACAGAAAAAAGAAGACAGAACAAAGCTGCTTTTTAGGACTGAACAATCTATTTTCAAAGCACTGGTACCTGTGTGAGTGAGTATGTAAATTAAAGTTATTTAAATGGTTGGAATATGTGGCTCCTTTTCCATCACTACGTCTTTCCTTCCGGATCTTCATCGTGGAAGTTTCGTTTGTTGCGGAAGCAACGGAAGCACCTCCCTTGCACACCTGTGCACTATGGTGGTCTTGGACCGTATGTGGAAAGAGAAGCTCCGTGACAGTAGAAGACTTCTCTTAGGGGAACAACTTTTTGACGCACAACTTTTGGTGCGTTTTTCTAGTTTTAATACCTTAAGCTTTTTCAAGACCTAACTGCAGCCGCTTTGGGAAAAAACAAACAGAAAAAAAAAACAAAAAAAAACCAGAAAACAAAAAAAAAAACTGCTTTGCATAAAACAGTCACCTGTTTCCTAGTACCTCAAACTTAACCAAGGGAATTCTCTGCATTTGTCAGTACTACCTGTCGTCATTGTGGTTAAATGTAGAGAGAACTGCTGGGCAAGATGGTGAATGGAGAAAAAAAAAAAGAGTTTTAAAGAAAGGAACACAAATTGTGCTTAAAATCCCCACGTGGGTTTTATTTCTTAAAATACTGTGATTTTTTTAATTATTTTAGTAAAAAACAAGACAAAAAAAAAGAAACAGACTTTAATTATTAGATAAATGTTTGTGAATTGTCATCCTTTATTCCAGGTAAGCTGTTTATTTAGTGTTCAACTATAATTTAGAATTTGGTAGATTTCATGTGAGCTAATTTTAAGGTGACTTTGGAGTTTTGTTTGCCACATGTTTATTTTCTATCAGTTTGAGTGTTACAAACACAGCACAATTCAGTTTTTCATATAAATTGTTTTTTGTGTGTGTGTTGTTATTGTTGTTTTGATTTGGGGGCAAGGGAGATTTAGTTTTTTTTGAATAGGAATGTTTTTATTTTAAACATGGAAATAACAAAGAAGTTAACGTTTTTTTTTTTAATTTAACTAAAGAACCAAACTTTTCGGCACCTCTATGCAGCTTGTGGGCCAGACGAGGAAGTCCTCTTCACCCTTTTGTTGCTGTCAAATTTACACATTATCCGTCTCACACAAATAATCTCTGTTAGGATGGGCTGGCTTTTGTGTGTGATTTCTAAATCTGTGTTCTGATTTTGTTTGCATTGTGGGGTTTTTTTGGAGGCGGGGGGAGGATTCTCATTTATTTTTCGGGACAAGGGGATGTGCTCAAATCCCATCCCTTTGGTGAGAGTGTTCAAGAAATACTTATATCCTACAAGGAGCCTGGAGAACTACTTTTTTTTTTTTTAATCTAGCTGCCAGCTGCTCTGTTTCCCCATATTAGCTTTTTCAGGAGGGAGCAGCTTAGACGAAATCTAAGTCTACATTTATAATACGTTCTGATTGTGAACAAAGGGTTTCGTTCCAAAAAAGTAGAACTTTCCTTGAATCCTAGGTTTTAGAAGCCTGTGTGTGAGAGAGCTTGGATGTGTGTGTGGGTGTGTGTGTGTGCGAGAGTCCTTTGGTTTTCATGTTTTGTTTTTTTTGTTTTGTTTTCTTTTTTTTACTTGGAAGGGTTGGGGGAGGGGGGAGAAAGGGAAGGGAATTGCTGAGATGACAGTGTCCCACACAGCTTCAAATAAAATCCATGGAAAGATATTGCATTTGTGGAATAAGTGCTTACTTGAAAAGCATGTTCTTCTTTTATTTTCTTGCTGTTAAGAATTTTTATTTGTGGGTATTTGTTTTAATTTAAGTTTTTTTTTTTAGGGATGGGGGCCATCATGTGGAAACCAGAATATGGGGAAAGTGTGAACTATCTAGACAAAGATTCATTTTGTGTCCATATTTGTTTTTAATTGGCCTCATTTCAAATGTGCTAAACAGTTCCATACCTGGATTGGGTGTTTGTAATGGTTACCAAAAAAGAAAAAAAAAAAAAAAGAAGAAAAAAGGAAAGAAAAAAGGAAAAAAAGAAAATAATTGTGACATGCTTTTATCACTACTTTATTTTTCAAATAACATGTAAATATTGTAATCCATTGGATTTTGTTTTGCTAACCTGTTAATAAAAATATGGGACCATTATCCTTTTAACAAGGCTAGAATGTCATTTTTTTTTTCTTTTTTCAAACATATACCTGATATTTTGTGGCCGCACATTTTGGATGCATTATTATAATTCTGTTGACTGTAATGACATAGAATTTACAACTTTTTTTGTTTAATTTATACAGAGGACATTTTTTTTTTCAGAGCTTGAGAGAAGAAAATAAATAGGAAAATGATAACCTATTGACTCCAATAATCAGTGTTTCCCAAAACTTGATAAAAGATAGGGAGATCCTGAGTTCTTGAAGCCAAGGGTTTAAAAAAAACAACAGAAAACACACAAGTAGGTTATTCAAGTTGTTTGCAACATACATTTTGTAATGAAATGTGAGAAATTAATAAAGAATTTTTTTCACATGTGTCTATGTGCATCTGTTGTAAATCATTTACAGATATGACTACACATATGAAATGTAGAAATTATATAGCATTGCCTTTTCAATACATGTGCATGAAAGCTATTTCAAACCATTGAATCTAAACCATTATGAAAAGCAAAGGTGACTTTAAGGTGAGGTATGAGCTGGGGTTTTTCAATGTTAACATTTCTGCATCAGATATTTATAACCAACTGGGGGAATTTTATGAAGGGAATGTTTTCTGTCAAAAATGGGAATCCGGGACTTCCCTGGCAGTCCAGTGATAAAGACTCCAAGCTCCCAATGCAGGGGGCGTGGGCGCATGAGTTTGATCCCTGATTGGGGAGCTAAGAGCCCACAGACTGCACGGTATGGCCAAAAAAAAAAAAAAAAGTGTGAATCAAAGTGGTGTATGAACCTTCAGAAGGGGGAAATGCCAGTGACTGAACATCATCTGGGGACCCTGAACCTGTGAGCACGGTTGTTTTCATCTAACTGCAAGTCACAACCATTGCCACGAACTATCTTGCTATGCATCCCGCACCAGTAATTATCATCATTAACTTATTCTTTGAGCTACCCTATTATAAATCAAAGGGAAAATTAATAGTCATGAAACCTAGAAGAGTAAATTAAAATCAACAGCACTGATTTCTAATCTCAAAACCGTTGTACACGGTCTGCCTTCATCAGTGTTAAGAATGGCTTACATCCAGAGCCCATTGTAAACATTTGATTTTCACCCTTCCCTCTTTATCATCTTCACAAAGGAAAGATTTTAGGACACTTACAAGAGTGCATAAAACCCAATTAGAGAAAGCAAAGTTAGGTAAATCAAGATCCACAGGGGAAATGACTGAATAGCAAAACCATAGTAGAGAATTGGCAAAAATGCACTCCATGAAACCATACATATGCTACGTACTTGGCTCTGGGCTTCTTGGGAGGCATGGCATAAAAGGCTAATCCAGAAGTGCTGTTTTAGTAACTTATTATTGAACGTTCAAGAAACTTTCAACCTTTTCTAGGATTTCAGGTAAAGAAGTTTCTTCTGTGTGTTTTCCTACAGGAGAGAAAGTGATGTAATGGACTTGTTCATTGTAAAACATAGCTATTCCTTTTGTGAAAGTGAAAGTCCCATCGGACTCTGCGACCTCACAGACTGTATAGTCCATGAAATTTCTCCAGGCCAGAATACTGAAGTGGGTAGCCTTTCCCTTCTCCAGGGGATCTTCCCAACCCAGGGATCAAACCCAGGCTCCCACATTGCGGGCGGATTCTTTACCAGCTGAACCACAAGGGAAGCTCAAGAAGACTGGAGTGGGTAGCCTTTCCCTTCTCCAGGGGATCTTCCCAACCCAGGGATCAAACCCAGGCTCCCACATTGCAGGCAGATTCTTTACCAACTGAGCTATGAGGGAAGCCCATTCGTGGCTTCCATCAAATATTTAATGAACATTGTTTTTATTAAATTCATGCCTAATCCATACTCCCACTCAGTTTTATGTAGAGGAAGTGGAATATACTGATAAATTAATCATGGTAGGACCTGTAATAAGACAACTGCTTAGCTCTATAGAGCTAGTTAGTTAAGTTAGTTCTTAACACAAATTTCCAGTGAGGGTCAGTGGGAATGCCTTTCCATCTAGTGGCTCAGGAATCCTAGTTCCTCCATCTGATGTTGCTGCCATCTCAACCCGTGAATCCTGGAGTCATTGCTAAGAGCTTGGAGGTGGTCTGCCCACTCAAATGTCTCATCCAGGAAGTAGCACACACTTCCAGTCTTGCTTCCTGGGCTAGACCTGGTCATACAACCAACCCCACCTACCCAGAGGGGCTAGAAAGTGTGTGGTTTGTCTACCAACGTGCCCAGGAAAGACTCAAGCTGGCAACCTCTCCAGTAATCAGGAACTTACAGAAGTGTTGCTTTGGAAACAGAAGGGAAGATAGACACCCTCTATTTATTGAATAGGAAGCACAGAATGGGGACTTCCCTGGTTGTCCAGTGGCTAAGACTCCATGCTCCCAAGGCGGGGGGCCCCGGGTTTGCTCCCTGGTCAGGGAACTAGATCCCACATGCTGCTAAAGTTTATGTGCCATAACTAAGACCAAGGTAGTTGGTCCCATGCACTTCAATATTTTTGAGCACATGTTTGGTGCCAGCCACTGGGTAACAACAAACAAAACAGACGTGGCACTTGTCTTCCAAGAGCTCACAAATGGTGAGGACAGAGATGCCGTGTGAGAGAAGTGCCTACCACTGAAGGTGTTAGGACTTGCAGGACCGTCAGGCTCCTGTTGGGAAGGCTTTGCACCCACCTCTGTGGCTGCTGGCAACTTGAGGGGAAAGATAGCCTTGACTGAATACGTTGTCTATATTCAAAAGCACACAATTTGGTTTAGGGAGGCATATGAGGAATTGGTTACTCACTCGGCTCAGACAGTAAAGAATCTGCCTGAAATTCAGCAGACCCGGGTTCAAACCCGGGAAAGATCCCCTGGAGAAGGGAATGGCAACGCACTCCAGTATTCTTGCCTGGAGAACCATGGAGTGGAGCCTGGTGGACTACAGTCCATGGGGTTGCAGAGTCAGATATGACTGAGTGACTAAGCTCACATACATTTGGTGAGTCTTCATCCCTAGGCATAACAAAGATTACTACAGGATATGCTTGCTGTTTCTTTGTAACTATCCAAATTTCAGGGCCAAAAGGTCTGATAGGGGACAATACTAGATGATAGGGACTATAAGATGCTTCAAAGTACTGTGCTCATCATTTCCTGGAAGTGTCAGTTTTTTTCTCCAAATATCCTGCCCAGTACATAGCCTTCCCTCTGCCTTCAGTATTGAACTTTTCTTTACTGGAAATTACCTATCCCTTTATGACTCAGCCTAAGTGTAAATTCTGATGTGTAGCCTTCCCTGAATTCCTACAGGTCATAGACGATCACCCTACTCATCACCTGTCCCCTGTCTTAATAAACATTTATTGAAGAGTCTTCGCCTTTCTTCCCCACCCCCAACTCTGACAAAAGTCTCAGAGACACATTGCTGTCAGATGCAGCTAGCCTTTTTAAATTCAAATATATTCCTGTTGATACCAAGTGTTATTTCTCATCTGATTTGGCATCAATGTTACATTTTCCTTCAGAGCCTGAGATTGCTTTTTTAAATATCTAAGTAAAAATATGCGGCTTGGTAGATGAAAAATGTCTTTGTCTGAAACTCTAGGCTCTCTCGGAGAAAGCGTCAGAGAACCAACCCCAGCCCTCCCGCTCCTTAAGAGCTCACTTTGACCATCCTCCTCTCTTGTCCAGAGCTGAATAGAAAATGGATGGGGAGGTCTACTGGGTCTGAAGGTTCGACAGCCGTGGTGGCCAGCTGGGGAATGGGGGAGCAGAAGCCAGAAGAATTGGCAGAGGTTGGGGCAGCTGCGGTGGGGACATGTGGCTGTGGCAAGCGAGGTAGATGACTGTGTTGAGATGTGTATGGGCGGAAGCAAGCAGGCAAGGGTAGGGATGGGAGCTGTCGAGGGAGATTTGAGGGAAGACTTCTTTTTGGAATTCAAGTGATTAGGACATGTTCATTACATTGAGCTATGAGCTGCAGGGGAACTATGAAGCAAGCTCATGGTGAGATCCAGGACACAGTGGAGGAAATGACTTTACAAAGAAGAGGGGCTCTTTCTGTCCTGGGAGGAGAAGGAAAAGGAAAGGGAATGTGCCATCTGGGCACATGCAGATGGGAGGTACAAGGGCCACTGAGTTCATAACCTAGAACCTAGGCTCGGAGGTGGAATACCGGGGTGCGGGTCCACAGAGAGGTTATGATTTGGAGCTGTTCTTGAGGGCCGGATAAAAGAGAACTGAGCAGAGGGAAGCTGAACGGGACTGGAAACAGTTCTTATATTCTCTGTATGATAGTTTTAAAAAAGCTTACTCAGTGGATCCAGGGCCCTTACTCAGGGGATCCATAGACCTTCTACAAGAACCTCCCTGAATACCCACCCCCCGGCCCCCAAGTTGTTGCTGTTTACTTGCTCAGTCGTGTCCAACTCTTTGTGACCCCATGGACGGTAGCCCACCAGGCTTCTCTGTCCATGGGATTCTTCAGGCAAGAATACTGAAGTGGGTTGCCATTTCCTTCTCCAGGGGATCTTCCTGACCTGGAGATAGAACCTGCGTCTCCTGCATTGGCAGGTGGATTCTTTACAGCTGAGCCAACAGGGAGGCCGGCTGCCCCCAACACACACACACAACCACCACTGCTCCCCAATAAAGAAAGGAAAAGGAGGGAGAGAGAGAGTCAGCTCTTGGAATCAGAAGGGACACTTGCTTTCTCCGCCCACTTAATTATCTGGCTTTTTGAATTAGAGGTGGAAGGCAAACTTGCCTTGTTTCTATTCACAATTTCTCTCTTGCGTTTGCTCCCATTAATGAAGCAGCTTAGTTTGGTTTAGCTAACTGCATGCATGACTTCCAAAAACCACATCACAATGCAGGAGGAATGCAGCCTCTAGCTATACTACAGCGGCTTCACCACATTGTTTAAAGAGCGGAGCAGAGGCCGAGCCAGTGCCTCTGAAATCCATTTAAGACGTGTGAAAACTTGAGATCGAAATGCTGACCTCTCCTTGAAGCTGAAAGAACCTACTCCAGGGGGCTCTTTGGAACACTGCAGCTGCAGGCCTGGGCCCATCCGAGACTCTGCAGGCCTGTGGCTCTCGGGGGCCCGTGTAGCCAGGAAGCCCTACCTCTGCGTTCTCTGTCCCCTGCAGGACATCAGCCTGAAGGCTGCGGGGCACCTTGGAAGGGGAGATGCTGCTTAAGGAACGATTGCAGAGGCCGGAAGAGGAAAGGGGTCATCAAAGAGCAAAGAGAGGAGGGAAACCTAATCTAAACCGCGTGGGTCCAGGTCTGTGCCCATCTACTGCCTTTTCAGATGCAGGTCAGGGAAGGGACTGTACCCAGATGGGCTTTCGGAGCTAATCCAGATGCCCAAATGTTTGAGGCATCCCGGGGCAGGAGGTTGGCCATAGAACTTGGAACTTGATTAACATGACTGAATTTTCATTCTGTGACATGAAAATTCACAGAATTTTGTCATGGAAAATAGTGGATAAATAGAGCACCGCTGGTTATGAGTGGAGTCTCTTCCTCCTTTGCTCACCCCCATCCCCACTTCTTAGGCTGTCTATAGGTCCTCAAGCCCACCTGCCAATTTTGCCAGCAGGTCAGGTGTCGTCTCTGTTTCACGTACAAGGATATCAAGACCTCTACTGGGTTGGCCAAAAAATTCATTGAGGTTTCTCCATAAGATGGTACAGAAAAACCAGAATGAACTTTTTGGCCAAGCCATGTTACCCTGAGTCCCCAGCTGATTTTTGTTCCATTGATTCAACTCTATTATGCTAATCATCATAAAGAGAACTTTTTCCATGTAATTGTCATCACATCACCAAGTCCTCCTACTTGATGCCTGAGGCTTAACTCTTAAGCTTTGTCAAGACCTGAACCCAGCCCCTCTAATGCCTGACCCCCATCACCCCCAGGGTCCCTTGTTCACTCCTGTGTAGAGGCTACTGAACAAGTTTACTCCAGAAGACCAACTTCAAGGATGAGCCCCTGATCAATCCCAATGCAGAATGGTTCATTGAGGGAAGCAGTTTCTTACAAGAAGGGGTAAGAAAGACCAGCTATGCCATAGTCAGCTTGCAGACAGCTGTTCAGTCTGGAGTTCTACTCTCTCACATTTCTGCCCCAAAGACCGAACTGATCACCCTGACCTGAGCACTCGAGTTAGGAAAGAAATTATGAATCAATATATACACTGATTCCAAGAATGGATTCCTGGTGCTTCACGCCCATGCTGCCATGTGGAAAGGAAGGGGATTACTAATAGCCAGAGGGCCCCCTATGAAACACCAGGTAGAAATTCTAGAACTCTTAGAAGTGGTTCAGCTTCCAAAGGAGGTTGCAGTCATTCACTGCAGGGGTCACCAAAGGGGCCACACATCCCTTACAAGAGGAAAAAACCTGGTCAACAAGGCTGCTGAGATAACAGTCTAAGAACAGCCAGGCTGGGACTTCCCTTAAGACTTGGCCCAGAGGCTAAGACTCCACGCTCCCAATGCAGGGGGCCCAGGTTCGATGCTTGGTCAGGGAACCAGATCCCACATGCTACAACTAAGAGTTCACATGCAGTTAAAGACTCTATATGCAACAACTAAAGAAAAAAAAAGAATTCGATATGCTGAAAATAAGACCCAGCGCTGCCAAATAAAAAAAAACAAAAAACAGCAGGCTCTACAAGCGCAGCTCTCAGACTCAACAGCCTACCCTCCTGAGTGATGCCATCTTACACCCTGAAGAACTCAAGTGGTCTAACCATGGGGATTGGAAGAGGCCTCTCGGGGTGGCTGATAAAAGATAACAAGCTTCTCACTCCCCAGGCCAAGTAATGGAAAACGATTAAGCACTTCCACAAATCCTCCCACTTAGGGCCAGACTCTCCCTACTCAAACTGGTTTCCTCAGGTGTTCTGTGTAAGGGATTGTCCCAAACTTAAAAGTGTCACCAGGGCTCACGGGCTTTGTGCCTGCAGGGACTCAGGGAGCCACCCCATTCCTCCGCCCCTAACTCAGCCCACACAAGACTGGGGAACCCATCCAGGGGAAGACAGGCAGACGGACTTGACACAAACACCCGTGTAGCAGAGGGAAATGCCCACTGGCAACACCTACTAAACGGACCTGAGTTTGAGCAAACTCTGGGAGACAGTGAAGGACAGGGAAGTCTGGTGTGCTGCAGTCCACAGGGTCGCAAAGAGTCAGACACGACTTAGCAACTGAACAACAGCAAATTCATAGACACCTTTACAGGGTGAAGAGAAGCTTTCCTTACTGAGAATGAAAAGGCAATAGAAACATCCAAATTTCTACTTAAAGAGATAATTCTTTTTTAAAATTAATTTATTTTAATTGGAGGCTAGTTACAATATTGTGGTGGTTTTTGCCATACATTGATGTGAATCAGCCATGGGTGTACATGTGTCCCCCATCCCGAACCCCCTCCCACTTCCCTCCCCATCCCATTCCTCTGGGTACCAGCTTTGAATGCCCTGTTTATGGGACTGGTCATCTATTTTCATATATGGTAATATATATGTTTCAAAGTTATTCTCTCAAAGCCTCCCACCCTCACCTTCTCCCACAGAGTTCAAAAGTCTGTTCTTTATATCTGTGTCTCTTTTGCTGCCTCACATATAGGGTTGTCATTACCATCTTTCTAAATTCCATACATATGAGTTAATATTCTGTATTGGTATTTTTCTTTCTGACTTACTTCACTCTGTATAATAGGCTCCAGTTTCATCCACCTCATTAGAACTGATTCAAATGCATTCTTTTTAATAGCTAAGTACTACTCCATTGTGTGTGTACCACAACTTTCTTATCTATTTGTCTGCCGATGGACATCTAGGTTGCTTCCATGCCCTAGCTATTGTAAACAGTGCTGTGATGAACATTAGCATACATATGTCTCTTTCAATTCTGGTTTTCTCAGTGTGTATGCCCAGCAGTGGGATTGCTGGGTTGTATGGCAGTTCTATTTCCAGTTTTTTTAAGAAATCTCCACACTGTTCTGCCATGAAATTAAAAGATGCTTACTCCTTGGAAGAAAAGTTATGACCAACCTAGACAGCATATTAAAAAGCAGAGACATTACTTTGCCAACAAAGGTCTGTCTAGTCAAGGTGATGGTTTTTCCAGTAGTCATGTACGGATGTGAAAGTTGGACTATAAAGAAAGCTGAGCACCAAAGAATTGATGCTTTTGAACTGTGGTGTTGGAGAAGACTCTTGAGAGTCCCTTGGACAGCAAGGAGATCCAACCAGTCCATCCTAAAGGAAATCAGTCCTGAATATTCATTGGAAGGACTGATGTTGAAGCTGAAACTCCAATACTTTGGCCACCTGATGCAAAGAGCTGACTCATCGGAAAAGACCCTGATGCTGGGAAAGATTGAAGGCAGGAGGAGAAGGGGATAACAGAGGATGAGATGGTTGGATGGCATCACCCACTCAATGGGCATGAGTCCAAGTAAACTCCGGGAGCTGGTGATGGACAGGGAGTCCTGGTGTGCTGCAGTCCATGGGGTCACAAAGAGTCAGACACGACTGAGTGACTGAACTGAACTGAACTGACACTGTTCTCCATAGCGGCTGTACTAGTTTGCATTCCCACCAGCAGTGTAAGAGGGTTCCCTTTTCTTCACACCCTCTCTAGCATTTATTGTTTGTAGACTTTTTGATCGCAGCCTTTCTGACCAGCTTGAGATGCTACCTCATTGTGGTTTTGATTTGCATTTCTCTGATAATGAGTGATGTTGAACATTTAAAGAGATCATTCTGAGATGTGGATTACCAAATAACTTACAGGGTGATAATGGACCTTCCTTCACAGCCAAGCTCACCCAAGAGCTCTCCCCAGCTCTGGGTATTAACTACTGCCTCCACCCTTCCTGGAGGAACAAGTCCCCAGGCAAGGTAAAAGAAGCAAATCATGTTCTGAAAAGCATGGTTGCTAGGTTGTGCCCAGAGACTTCAGAAAGCCGGGTCTTCCTCCTTCCTGTAGCCCTTCTAAGGACCAGGATGACCCTAAAGGGGATTTTAAACTTAGTCCATCTGAAATGACTACAGGAGGTTCTTCTTGACTTCAGATCTCTGATGAGGAAACCCATGAAGTGGTCTCCCACATTGCTAACCTGAGCCAAGTTCAAAGGGCCCTCAAAGAATATGGACACAAAGCACTGCCCACCCCTAGGAAAGAAAAGGTCGAGGTCTCCATCCAGTCGGGGGCCTCTGTCCTACTAAAAGCTTGGAAGAACACGTCCCCTGAGGACCAGCTGCAACCAAAATGGAAAGGACATATCAAGTGTTACCAAGTATCCAACTGCTGTTCATCTGTAGGGAATTACTTGTTGAGTGAGTGTGTACACACGCCCAAAATCGCTTCAGTCATGCCTGAATCTTTGCGACCCCATGGTCTGTAGCCCACCAGGCTCCTCTGCCCACGGGATTCTCCAGGCAAGAATACTGGAATGGATTGCCATGCCTTCCTCCAGGGGATCTTCCCAACCCAGGGACTGAACCTGTATCTCCTGTGTCTCCTGCATTGCAGTCAGATTCTTTACCCACTGAGCCAGCTGGGAAGCCCATCTGTCTAGACTAAAATCTGTATCTTATAAGTCCCAACAAGAACAAGAAGAGACCTACAGAGGCAGAAGCCCTCAGATATCTGTTCAGGGCCATAGATAAGTGACTTCATTTGGCTATGATGGGTTGGTCTAGTCACCCTTGTGTTTCTGACTATCATGCTTTTATTCTGCCACTTTTCAGAACCCCTCCTCCTGATAAACGTCTTTGTCCCGGGTCGGTCTAAGAGAAAAAAAATACAGTAATATGATATCCAAAGTCATGATCCTTCTAGTTGGACTTCCAACAATGGTCACAGCTCAAGGAGAATGGGAAAATAATGCTTCAGTAAAGATAACTAAAATAGTCACCTGGGGAGAAAAACTAATTACTTGTTGGGTCTGCCACAAAAACCCTGGCTTACAACAATCATTACAGGTACAAATAGGTACACATAGAACCTCCTCCTCACCATACAATCATGAGGTACAACACCCCTGTTAGGCCCAATGTCTTGCCTAAGTTTAATTGTTTTTTAAAATGTGACTTATACCTTTTCCATTAATAAAGGCTAATTTTGTCATAGGGATTCCCTGGTGGTTCACAGTAAAGAGTCTGCCTGCAATGCAGGAGACCTGAGTTCCATCCCTGGGTGGGAAAGATCCCCTAGAGAAAGAAATGGCAACCCACTCCAGTATTCTTGCCTGGAAAATCCCAAGAATGGAGTAGCCTGGCGGGCTACAGTCCAGATGACTTTTGTCATCCAGAAAACCAGTCATGCTTCCAATGCCACTGTAGCTCTAATGTTCTCTTGGCTACTGTGAGCCTCTTTGGAATAATCCCTGGCCACCTGATGGTAATATCACCATAGTATTTTGGAATCTGGCATTCCTATCATGAGCTCCATTCTGTGTGAGTAGAATGAAATCCAGGTTAAGGGTGCCTACAGGACAGGGATGGAATGCACTAAAAATTGGGCTAAAAATTGTTGGGCCCTATGGAAACAGAGGATGAGATGGTTGGATAGCATCATGTCCAACTCAATGGACATGAGTTTGAGCAAACTCCAAGAGATGATGAAGGACAGGGAAGCCTGGCGTGCTTCAGTCTATGGGGTTGCAAAGAGTTGGACACAACTTAGCAACTGAACAGCAACATGAAAATGTGGGTAAAAACCCTCTGAATTCACCATTTCATCTAAGCTGAGGGCATGGAATACTCCTGGACTTAAACTATTTTGCATATATTAATGGGCTCCTGTCCCCACATTGCATTCTTAATTTGTTCCTTTCATGTGTCTGGACGGTTGCTTCCTTGTTAAATTCTTCTGTTCCCAGATCTCTTATTGTATCCTCAGAATGTGTCTAGGTATGTGGCACTCCCTAGAACAATGGTCCAAAGACAAGTGCACCCCAGGGTCATATAGCCCCTATATAAATGCTTATCCTTCTGTGGATAATATGTGGCCGGAGAGAGCCTGTTCATTAGAACATTTGGTACCATTCATATTCACAGTACATAATAATGCTCAGTATCATCCCAGGAAGGCCATCGGATTAATGGCAGGAATAGGACTGGCAGGGGGGTTGGCAGCTCCATGGGGACACTTGGCCTACCATGACATATCCCTAGAAAATCTAACCAACACTTTAGAGAGCCTAGCCCTGACCACCGGAAATACCCTAGACAGACTTTCCACCTCTTTAATCTCACTGGCCAATGTGATCACGGGCAATAGATTGGCCTTGGAGTACTTGTTGGCCTAGCAAAGTGGTATTTGTGCAGTCATAAACAAAACCTGATATACTATACCTATGTGAATAATTCGGGCCAAACTGAGAGGGACATCAAAAAGATTTATGAGTAGGCACGCGTGGTTACACCCTACAACCAGGGTTCAGACCCTAATGCCATCTGGTCCTCCATTAAGAGCGCCTCCCTGGCCTTCCTTAGCTCCTTCCCTCCTCAGCCTAGACATGGTCATGCTCCTCCTCCTCTTAGGAGTTAGACATGGCTTCTAACTTCTTGGTAAAGCTTATGACTTACAGGTTACAACAGTTCCATGTCAAAACGATAGCTATGTGAGGATTCTAGCCCATACCACCCTCCAATCAAAACAAGAAGCTGTCCTGCCCATGGGACCCCTAGACCAGGCATCCAGAGATTTTTATTCCCTGATAGGCAGTGTCCACACCCCTGCCCATCCCTGAAGCAGCTACGGAAGATTAACCATTGTCCCTCTGCTTCTCATGAGAACGTAGGAGTGAAATCTCTGAGGAAGGATGAGACAGGAGGAAAGGGACAAAATACAACTGCAAGGTCAGTGAAGAGGGGGCACCGCTGTTGGGCTGTGGTAAAAACTGGCTGGAATTGGCTGAAACCAAGGTGGTTTTGAGGATAGTCTCGTCATCGACCTTTAGCTCATTATGCCTTGATTATAATACACCATTTTACTCCCCCTTAGGCCATAGCAGTTCTGGGGTGGACCATAAAAGACCAGTGGGCAGTGGCCCAATTCCTGGGAAATCCCCACCCTTCTCCTAAATAGAATGAATATTCCTCCCACTTGTTAGTCTATGAAATTACTCAGCCCATCAAAACCAACAACCCCACGCCCTGGGGCCAGTCACTTTCTGAGCCAGTCCGCATTCTGCCTATGAAGCGTGTCTCTCACTAAATAGACTCGCTCTCCCTTTCCTTTGTCTGCTCTTGAATTCTTTCCTGCATGAAGCCAAGGACCTCACCTGGCACTTAGTCCTAAGGACTCTCTGGGTCCCAGGACATGACATTCCCTTTCCTACAACCACCATATACTTGGTATAAGGATTAAATATACAAAGCACTTAGCACAGTGCCTCTCCATGATCTGTGCCCAACTCAAGTAATCCTTCCTCATCCTCATCACGGTGGTTCACTAATTGCTCAGGACCTTCATTTTCCTATCTGCAGAGAAGAGACAACACCTTGTTGCTCTTAGAATGGCCTCTGATAAAAGCAGGTAAGAGAATGGGATGTGTTTGGCCCCTGGTAGGTCCTTGACAGATGGTCACTGAATTTCTACATCTACTGATCTTGCTCTCCCCTGCAAAAAGGGAGAGGACTTGGCTTTTTCAAGTATTCTGTGTAGTCACAGAAAAGATTTAGCTTCCAGTATGGGCTCTGGGGTCAAATAAATTTGGGTTTGAGTGCCAGGTCCTCTTCTATGTCTCACAAGCTTAGACAGCTTTTTAGCCTTTTGATTCTTCATAAAATGGAGAATAGTATCTACTGTCTACTGTGAAAATGCAGTGAGATATGGCAGGTTGTAGACCAGAGGAGGGCCAGAGTGTGAGATGCATGCTTCCTGGGCGGGGGTGGGGGGGGTTGCTCTTTGGCTTCCTATGATGTTTGCATGCCTATGAGCACACCTGCCCACCATGCGTGGGTATGTGCTAAGACGCTTCAGTTGTGTCTGACTCTTTGTGATCCTGTGGACTGTAGCCTGCCAGGCTCCTCTGTCCCTGGGGTTTTCCAGGTAAGAATACTGGAGTGGGTTGCCATACCCTTCTCCAGGGGGTCTTCCTGACCCAGGGATTGAACCCACGTCTTTTACATCTCCTGCATTGGCAGGCAGGTTCTTTACCACTAGCACCACTTGGGAAGCCTGCTCATCATAAAAATGTTCAATAAGTATCTGCCACCTGATTGCCTGATGCATGAGGCAGGAGAACTTCAGTATCAACTTCTGAGAGGAGGCGTGGTCCAAAGGGACCTCATGATTTCACCAGCAGCTCAGCTGGGTCAAGCTGATACTCATGTTTTCAAAGCCTTCATATCAGAGGAGCCGGTGTCACCCTTGTAGATACCTTTTAATATAATACCTTTAATATTATACCTTCTTAGCATAATTCTTCTTGAGTCTTCTAGAAACAGAAGTACTGCTCTGCAAAATGCTTCTCTGCAGGTGTTCAGAGGGCACTTTTAAAGTTTTACCCATTCACCCCCCTGCACAGCCAGAAAAAAAGCACCTTCCCCAGAATTCACACAATAACTCGTCATGCTTTGGTGGAAGCGGTGTGAAGAGATGTCTGGTTTCTATTCATTATCCTAAATCAATTATTCAGTCTGGCCAGAGACAGAAGTATAGTCACTGTCCTGGTTTAAACATAAGCAGCACAGGACTCTGGCTTATGGACCTGGTGAAGATGCTGGAAGATCCTGACTGGCTTCTACAGCGCACATGCAGAGCCCTTGGAAACAAAGGTTCCAGGTCATTAAAGAATTGAAAGCAACAGCAGTGATGATGATAATGATGTTAGTATCAATTGAGCACAGACTACAGGAGAGGCACTGGGTTAAACACTGCCCATGGATAATTGTATTTAATCCTCATAACGTGAATACAATTAGAGAAAGGGCTTCTTTCTCCTCACAGTTTACTAACCAAGTACACACTCAGCTGTCTGGTCCTTAGTCTTTAGGGAACCAATAAGCATCAGCATTTGAGGGCAAAACATTTTCTACTCCATAGCCTGCTGGCTGGAACTTTTTGAAATTTTATTTATTTTTTTTTTGTAATTTTATTTTATTTTACTTTTTGAAATCTTAATCTGAGCACATCTCAGGCTCACTGTACATCTCCTTTTTCTATTCCCACTCATCCTTCAGATCTGGGCTGATGTGTTATCTCTTTAGGAAGCGCTCTCCAGTCCCCAAGGTCAGGTGAGGTCCTCCACAGCCTTCAGAACTCACTGAGCTCGTTGCACTAAGGACTCAGAATGGAAAAGTCTGCGCACTGTGACCCTCTCCCCCTCACCGACTGGCTGCATCCCCAGTGCTTGGCATCGTGTCTAAACAAAGGAGCTTGATTCAGTCAAGATGCTTTGTGCTGCAAGTAATAGCAAATCCCAGTGCAAACTCCAATGGGTGTAAAGTAAAACACTGAGGAAATGTATCATTTCCCAAAATCAGAAGTCCAGACACACGGTGGGAAACAGGTGCAGTAGGACCAACGGCTCAATAACGTCATCCAGCTCTGATTCTTTTCTCTGACCACCGTTCGTATCAGCTCCACCTGAAAGCTGGTTCCCCTTGAGTCACAGCGCGACTTTCAGTGCCACCGACTTCATTGTTCGCATGTAGAAGGGAAGCCTCTTCCCAAGCATAGTCTATAAGTTTCTTGTAATCTGATTGAGTCAATGTAGCTTGGCTCACACATACAGTCCTGGACCCCCGCCAGGTCATCACCATCATTTGATTGTCTTAGGTTAATCATGATTTTCATCTGGAGCAGGGGTGGGGTGGGGGAAAAATCTGGGCTCAGTTAGGAAGGAGGAAAGGGAAGTTAGATGTTGGCTCTGCAACCAGCAGTACCCCTTCCATGAAAAAGTGAAAGTATTAGTCACTCAGTCACGTCCAATCTTTGCAACCCCATGGACTGTAGCCCACCAGGCTCCCCTGTCCATGGGATTTTCCAGGCAAGAATACTGGAATGGGTTGCCATTTCCTTCTCCAGGAGATCTTCCCGACCCAGGGATTGAACCCTGGTCTCCTGCATTACAGGTAAATTCTTTACCATCTGAGCCACCAGGTGCTAAATAATAATTTGGTGGATGATACAATAAAAATGAAAGCATGGCCTGATGCTCCTAGGAGTTGTTCCAATGCAGAACAAAGTCAAGTGGCTGAGGCACCGGAATGTCCTTGGTTTGGGGAACCTTTTGCTGATCTAGGAACACCTGACTCCTGGCTCCTTTGCAGCCTGGTGCTTCTACTCCTCAGCCATCCTCTTGCTCAGAGAGAATACTGGTAAACTTTCCAGCTGCACAAAAGCATTAAGAGTTTAGCAGGCAGTATCCATATCTCCCCATCTTAGGCTGTTTCCTTAACTCTGGCGAGGTGCTTAGCAGACCTGCTGCTCTTATGACCCAACCTCTTCAGGCCTCATCAGTTTTCAAGACCAGAAATCTCTCTCTGGAGACAAAGAGTTACAGTCTTTCTTCCCCAGCCTGTATCCTATAATCTACCCAATCCACTTCTCAGGAGAAGGTGGGGGCAGCTGGTAATAAGGGCCTTTGGGATCTGATGGGTCTGTCTTGAAACACCACCTCTACCACCGACCCAGAAGGGGATGACTGGAAGATGACTTAGCCCTCTCTGAGCCCTTTTTCCCTTTCCCGTGTAATAGAGTCTTTATAAATAAAGCACTATCTCCCCTATCTTAAAGAATGAGCTAAAAAAAAAAAAAAAAAAAAGAATGAGCTTCTGCAAACTGCCAGAGTAGGAGAATTTGTCTTTTTTTTCTTTTGTTTTGGGGGTCATGCCATGTGGCATGTGGCATCTTATTCCCCGGCCAGGGATTGAACCCATGCCCCCTGCACTGGGAACATGGAGCCTTAACCACTGGACTACCAGGGAAGTCCCCAGAGTAGCAGAATCTGGGTTTGAGGAAATTAAGACCTTATAGAGAATTGAGGGAAAGGAGCGGGCAACATCAGCAATAAGCCTATAAAAGGTCTCATGAATATATATTTAAAAGTTTTCCTAAAATAGTTTGTAAGAAGGACAAAATGGCAATGACATTTAACACATATTAAAGCATGAATAACAAGTGCTATCCAATTAACTTCTGTTTACATCCCTTGCTTGTAAGAACATTTTCAACATCTCCCCCTGCCCCACCACCTTATGTTTACAGGAAAGTGCTGGAACGTCAGACTGTAGGTAAGCAGATTAAGAGGAGGCTGTTGGTTGGCTTGTTCTCGCTTTCAGGGCTCCATCCATATACTCATTGTCTTTCTGTTGGTTTGCTCGGGTATTCTTTTCTCCCATTCCCCAGAGACCCAGGTTCCAGGCACTGCAGAGAACAAACCCTATGCACCATCTGTCTACACTGGGCCTGCTCCTCCCCTGGGGCGCCCAGTCTCGGGGAAACACAACCACGTCCGCAGCCACCCAAGGAGAAATCTGGGCACTGGCCCTGACTGCCCCCTCACACGAGCTCCTCGGGCCCGGTCCAGCACAGCACCCCTGAGTCCATCAGCCTCTGCCCACACTCATTCCAGGCGCTATAGCTTAGCTTTCATTCCTTACCACTGCAATCACTATCTATCTGGCTTCCCCCAGGCCAACCTGGCTATGCAAGGCAGCCAGAATGGAGACAGATTGGATTCTGTCACTCCCTCTCTTCCAGCCTCTCAGGATCTCTAGTTCCACCCTCCCAGGCCCCGGCCCCATAGACAGCAGTCAATAAAGAACACCCTGCAGTCCCCTAATTATTCCTCACACCCTGTGGATGCCCCATGCTTTTCTACATGTGGATCCAATTGCTCAAAACATTTCCCTCTACCCCAACCCATCTAACCTGTCTTTGCCCTTAAATACTCAGCTCAGATGGAACCACTCTGCCTCAGTTTTATAAAATGAGCATAATAACCTACCTCATAGGTGGTTGGAAGGAATCAATGAGTTCACCCATATAAATCAATAAACATTGTGCCTGGCAGTTGGATAAATGTTAGTTACTATTATCCTCTCCAGGTAGATTTGACCCTGGACCATACTCCCCAGATGAGGTGCTTCCCTCATCACAACCCTTCCCATACTGGATTCAGGTGGAATCACTAGACTGCATTCCTTGAGAGCCTGTGCACGCGTGCTAAGTCACTTCAGTCATGTCTGACTCTCTGCGACCCTATGGACTGCAGCCCACAAGACTCCTCTGTCCATGGGATTCTCCAGACAAGAATACTGGAGTGGGTTGCCATGCCCTCCTCCAGGGGATCTTTCCCACCCAGGGATTGAACCCTCGACTCTTAGGTCTCCTGCATTGGCAGGTGGGTTCTTTACCACTAGAGCCACCTGGCAAGTCCGCTTGAGAGCCTACCCAGGTCGTATTTATCTCTGTGCTCGGAGTAGGGCCGGGAGCACTGAAGGGCTACAGTGAATGCTAGTTGAATGAATAAAGATTCAAGTCAAGAAGCCCTTTGCCACCGCCTGGAAGTCATCCCGGGTGAGTCACAGAAACTTCCTCTTCTGGGACTTCCCTGACCATCCAGTGATTAGGACTCCACACTTCCGCTGCAAGGGGAACGGGTTTGATCCCTGGTTGGGGAACCAAGATCTCACATCTCCCCAGGCTTCTGAAAAAACATCCTGAGATGTCTAGGCTTCTGCCCCAGCACTCCCTGAACAGAGACAACCCTGTCAACTCATGATATTAGTAGCACGACAGGGTGACTCCTTTGCTTAAGAAAGGAAAGAGAGGGGACTTCCCTGGTGGTCCAGTGGTCAAGAATCTGCCTTCCAATGCAGGAGACTTGGGTTTGATCCCTGGCTGGGGAACTAAGACCCCACATGCTGCGGAGCAACTAAGCCCACGTGCCGCAACTAAGACCCAACACAGCCAAATAAATATTTTTTAAAAATTAAAAAAGAAAAACCATGAAGAGGGAAATGACATAGTCATCACTGTCAACCTTGGCAAATAAATGCTGTTATTACACACTCCAGAACTCGAGCAGCGACACGTAATTAGGCACAGTTTCAATCAGCAGCACGATGCAGCTAGGTGGGAGCGCCAGGGTATGAGTGGCTTATTTGCACTCAGAAGAGATGAGGATGTTGATTTTAATGCAAACACTGTCTCGAAGATTCCCAATTAAACACACACATTAATGTGTTTAAGGCCCTACCTGGGCGAAATACTTTTTCTGAGAAAAGGAGCCGGGAGGTGGTATGGCTATGTTTTTGAGTGGCAGCAGCAGGTTTATTAGGACTTATTTTCTGATTACAAAAGTAATATATTTTCATTGTAAACACCTTGGAAAGTATAGAGAACAATATAGAAGAAAATAAAAATCTATAATAATCTTATCACACACTTGATCCTATCACCCATTTGATTCACTCTATCTACAGTCAGTAACTCACTCAATAAATGCTTTCTTCTAGTTCCAGGGCTTTAAATGTCGTCTTTATGCACATGATTCTCAAATTAATATCTCCAACCTCCTCCTCTCCACCAAGCTCCAGACTAGATGTCAAGGGATAAAGCCCTGTGGGTATTTAATAGCATCTAAAACTCAGTGTGGCCACAGTAAACCTCTTGCTCTCTACCCTCTTCTCGCAGAACTGTTTCCCCCTTGGATCTTCCCCAATAAACACCACTGTTAGTCACCCAGTTGCTAAACCCAAAATTAGAAGACAACATGACCTAACCTTCCCACACGTTATCCATCAGCAAGTCTTAACTTTACCTCCAAAAAAATTCCAGTTTCCTATACATCCTCCATCTTTACTACCATACCCCAAGTGCAAGAAGCCAATACTTGTTGCCTGGAATTTTTAAAAATTATTTATTTTTGGCTGTGCTAGATCTTCATTGCTGCGTGGGTTTTTCTCTAGTTGTGGCATTTGGGGGCTTCTCGGTGGAGTGACTTCTCTTGCTATGGAGCACGGGCACTAGGACATGTGAGCTCAATCGTTGCAGGTCCTGGGCTTTAGAGCACAGGCTCAACAGCTGTGATGGAAGAGCTCAGTTGCTCCGTGGCACGTGGGACCTTCCCGGCCCAGGGATCGAACCTGTGTCTCCCGCATTGGCAAGTGGATTCTTTACCACTAAGCCACCGGGGAAGCCCTGTTGCCTGGAATTTCATTAGACCATTTCCTAACCCATTTCCTGGCTTTCTCTCTTCTTTGGACAGCAGTCAGAATGATAGCTGGCTATTTTCTTAAGCCAGATACCCGAAAGTAGAATTGCAAAACACAAATAATTTTAAGTCTTGATTATATATGTACATGTATCCAAGTCGATTTCCAGAAATCATCTCCTAATAGCCCATCCCAGCTGTGTCTGAACATCTAGTTCTGAGACAGCATCCCCAGTTGCACCACACACTTGGCCAAGAGCAACCCTGGATCTTTTCATCATTGGCTTACATTCCTATCTCTGCAACTGACTGAAGCAATGACTTCTTCTTTGATCTTTTCATATCTATATACCAGCATGAATTTTCAGTCTTTGGTACAAATGAATAAAAAATATAATTAACAATATTTTCTTATAATTGAACTTAGTATCTATCTGGAACCCCCATGTTGTCTAATGGTAGTGGTTTAATCACTGAAGTGCCTGACTCTTGTGACCCCATGGACTGTAGCCTGCCAGGCTCCTCGGCCTGGAATTTTTCAGGCAAGCATATTGAACTTGCCATTCCTTTCTCCAGGGGATCTTCCCAACCCAGGGATCGAACCTGAGTCTCCTACACTGCAGGCATATTCTTTACCAACTGAGTCACCAGGAAGCCCCAAACTCAAACCTATTTAATTCTAAATACACTCAATCACTTAGGGGTTTTCTACACCACTTCTAGTTTAAACTCAGTCAATTTGGACTTTGCCTAGCCTTTCCTTCAGCTCATGACCTGAGATTTATCTAAGTTGATAGACATAGCACGATAGAAGGGACTTTATAGAATCATGGCCCCAGACAGAAAAGGGGGAGTGGGATATGGTTTATAGCTGTCATCTGTTCTGGCTGGAATCTACTAAGAAGAACTTTGTGTTTTACAGTCTTTTTCAGCTGAGATATCCCCTACCCACCATAAACACCAGATGTCAGTGGATCCAAGCAGCCCATGTCTGACCCTCAATAGAGGGTCAGCCATCGCTGAGGATCCTTGGGGATGCAGGAACTTGCAGACAGTTCTCCATGGCAGTGGACAGGTCTCTGTGTCCTTCTGACATTCCTCTTCCGCTTCAGTCCCCACACTGCCTCTCTGGGCTTGTGTTTGGGGAGTTCTGACCAGGCCCTTACTGCAGGCTTTCAAAAACTATCCAAGCATTTGATCAGCTCCTGGCCTGGGATTAAGCTCAGAGAGGAGAGGATTAGCGTGGTAAACGTGCAGACACGCTGCAGCCCAGATCCTTTGTCATGGAAGGACTTGCAGCCCAGCTGCAGGGAGTGAGTGAGTCAGCAGATGGTCTCCAGCTGTCAGCTCCTCTGAGATGCAAACAGCCACCTCTCTCAAGGTCATGCCCTTCCCAGAGCATCTTGTGCTGAAGACTAAGGTGGAGATATAAAGGTTCAGCCATTTCACCGAACCCAGAGTCCATGGGTAAGCGATACTAGTTCCACGGCTCAGTCAGGCTTGCGTCCCAGTATACTTCCCCTTTGGCCCAGTGCTGCTTTCTTATCCTTTATTTCTTCGATGCTAATTCTGTGTCAGCATTTTGCACTTCTAACTTCACCTGAGTTTGCCTGCAGAGAACCGATCCGGGAACATTGCTGAGCTGAGCCACGTTTAGGGGTCGCTCTCAGAAATACTGCTACTCTGCTGCTTCTCCTGGGACCCCTTGGTCTCCATACATGTAGCCTGTGAAATCTCTATAGACTCTATACAACTAGACCATTAACTTTTCATTTTATATATTTTTTTATTTTTTATCTATCATCACATAGTCTCCCCAAATCTATTATAAACATCATAGCATATGGCTCTTGGCACAAGAAAAGCCAAGTTTTTGAAACTCAGAAACCTTTTCTATCAACCTGTTTTCTTTGCCAGGACTTTGAAAAGTCTCTTTGAAACTCAAGATTGAGAACTGATGCCTTTGTTCTCTTTGTATGACTGTAGCCTCCCTTCCTTGAGGCAATGAGCTTAGACTGCCCTAGCGGCTGTGTGGAATGATAGAAAGTTCCCATGGTATATTAGAAATGTGGAGGTGGCTGTGTGTGGAATATGGAAAATACTTCAGCTAACTCAAAATCTTATGCTAGCTTATTTGCTAAACACCCATAGCCTTTTAAATGCCACTGAAAACAGTTGAAGCTCCAGTCTGTGCTGGTTCTGAAATCCAGACATGGGAGGTGAAGCTATTGAGGTGAGAGTTCCCTAAAATCATAATTGCACTACCTAAAAGCTAAATGATGTTCTATTGAGGACTTGGAAATAACTTTTCTCCTCAAAAAAAGATGTGAAGTCATCTGAAAGAGAGTAGCACATAAAGAGTGGGGCTCTCTTACAGCTCAGTAGATACATCCTTCAAAAGATGGACTTAGAAATGTTCAAGCTATATCAAAATAAAGAGTTCTAATAATTTGTTTTTTTTTTAAGGGACTTCCCTGGTGATCCAGTGGCTAAGACTCTGCTTTCCCAATGCAGAAAGAACTAGATCCTGCATGCTGCAACTAAAGATCCTGCATGCTGCAAATAAGACCCAGCACAGCCAAATAAATAAATAAAAACAAACATTAAAAAAAGAAGAGAGTCCCAGAAGCTGATGCAGACAGTCCTACTGGAAAGTCCTTACCTTTGTGTAGGTTGAGAAATGCAAAATGTTTATTCCTTTCCAGTGGTGACTCACAGTGAGTCACAATCTGTTCAGTCCCTCCCTTAGAATCCAGACTGGTCCTCTGACACACGTTAACCAGCAGACTGCAGAGGAAGTGATGCTGTGTGGTTTGGGGGCATAACGCTTAAGACCTATCTGCTTCCAACTTTATGCTTTTGGGAGCTCTGAACCCCCATGTTAGAAGACTGCCAACACTGCTGAAGAGTCTGTATGGAAAAGCCATGGAGAGAGAGGGCCTGAGATTATATAGAAAGGGAGGAGGCCCAGTCATCCCAGCTGAGCTGAGCCCTTACTGACCTGCCAACTGAAAAGGGAGACCTCCAGTCAGGCTGGTAGAAGAACTGTCTTGCTGAGCCCAGTTCATTTTGAAGATGTATGAGAAACAACATGACGTAAAACAACTTCTGTTTTAAGTTGCTAAGTTCTGTGGTTGTTATTACCTATTCAATTCACCTTACTCCCTCTGTGCTAATTCCTGGATCACCCAACAAATTTCCAACCCATCCCTGACCCTGAGCGCCGGCCCAGCCATGCAGTTCCGGCTTCAGGGAAAGAACACACTAGTGAAAGACCGGTGAGAACTTTCTTCCTGGCTTGCAGAGGGCTGACTTCTCACTATGTCCTCCCAAGACCTTTCCTCAATGTGTGCGTGCAGAGAGAGTGCATGCTCTCTGATGCTTCTCTAAGGACACTAATCCTATCAGATCAGGGCCCTGCCTTACAATCTCCTCAACCGTCTGCTTATAGGCCCTGTCCTATAACAATGGTTAAAGATACAGATCAGTTAGAAAGCAACAGGGAAGGGAGTGGAGGAAGTGCCTGCCTAGTGAAGTGAAGTGAAGTCGCTCAGTCGTGTCCGACTCTTTGCCACCCCATGGACTGTAGCCTGCCAGGATCCTCAGTCCATGGGATTTTCCAGGCAAGAATACTGGAGTGGGTTGTCATTTCCTTCTCCAGGGGATCTTCCCGACCCAGGGATCAAACCCGGGTCTCCTGCACTGTAGGCAGACGCTTTACTGTCTGAGCTACCAGGGCAGCCAAGCTCAGGTGGTAAAGAATCCATCTGCAATGCAGGAGACCCCAGTTTGATTCCTGGGTCAGGAAGATCCCCTGGAGAAGGGATAGGCTACCCACTCCAGTATTCTTGGGCTTTGCTTGTGGCTCAGCTGGTAAAGAATCTGCCTGCAATGTGGGAGACCTGGGTTCGATCTCTGGGTTGGGAAGATGTCCTGGAGAAGGGAAAGAATACTCCAGTATTCTGACCTGGAGAATTCCATGGACTAAGAGTCAGACATGACTGAGCCTGCCTAGTGGCTGTTTATTTTCTGTGACCTAGGATACAAGATCATCTGTTGATGATGAGTGGATATGGAGATAGTGGAGACCAGAGGAAAAGCACAAAGCTTTAGAAAAGAGTGAAGGAAAGAGACAGGACAGTGGAAACCTTGGCATGGAGGATTGAAAGCTCTACGACAGGTGAAGGCATGGATGTGAAATGAAGCTAACCCAAGCCTGGTGAAGCACTTTAATTTGGGAGCCATCAGGGGTTCAGGAACAGAAACATAGGGGGAAAAAAGCAGTGAATTTATCCCAGGTAGGAGAAAAGGAAGGAGGGGAAGGGAGAGGAGAGGAGGAGTGTGGGTCAGTATGTGGTTGTGGGTCTGTGGATGGGTGCCTGGAGCTGGGGATGGAATGAGGGGGTTGAATGTTCATGGGCCCCAGGCTAGGTTAGGAAAGGAGCAAAAATGAGATCGAATTAGAAACTTTGGGATAAAAGTAAAGAGAGGACTTAGGAGTGTCTGAAACATAGCCTCTCATTTCCCAAGGACTCATGAAGGTTAATGATTCTATTTGTGTCTAAACTTGACAAAGCTGGGTTTGGTAGCAGTTTGGTTCCTTTCAGACTTGGTGCCTTTCTTTCCTAGGATGGACTGCCTAGCTCGCACACTCATCTGCTGGATCATTTTTGTTACAAAGCCACAGAGATAATGGGAAATTTGTATGAAATTGTATTTATAAAGACAGGCTCCTCAAGAAAGATTAATTGAGAATTTCACCAACTGAAAAAGACACATTTCCTTAGAAGAGAGAGATGACTACTTGAGGTATCTGTGATATGACTCTCATACGTCAGTGGTGGGAGAATTCTCCCAGATGGTCCCCAGTCGTGTCCATAGCCCTGGCATAGCTTTGGGGCCACCAGCTCAGCCCCTCCTAACTATGTGACCTAGGGCATTTAAATCAACTTTCCTGAGCCTATTTCCTAACCTTGAAAATGACTTCCCTTCCAGGGCTGTTGTGTGGGCAGAATGAGACAATGGATATGAAATCCTGCAAGAGTTAGTCACTAATTACTTGGTGGAAGTAAGTGTCCCACCATTCCAGATTACTTGAAGGCTGATTTTTTTTTTAAGGAGCAGACTTTCCTGGAGGATGATCTGGGAGAGGCTTACTCACTGCTTTAAAGGAAGTTCCTTCAGGTTCCATTCAGCTCTACTGAAAAACTGAAGTACGGTGGAGTCCATGAAGCTTGCTGCCCATGTCAGAAGCAGCTCCTGGGTTGGCGGCCATGGTTCTCAAGGCTTACCATGCTTCACAGGCACCTGGAAGGCTTGTTAAGCAATAGATGGCCACGTTCTTCCTCCAGAATTTCTCAATCATCACCCAGGGTGGGGCTTGAGAATTTCCACATATAGCAAGTAGCCAGGTGCCGCTGCTTTGGTTCAGGAGCCCACACTTTGAGAATCATCCCTGATCAAAAATAACCACAGCCCTGATCCCAGGTATGGCTCCCCACGTGGCCTCTCTTTCGGAGACACCGGCTCTGCTTCCTGCTTGCAAAGGAAGACCTTCTGCATTTCACAGATTAGTAAGGACCCTTTGCCCTTCTTTCCCAATCAGTGGTCAGAAGTGAAAGTCACTGGCTGTTAGTGATTCAGCTGGAGAGCTGGCTTGGCCAGTGGTCCAGGGAAGAGGGTTTAACCACACACCTAAATGAATGGGTTTGATCAATAATTAAATGAGCTGTTCCTGGCATGATTGTGATGGTGAAGCCGTGGTCACGCCGCCTGGTGAGGGAGGCAGTTAGGAGCGGTTTTGCTTGTTCATGCTGGGTTCAAAAGGGCTTCAGGGAGTTAGAAACTGAGCCAGACAGAATAAAAATAATTTTTAAAGGAGGAAACCGGCCCTACTGAGAGGTGATGGTGAAGGGACTATAAAGTGTTGCTAAGGGTTGGTTTCTAAACCTCCTTCTCATACTTGGGAGTTGCCAAACTTATAAACAGCTCCCACAAAAGAGACGGAAACTGCCAGGCACTTGCCTCCTGGCGCTTCCTGGCATTTACAGGACCTGATGGAGACTCTGTCCTTGAGTCCACTAACTTCAGACTCCACCAGAAGTTAAGGACCCAAGAAGCAGGCATCACCAAGAATCCACCTGCCAATAGGCAGGACAACAACACTGAGTTTCTAGAAGCATCTGGGGCAGCAGTCCAAGAAACCTCACAAGCATACAGGTGGTTTCAGGTATGTGAACCGTGGTACCCAATGCCTAGGGAAGGCTGCAGTGTTGCCTCCACCAGACCAGTGCTCTGCCTGCTGGCTGCAGCCTGGTGTCAGAGGGATGGGGTGGGGGGGGGGGGGCGGCACTTTTTGTCTGTTTTTATTTTATAACTTTTTCTCCCAGTTAAGAACCCTCTGCAACTCAGGGTATGTTCCAAATAAACTCTTAAATTAAAAAAAAACGAACTTTGAGTTCTGCTCTTTCATTTTTTAGTCACTTTGAACAAATCTCTTAGCCTCTCCAAGCCATAATTGCTTAAACTGAAAATGTTGCTTAGTGGATAAATCATGTCTTTTGCGACCCCATGGACTGTAGCCCGCCAGGCTCCTTTGTCCATGGAATTTTCCTGGCAAGAATACTGGACTGAGTTGTCATTTCCTTCTCCGGGACATCTTCCTGACCCAGGGATCAAACCTGAGTCTCCAGCATTGGCAGACAGATTCTTTACCACTGAGCCACCAGGGAAGCCCAAGCTGAAAACAGAGAAGAGTAATTTCTACATAAAGAAAGAAGGGCAGTAAAATGAAATAAATATGTGAAAATGCTTTGAAAACCATATCGTGTTATAAAAATGTGAATTACTGCATTTATATAAATACGGGCTAACACCCATGCCCTGTCGATGACAAAGGCTATATTTTGGCCCGTCTTCCAAATTAGTGAGCCTTTTCCTTCTCTGTGTTCATCAGTAACTCAAAGCATATCTGCTTAAAGCATTTTCACAATACATTTTAATTAGCTGTTGGCTAATCTATCCCATTGGACTATGAGTTCCTCAAGGGTAGAATAATTAGATCTTTTATTTTCCTCTGATGTCTACTGGTACATAGTAGGTTCATAGTCATTGTCAGTTGCCTGAAAAAAAAAATTAAAATTTGCTGGGGCCTCCATGAGTATACCAGGAAGCTTACAGCTCAGATGTAACTCTCGCTTTCTTCCTTTGCAGTACTTGAATCTGTAGCAAAACACCCCAATGGACAAAGGGAGCAACTGGATGGAATACGCTCCTGGCGAAGCTCCTGCAGGTACAAGTGATGGACACAAAGGAGGAAATGCGTCTTAATTGGTAGCGTGAAAAACATTTCCCAGGTGCTCGACTGGGTTGTAAGTGCCATCTGTCCTGCCACAGAGGATTAGAGGGAAGAACAACACCTTGCTCTGGGTTCTGGGGATGGTGTAGGCATCGAGGTGAGTGTTGATATTAACTTGTCTGTGCTCTGCCTGGATAATTGCAGGCAAGGGAATCTGTCTAGGGTTTCTTATCTTGAAATCAAATGGATGATGCAGTGGCAGGTTTCCTGTTCCCAGATGTTCCGCTGCATTTTTTACAGGGCATTCTGGGAAGAATTAGAATTCAACAATTTCGGGCCTATCCTGGAAGGTTCTGGGTCAATATGTGTGCTCAGTCGCTCAGTTGTGTCCAAATTTTTGTGAACCCCCATGGCCCACCAGGCTCCTCCGTCCATGGGATGTCCCAGGCAAGACTACTGGAGTGGGTCACCACTTCCTTCTCCAGGGGATCTTCCTGACCCAGGGATAGAACACGAGTCTCTTTCCTCTCCTGCATTGGCAGTGGATTTCCCACCACTGCACTACTGGGAAGCCCTCTGGGTCAATATACTCCATGTTATTTGATGCTTGATCTTTCAAGGGAATGAGAAATAAAATTTACTTCTTCATTCTGGCCCTGTCTTCTCTTAGACATCCTCTTTTACTTTTTTATTAACTCCAGAATTACTGAGTTCCCATCACAGGGACACTAAGGAAGAGATGACATTTTTTTCTGAACTCAGGAAGTTCCTTTCTTGGGTGGGAGGTGGGGAGGGCATCAGACATGTAAACAAAATACAACACAATGTAATAAGTGGATATAATAGATACACAAAGAATCTTGGGGAAAGAGAGGGATATATACATACAGTCATATATGATATCTGATGGCATTATTAGCTAAAAGATTCCTGGAACTTTCAGCTACTCTGTCCAATAAATCTTTTTGTGTAAGCTAGTTTGCTGTCAGTTTCAGGCATTTCCAATAATACAGGAATCATAGGAGGGCTGGGTGCACCAGAGAATATGTTGCATGCAATGCCATGAAAGAACAAGGCCTGTCTTTGGAATGTTGAGATAACTGATACAACTGCACTTTCATCATACGGTCCAGATGATTCTAAACATGCATAAGAACCCCTGCTTTGAAGAGTACCCATCTATTGGTATCTGACAAATCCCAATTTTGATCCTTCATTAAAGCAGATTTTTTTCAAAAACTTTATACAGTTACTCATCACACTCACCCTATGGAAATAAGCTTAAGAAATTTTAATCCTATATCCTTGGCTTTCAATGCCAATATAGACTTCTTGAAAGGAGGCCTAAACAATTTACCTAAGTATTCTTTCTAAAATAAGGGAATTCCTTTCCTTAGACATATCATGGCACCTGGGTTGGGATAACGTTTCTCCTTGGCACCCACAAATGAAGAATCAATGGGTAAGGAATGCATATATATATCAATCTTACTGCTTGGAGTATTTTGGGGAGGGCAGCATTATATACATTGATGAATATTAAGACGTTAATGCCCCTTTGCCTAATTCATGTGTCAACCTGAAGTCTTGTACTGTGCAAAGTAATACTTGGGACTTCCCTGGTAGTCCAGTGGTTAAAACTCTGCACTCCCAATGCAGGGGGCATGGGTTTGATCCCTGGTTGGGGAACTAAGATCCCACATGCTGAACAGTGCAGCCTAAAAATAAAATAGTTTTTTTTTTTTTTAAAGTAAAACTCAGTGAGGAACAGCAGCCCTATGATCAGTGAAACAGTAATAAAAGAATGACATTCACTTACTGCATAACTTCTCTGTGTCCAGTTTCTACTCTGTGTGTTTATATGCTGGACCCAATTCTGTTGTTGAAACAACCAAAAACTGAGGCCCCAGGGCATTTAAATAATTTGCCTGCAGCTAGTGGAAGTCAGGATGGGAATCCAGGTGTTACCTTTCCAACACACTCACCTCTCTGCCTCTCCAATTCCCTTACTAGTAGTTTCAAATCCGCCCTCAGTGTCTGCTTCTGGGCAAGTGAGTTTCTGGCTCTTTCAGCGTCTACAGTGGAAGGTGACCTTTCGGCAAAGAAGTCTGAAAGAAGAGAGGGCATAGCCATTTGGAAGGTTGCCCCGGTGAGCCACATGGGACAAGGCTGACGATACTGGAAGCATTTACTCCTGAGGGGAGAAAGGGCATGATGACTCTTCCCCAAACATCCCAAGTCCCTCACTTGAGCACTTTAGAACAGTGGTCTCCAACCTCTTTGGCGCCAGGGACCAGTTTTGTGGAAGAAAACTTTTCCCCAGACCAAGGGGGTGAGGGGTGGCTGCAGGATGATTCCAGTGTGGGACATTTGTTGTGCATTTTGTTTCTGTTATTATTACACCAGTTCCACCTCAGATCACCAGGCTTCAGATCCTGGAGGCTGGGGACCCCTGCTTTAGGAGGTAAACTTAGGATCGTGGTGGAGAGTTCAGTAAGAATCTTCTAAGACCAGTGATCAAGAGAATGGGCTGAATATCAAAGAGGTGACCTAAGGAATTCAGATCCAGGGGGCAGTTCGTGGGAAAGAAGTGCTCTGGTCTCAGACAGACTGGGGTTGGTCCAACTCTGCCCACATCTGAGCTCTGGAACCTAGGACAGATGATTTACACTCCCTGTCTCCTTCCTCATTATATATTAATATCTTAATAATACCTATTCTGCAGGCTTGTGAGAATTAGAGGTAATACATATTCAGAGCTGCCACAGAGCAATGGAAATAATACTATGATAGTGGTTGCCATAGATTGGACATCTCTCTTAGCTGTTTTAGATTCAAGAATCCAACAGCAAGAGTGGAGCCCTAAAATATATTACCTGTAGAGATCCCTCCAGGGTAAAGAGAGCTTTTGTAATCATCACTTCTCAAAATGTGGAGAGAGAGCAGCACTGATGGGAGGACAGCGGAAGTATTCCACAGGAAGTTTTCTTCTTGCTGCATGCTGTGTTGTGGGAGGGATCGGAGAGGTTCCCCTATTATGTATATTTCATCTCCAATAAGAGATCAGTTTGCTCTGACGTAACCGCAGGGAGCCCGTTATTTACCTTCGATCCCTGTAAAATTCTCACTACTGAGTTTACAGTTGATTGATTGTTCATTCCACATACTATAATTGCTTCATTAGAGGCTTCAGATGGTTCATTGTGTTGGCAACTTCCTGTAAAGCTGTCTGCACAATCAGGGCCAGACACATGCCACTTGAGTCATCAGGAACTGAAGCATTTGTTTGTTTGTTTGTGTGTATGTGTGTGTGTGTTTGCAAAAGGCAGCATATTACAGGGAGTTTAATCCTGAGGCTGTGGGGGCCGCACCGGGGCAAACAGATCTACATGATCTCAGTCACTGCAGGGCCAAAATTCCCATCCTTTTATTTATTTTGATGGTACCACACGGCATCTGGGACCTTACTTCCCTGGCCAGGAATGGAACCCATGTCCCCTGCATTGGAAGTGTGGAGTCTTATCCACTAGACCACCAGGGAAGAACCAGCATCCATTTATTAATGACTCCATGGTTTATAGCTCCAGCCCCATGTCTCGGGAACTTCGGAATGAGATAGCCAAACACCACAAGATAGCCGCCATCCTTGCTTGGATTGCTCCATGGGCATCTCCAACTAACGTCCCTGATACTGAATTTCCAATCCCTACTGCATCCATACCCCCAACCCTGTCCTCTCCTATCCCCATCTCAGTAGACACCACCATCCATACAGACACAGAGTCTCTGGTCATCGTCCACGTGTCCTCCAATTCCCTCACGCTTACACCCAATCACTAAGCTCAATCAATTCCTCTTTCTGCTTTTTTTTTTTTTTAAATCAGTGGGGTGCTCCCTCATTTCCATGGTCACTTTGTGGTCTAAACTTCCATTATTTCTTCCATGGATATAGCAATAGCCTCTTCTATTTGAGCTCCCTCCAGCCCCTAGGAGCAGAGCCATCTATTAAAAACTCAAGCCTGAGAACATTACCGCCATATTGAAAACCCTTCAAAAACTTTCCAGGAGGCTTCCCTGGTGGCTCAGTGGCAAAGACTCTGCCTGCCAATGCAGGAGACATGGGTACGATCGCTGGTCCCAGAAGATCCCACATGCCCAGGAGCATCTAAGCCCGTGTCTCACAACTATTTGGACCTGTGCTCTAGAGCCTCAGAGCCACAACTACTGAAGCCCTCATGTCCTAGAGCCTGTGCTCTGCAACAAGAGAGGCCACCGCAGTGAGAAACCCTCACACTGCAACTAGAGAGTAGCTTCTGCTCTCCACAGCTATAGAAAAAGCCCATGTAGCAACAAAGAACCCCGCTAAGTCCAAAATAAAGAAAGAAAACTTCCCAGTGTCCTCAGGGAAAAATTCTTAACTGACCGTGTTACACCTGGTTATACCTTTTTCTTAGCACCTTGTATTCCTTCCTCTTCTTCTTATTCAAAAAATTCCTTATTCTTCAGAACCCTCATTACTCCCTGATGTCAGGAGCTGTGTCTTTCTTGTTTACCACCGATTAACCCCAGGATTAGCAGGCTGCCAACAACACAGAGATGGACATGACTAGCAACTGAGCAACAACCACAACCACAGAGAAGGAGCTGAGGAACTATCCACTGACCTGAGACGCCAAAGAACAAGAAGGTGTGCCTGTTAGCTGGCTTTTCACCCCTTTCCCCTTCCACCCCTTTAGGGATGGAGAGAGAAACACTTCAAAAGCCAAATGGCAAAACTTAACAGATCCAATCACCCTGAAGATGGGACACAGGGCCCCGCACAATTGTGCTTCTCCAGCCTCAGCTCCCGCAAATCCTACACTCTCCGCCCACATCCACCACAGGTCTGTGCTCGGTGCCAGGAATTTTCTTTGTTCCTCAAACACCCCATCTCATTCAAGACCACCACTGCTTTTCATATTACATTTCTCTGCTGAGAAGGTCTTTTCCCCCCTTCCTTTCCTGGGGAAATCTGTTTCCTCCTTGAGAAGTCATATGGTCAGTGACCATATCTCTGACTTCCCAGGTGAAGACAGCTGTTCCTCTCTTGTCTTAGTCTGCTTGGGCCGCCATAAGACAATGCAATAGACTGGGAGGCCTGAGCAGCAGAGCGTTAATTCTTACAGTTTGGGAGGCTGGGAAGTCAAAGATCAAGGTGCCTGCATGGTCAGGCTCTGGTGAGAACCCTCTCCCTGGCTTGCCTTTTTGCTGTATCCAAACATGGTGAGGAGAGAGCAAGGTCTCTTCTTCAGTTCAGTTCAGTCAGTTCAGTCACTCAGTCGTGCCAACTCTTTGTGACCCCATGAATTGCAGCATGCCAGGCCTCCCTGTTCATCACCAACTCCCAGAGTTTACTCAAACTCATGCCCATCGAGTTGGTGATGCCATCCAGCCATCTCATCCTCTGTTGTCCCCTTCTCCTCCTGCCCCCAATTCCTCCCAGCATCAGGGTCTTTCCAATGAGTCAACTCTTCGCATGAGGTGGCCAAAGTATTGGAATTTCAGCTTCAACATCAGTCCTTCCAATGAACACCCAGGACTGATCTCCTTTAGGATGGACTGGTTGGATCTCCTTGCAGTCCAAGGGACTCTCAAGAGTCTTCTCCAACACCACAGTTCAAAAGCATCAATTTTTCGGCACTCAGCTTTCTTCACAGTTCAACTCTCACATCCATACATGATCACTGAAAAAACCATAGCCTTGACCAGACAAACCTTTGGTTGGCCAAGTAAAGTCTGACACTGTTTCCACTGCTTCCCCATCTATTTGCCATGAAGTGATGGGACCAGATGCCATGATCTTAGTTTTCTGAATGTTGAGCTTTAAGCCAACTTTTTCACTCTCCTCTTTCACTTTCATCAAGAGGCTATTTAGTTCCTCTTCACTTTCTGCCATAAGGGTGGTGTCATCTGCATATCTGAGGTTATTGATATTTCTCCCAGCAATCTTGATTCCAGCCTGTGCTTCTTCCAGCCCAGCGTTTCTCATGATGTACTCTGCATATACGTTAAATAAGCAGGTTGACAATATGCAGCCTTGACATACTCCTTTTCCTATTTGGAACCAGTCTGTTGGTCCATGTCCAGTTCTAACTGTTGCTTCCTGACCTGCATACAGGTTTCTCAAGAGGCAGGTCAGGTGGTCTGGTATTCCCATCTCCTTCAGAATATCCCACAGTTTATTGTGATCCACACAGTTGAAGGCTTTGGCGTAGTCAATAAAGCAGAAATAGAGGTTTTTCTGGAACTCTCTTGCTTTTTCGATGATCCAGCAGATATTGGCAATTTGATCTCTGGTTCCTCTGCCTTTTCTAAAACCAGCTTGAACATCTGGAAGTGTTCGGTTCACCTATTACTGAAGCCTGGGTTGGAGAATTTTGAGCATTACTTTACTAGCGTGTGAGATGAGTGCAATTGTGCAGTAGTTTGAGCATTCTTTGGCATTGCCTTTCTTAGGGATTGGAATGAAAACTGACCTTTTCCAGTCTTGTGGCCACTGCTGAGTTTTCCAAATTTGCTGGCATGTTGAGTGCAGCATTTTCACAGCATCATCTTTCAGGATTTGAAATAGCTCAACTGGAATTCCATCACATCCACTAGCTTAGAAGGGAGCTAATCCCACCATGAGGGCCCCACCCCTACCCTACTTGCACATTTTACTATGTAATCATTATAATGGCTATGAATATCTTGCACTTGCTGTAGACTTCATATTCTTTATTTCATTTAATTCCCACACTATACCAAGAGGGTGGTACTTTTGTCCCCATTTTAGGAATGAAAAAAAAAAAAAACAGATTCCAAGTGCCCAAAAGTATCCAATCACCAAGAGGTGACCTCAAGCCTGGAATTGGGGCTTGACCCCACAGCTAGGATTTAACCACTCTCCCATACTGCCTAGACCACCGCTTGGTGAATGTTTCTGTATAGAGACAGATAGACAGTATTTTGAACTTCCTGGGCCATACATGCTCTGTCATAACTATTTAGCCCTGCCACTGTATGCAAAAGCAAGCAGCCACAGACAGTACATACATGAATAGATATGGCTGTGTGCCAATACAACTTGATTTATGGACTCCAGAATCTGAATTTCATATAGTTTTCAACGTGTTACAAAATGTTCTCCTCTTGATTTTTCTTTCCAAACCACTTAAAAATGTAAAAACCATTCCCAGCTCACAGGCTACACAAAGACACTTCATTTGCTGATCCCTGGCCTAAACAACTGCAACTTCAATAGTAAATATTTGTTTGAGATATCTCACTTCTCCAATACCTCCTGTCCCATAATTGTCATTCCGTGTCTCCAACAGCCTTCTTAGCATTTCCCACTGCAGGGTGTTTTAACCCATTATTCCCTCGGCCTGGAACGTATGTCCCGCATAGAGCAACAGGGTTTCTTCCTCAGGTCCCTTCCCAAACGAGGCTTTGTCAGCGAGGTCATCTCTGGCTGCCCTGTGTAAAGCTGTCATAGCCCTCATCACTCCTTCCCTCCTTCATCCTGCTTTATCTTTCTCCTTAGAACTCACTACCCTCTTTCCAACCACATACCTCCCCCACTTATCCTGTTTGTTATCTTACCTCCACTAGAATATGAGCTACAAGCAGGCAGGGCCTTCTGTTTTGTTCACAAATGGAAACCCAGAACCTAGAAGGATATGTAACCTAGTAAGAGCTAAATAAATATTTTATCAATCTATTCATGCACCGTCATCCATGAACATCTAGCACAGAGGAGAGTCTCAAAAATAAAAGCCTAGGGACTTCCTTGGTTGCCCAGTGATTAAGACCCTGTGCCTCCAATGCAAGCAGCACAGTTTGATCCCTGGTCGGGGAATTAAGGTCCCACACAACCCATAGCAGAGCCAAAAAAAAAAAAAGCTTGGACAAATAGAGAAGGTATGTATCCAGTTTCTCCTGAGATCTTCCATTTTAGGGTTTGTGGAAAAGTCTCGTTTCCCATGGAGTTTGCACAGGAGGAAAACATGCCCTTGCTTTTCCCTCTGGCCTCCCTGTGAGGCACTGATCTGTGATGAGATTTCTTTGAGGCGTGAACTCCTGACCTTGTTCCTTCTGGAATGCCGAGCTGGAGGCTCTTGGGGAGGAGGCAGGACGTGACTGGGGCCTGGGCATCAGCCCCAGACAGGAGCAGCAGATGGAGCCCGGGACAGCTCAGTGAGGAAGGCACAGAATCCTGGCAGAGGAGGGGCAAGGTGAGTGCCAGGGCTCCTGGGCGGGCTGGCAGAGGAGCACGGGCTTCTTGTTAAGTTAATTGAGGTAATTTTTGCTGCCACCTTTTGGATAGTGACAAAATTCTCCTTCTTCCAGTCACTGGTCGCATCTCTGACTCCTGCCTCGTTCCATTGTACAGAGATAGTGGTCTAAATTTAGCTCCATTTATTTAGCTATTCCTTAAAACTTTGTCACTTGAAAAATAATTATAGGATTTCTCTGACAGACTCTGTAATACATGGAGCGCACCAAATTACAGGTATAATTTGGAGATCCAACTGGGATCGCCAAATAAAATTGATAGCAGTGACCTAATTCCAGAGTCATCCTTGTGGCCACTGGAGAGACTGTGTTCCTTAGACTCCTCTGTTTAAACTGCATATTAAGCTGAGAGGGTGAAGGAATGAAAAGAAATGAAAAGAAGTGGTCTCTAGCCTCAGGTATGGGTCCTGGGGAAAGTCCAGTCTTCCTTCTGCTTGGCAGAGCTGGGAAGACCACCCAGGCTCCCAGAAAGTTAGACACGCTCCCCACAAGTGCAGAGGAAGCCAGGCTGAGCCATGCTCTGTCTATCCACCCAGAGAAGAGCCTGACATCAGTGACCTCTAGGAGAGGGCTTTTATTCTTCTCTTAAAAAAAATAAAAAATAAAAAAATTCTTTTGGATTTTCTGTGATTATAAACTGCAGAATCCAAAGTCAGTCTCCCAAGAGAAAAATGATGCCCAGCAGGAAAAGAATAGGTCCCTCTGGGGAGTGAAGACCCCACTCAGTGGAGTCCTGGTGGACATAAAAGCCATGGGGAGACGAGTAACTCTGTTTTCGATTCATTCCACAAATGGTACTGCGTTCCCACTTTGGTATCGTCCCTGGGGACCTGTGGCAAAACAGTGGAACAAGGGTGAACTATTCAGCCTAAAACCTTACAGAAGAGCCCAGGAAGGGCAAAGAGGGCCCAGGAAGTAACGTTGGAGTAGTGATTGGGCCTAGAGGATGGCACTGCCCTGCTGGTGAGCAGTGATGTCTGCGGATTTTAATCACACTTTTCACAGGTGGTTCATCTGGACTTTCCAGGGTGGTGTAAAGGGCTCTCTGATCATATATCTTTCCCTAGGGTGCTGGATGGAGGCGAGGGTCCAGGGCTGTAACGAACCCTTCCAAGGTTCACCCTGGCACACCTGTGGGCTAAGACCACTTCCAGCCCTAAGACCCAGCTGGTCCACTTGGAAGGGATTGTCTTGGCTCTTCACTCCAAGCTCTCTATTTGTCAGAGTCACTGCCTCGAGCCCAGAGCAAGGTAAGTGACGTGTCTCAGACCACAGAGCAAAGCTGAGGCCACGCCGTGAAAAGGAACCAGGTCCCCACGTCTCAGTCCAGGGCTGCTATGTGTCAAGCAACTCCTGGGCCAGTGGGAAGAGCGCTGGCTTTGGAGCCAGATGTTCTTAGACAGGACTCCAGACCCTGCCACAGAGGCATGGGTAGGCCTCTCAGTGCCTCTGTTTGCCCATCTGTAAAGTGGGGATGCTCATCTCCAGTGGGTCTCCTGCTTTGTGAGGTTATCAGAACCAAATGCTCCAACCCCAGGGAAAGCGTGCTGTAAGCGGTAAAGTGCCGGGTGAGTATTGCTCCCTGTCACAGTTTCTCATCCGTGATTCTCATCCCAAAGGGGCCCAACCCACCAGCTTCAGCGCCCAACAGAGCAGCGTGTATGGACAGGAATGGTGAGCGGGGAGGGTGGAGGCCCAAGTGCCTCTTTAAAAAAAAAAAAAATTTTTTTTATTTATTAAAAAAAATGTTTGATGTGTACACACTGCTGTATTTATTTATTTATGGTGCTGGCTCTTTGTTGTTGCACATGGGCTTTCTCTAGTTGCAGTGCACAGGGCTTCTCCTTGCAGTGGCTTCTTTTGTTGCGGAGCATGGGCTCTAGGCTCGTGGGCTTCCGTAGTTACGGCACAGGGGGTTAAGAGTCGGGGCACACAGGCTTAGCTGCTCCGAGGCATGTGGAATTTTCCCAGACCAGGGATCAAGCCCATGGCCCCCGTGCTGACATGTGGATTCTTATCCACCGCGTCACCAGTGCATGCCTGCTAAGTTGCTTCAGTCATGTCTGACTCTTCGTGACCCCGCGGGACTGTAGCCTGCCAGGCTTTTCTGTCCATGGGATTCTCCAGGCAAGAATACTGGAGTGCGTTGCCATGCCCTCCTCCAGGGGATCTTCCCGGCCCAGGGATCGAACCCACATCTCTTATGTCTCCTGCATTGGCAGGCAGGTTCTTTACCTAAATTAGGGCCAGGGAAGTCCTCAAATGCCTCTTGATCATGTCCACCTGACTGTGCCGTCTCAAATATGACAGCAGGTCCAGAGGAGGACACAGCGTCTTCATCTCCGGGAAGGATCATTCATGGGTCACTGAAGGCATGAAGCTGGTGGTGTGTGGGGTGGGGCTACATTCCCCAACTCCTCCTGGGTCCTGCTATTTCCAGGCTGTAGAGATTCTAGCTTCTGAATCTCCAAGAAGCACCCAGCTCTCCCTCTGCTTGGCCCCACGTCCCAGTCCTTCCTCCCTCAGGGCTGTGTCTTAGGTTACTGTGTCTTCCTGCCCAGGTTCTCATCCACCTAACCCACCCTCTGCCCAGAGCCATTCAATCAGGCCATGCCACTTCCCTACTAAAAACCCATTAAGTATTTCCCTCTGACTTCAGCACAAAATCCCAGCCTTTTATCTCCCTCCCAGAGCACTTCCTGAGGGGCCAGACTTCGCTTTCCAGCCCCCTCCCCTGCAGCTGCCCACCCCGCAGCCCTATCTATGCTTCAGGCACTTAGGTCTGCGCTCAGTTCTGGGAAACCTTCTGGCTGTTTTCATGTCTTTGCCCTGCTCTTCCCTCCGGCAGGGAGACTATCTCCTCTACATTTATCCTTCAAGTGCCTCCCTTGGGAGGCACTTCCCCCAGAAGCCCTGTCCGCCCAACTGGCTTCAGGTAGGTGCCCCGCTCCCCTGCCATGGCAGCTCATGCCCACCTCTTTCCCAGCACTGACCACCAATCCTGGACCATTACTGCCTGGTTTCCTCTCCTACCAGAATACAAGCAGCGTCTCGTCGCCTTCAAATTCCACTCTCCAGGGCCCAGAACAGTGCCCATGGTCCTTAATCAGTGTCCGTGGACTGATATGGTAAAAGTAATAACACCCACCAAACATTTACTGAGGACTTAGACAGCCAGGCACCATGCTAGGGATACACATTATATCATTTAATCCATACAACAACCCTAGATGGTAACTAATTCATATTCCCGTTGTACAAGTAAGGAAACTGAGGCATGGGAATTCGAAGGGTCAAATGTTTCGTCAGTGGAGAAAAGAGCCCACAGTTAATTCATGAATGAAGCAATGAATGAGGAAACTGTGAATCCAAGAGGCAGAATGACTCAAGCTTCTGCCCAGAATTATGATGGAACTACATTCCAGTGGCAGCAGGGACCATGTGATCCTGAGTAAAAGTCACAGGAAATGAACTCTGAATTCACCACGGGAATTGGAAGACCACCAGGGCTCATTACAAGTAAAGAATCTGCCTGTAATGCAGGAGATCCACGTTTAATCCCTGGGTCGGGAAGATTCCCCTGGAGGAGGAAATGGCAACCCACTCCAGTATCTCTGCCTGGAGAATTCCATGGACAAGAGGAGCCTGGTGGGCTACGGTCCATGGGGTTGCAAAGAGTCAGACACAGCTAACAGTTTCATTTCACAACTCTTTGAAACTAACCAGTCATCCCACAACTCTGGAGGCCTGAAGTCACCATATTCCTAACGAAAATGAGGGGAGAGAGGTTTTATTCATTCGTTTTCCTTTCTGCCAGCCCCGTTCCATCCTCTTCGGCCCTCTCTCACCCCCCCACCTCTAGTCCCCTGAGTGATTCCCAGCCGCACAAGCCTCCCTGGCAGCCGGAAGAACCACAAACCCCACCCCCTCCCTTCAATTACCCCCCGATCCCAGGCTATGCCAAGCACGCATGAGGGCAGAAAATGCTTTGAAATCTGTATGCGGCAGAGGTTGGGAAGGTTGGAGAGAGCAATTTTTGTTTCACATCATTCCTTTGTATAATGTTGTATCCTTCTGACAAGTCCGCATAATACAGCTGAACTTCACCAATTGCTGCCTTAAGAGAAAACAGTGAAGACCTATCTTTAATGTCAAACGAACAATGGGCAACCTTCCAGAGGAGGAAAATGACTTTCTTTGAAAGAGTTGGAGAAGAAAAGTGCAAAATGTTCCCAGCTTAACGGGAGGGGGGAAGAAAGTCAGCAGCTGTGTGTTGGCACATTGGCTCCCCGGCTGCAAGCCCAGGGCGGCCTCCGCCAGCCTCCCCTGGCAGGCGGGCCCACAAGCTGAGCAAGGGAGCCTCTGAGCTGGGGTGGGGACAGACAGTGGCTGTTTGTTCCTGGGGAACACTGAGCCAGCTGCCTTCAGCCCAGGTGTGCCTGTGGGTACTTACACACTTGGATGTAGAGCTCTCCCTTCGAAGACAAGGGACCCCTGAAAGTGTGTGTGGAACCCCCTTGGAACCTCAGCCACTGGTTCTCCATCTTCTGCTGGAGCTTTCTGTTCCCACCTCATGGCTTCCCAAGTGGTGCTACTGGTAAAGAACCCACCTGCCAATGCAGGAGACTTAAGAGACGCGGGTTCTATCCCTGGATGGGGAAGATCCCCTGGAGGAGGAGATGGCACCCCACTCCAGTGTTCTTACCTGGAGAATCCCATGGACAGAGGAGCCTGGCAGACTGCAGTCCATGGGGTTGCAAAGAGTCGGACACGACAGAAGTGACTTAACACGCTCTGTGAGTAGCCACTTTCACTAGGCACTGAGATTTTGACCAACATTGCCTCCAGGGCTTGGCACGCTGAACACTCTTTCTTTCTTTTTCTCTCTTTCTTTCTGCTATTATGTTTCTGATTTATTTTTAAAATTTGTTTACATTTATTTTTAATTGGAGGATAACTGCTTGATAATGTTGTGCTGGTTTCTGCTGTACCACAAAGTGAATCATTTCCCTGTAGGATATTACCCTGTAGGAAATTTATCAATTTATATGATTTTCCCTCTATTAGGTGATGCTTGTCTCAGAGGCAGGGACTTGGTCTTATTCAAGTTTACATGCACATAGATATAATTGACATGAACATGGACCTAGTTTGGGGACTGGTGTATACTAAGTGTTCAATAAATGCTTGTAGATTAGAGACTCTAAAACTCAACTTCTCAGTCCTGAGAAATTCTAGCAAACTAGAATTACCCAAGGAAATAAAAACAAAATAAGACAAAACAATGACAGCATTCACATCACCTTGGAACTCCAGACCAACTGAGTCAGAAACTCTGGGAGGTGGGGTTCAGCCACTGGGGCTTTTATGAGCCCTCTAGGTCAGGGGTCTCCAACCTCCTGGTGGAGGCCCCTCGTCACTAAGCATCGCTATCTGAACAATCCCCCACACCGCTTGAATTACTGCCTGAACTACTCTCCACTCCTCCACCCCCACCTACCCTCCTGGAAAAATTGTCTTCCAGGAAACTGGTCTCTGGTTCTAAAGAAGGTTGGGGACTGCTGCCCTGTGCTATGCTGTGCTTATTCGCTCAGCCGTGTCCAACCCTTTGTGACCCCATGGACTGTAGCCCACCAGGCTCCTCTGTCCATGGGGATTTTCCAGGCAAGAGTACTGAAGTGGGTTATCATGCCCTCCTCCAGGGGATCTTTCCAACCTAGGGATCAAACCGAGGTCTCCCACATTGCAGGAAGATTCTTTGCCGTCTGAGCTACCAGGGAAGCCCATGAAAACTGGAATGGGTAGCCTATCCTTTCTCCAGGGGGTCTTCCTGACCCAAGGATCAAACCGGGGTCTCCTGCATTGCAGGCAGATTCTTTACCAGCTGAGCTACCAAGGAAGCACACGGCTGCCCTCGGTAGTACCGTTATAAGTTGTTTCCTTTGTCTAGAAACTCAAGGCTAAATGACATATTAAATCCGCCCCCCACCAACACATCATACATGGTGGTGAAGAAAGAACAAGAGAGCTGCAATGAAGAGCTCCCTCTTAGAAAAAAAGAGAGCGGGGAGCAGTATCTTCTGATGACAAGGTGGAGCGTTTACACTAACACATGTATGAATGGGGATAACAGACAGTGGGCAGAGATAACTGGGACACTTCTGCCCTGTGATGGAGGCCAACCAGCCTGGCCTCCCCTGGTTCTCCCCAAACAGACTTGTCTGTTGACCCTGCAGCCATTGCTAAGAGGGCCACTGGGTGGTTTTCCCTTCTCAGGGCTGTTCATTTCTTCCTTGAGTTCATGGGGCTGGATATGCCCTCAATCACTTTGTTGCAGATAATCATTTGTCAGGCTTTGTGTTTTTCAGGCATTACAATTTTCTAAAACCTTAATAAGCTCTTGGTTGATTTGCAGCCAGTCAAATTCAAAGTCGGAATTATGGGTTCTTGAATCCAGACCACTGTCTGAAGGCTCCAGTCCCTTACTAGCAGGCCTTCCAATTCTATCCATCTTCCTAATGAGACACTGGGGTGGGTGTGGGGAGGGGCAAGGCTAAAATTCCTTTTGCTTCCTGGCTGCCTCCCAGAGGATAACTTTCTAGGCTGTGGAAGAAAGAAGATGCTGTAAAGTGTGTGAATATCATTCTACCTCTAGGTTCCAATCTTTTCTCTCTCTCTGTCTTGAGCTTCCCTCATCTCACTTCTGCTAAGTTTAGCTTGGAATAGAGAGTTAGCTTTGCCAAACCACCACACTCCTCTCTGTCCTCCTGGTCAGCTGGCCCAGACAGGGTGGGCACTGTCTCCTTCCCACTTAGCTTGCTTCATTCTTACAGGATGTTACTTAAGGCCTTACAAAGCAGCCAATCCTCTCCGATATAATTCCTTTTTCTATCTCTAAAACACAGTTCGAGTCTCAAGATAGTACATGTGACAGCTCAACCCAGCTGCTATGTGAGACATTACTGGGATTTCCAACTTTCCAGCCAAGAATAGAGGAATTCTTGGTGCTTTGCATGCCACTATGATTCAGCCAGTTCTAGTTTTTAGGATGTCACTTATAAAGCCCCACTTCCAAAAGCTGATGTTACTATCATTTAAGACCTACTCCATGGCAAGTGAAAGAAACCCACCTTAAGAGGGTTTAAGCAAACGGGGAATACACTGGCTTACCCAGATGGGTAGTTCATGGTTTCTCCTCTCTTTAGATGTGCTTGTATCTAAGGTGTGAAATTACACCATCAGCCTACTCTCTCTTGCTCTCTCAGAATCTCAGCTCTGTCTTCCTTTGTATTGATCTCACTATCAGCAGCCCCAGCAAAAAGAAAGTACCACTTTTCTAATAGTTCCGGAGTCCCACTGCTGACTCTCATTAGCCCAAAGTGGGTCACAGTCCCATCCCTAAACTAATCACCGTGGCTAGAGAGGATGCGATGCAATGATTGAACATCTGCCCACACTTAGAGCCAGCAAGTGAAAATTAAACCTAAACCACACAATCTGAGCTTCAGAAAGATGTTTTTCCCAAGAGAAAAGACTGATTCTGTTAGCAGAAGAGATGGTAGCTGGGCAAGCCATAGAAGTTCACCCTGACAATCGTGACTGTTTGTGCTGAATGGTGTGGCCCCAGAGCTAAGTCCAATGCCTGCCACATAGGGCATGCTCTATCAATGTGTTGAATGAGTGAGTAAATAAGTGAATGAACTGAGACTATCTATTCCAATCACTCTATGGGGAAGCCCAATGGAAAGATGAACTCTTCAAAGGCTTTCCTAAGGGACTTCCCTGGTGGCCCAGTGGTTAAGAATCCCCCTTGCAGTGCAAGGGATGTAGGTTTGATCTCTGGTTGGGGAAGCCCATGGATTTTGGAGCCTGTGCACTACAACTAGAGAGTTCATGCTCCACAACAAAAGGTCCCGTATGAAGCAACAAAGATCCCAAGTGCTGCAACCAAGACCTAATGCAGCCAAACACGCACACACACACACTCACAAACCTTTCCTGAGTTTTTATTTTACAGCCTAATTTTAATGACCCCTGGATTTGCCTAATTGGAGATACAATCCTCTTCTCCTCACAGGGATCCTTCTTCCCAACATTGTCACCAGAAGGGAAATCTGGCAATATTTTTCCAAATGAAAACACAACAAATTACTCTGAAGCAGCAAAGCTATATATTCGTTCTTTCTTTAAGTCATTCATTCTACAAACATGTCTCAAGCACCTCTTCCATATCAGATACTATGCTATGTGCTAGGAAATAGGTGTAACAGATCATAATCTCTTACTTTAAGATGCTCAAGCCTATAGAGAGACCAACATGTGATATAAAAAAAAAAAAAAAAAAAAGAATGGAGGCAGCTTGTGGAGTAACAGATCACGGGCTTTGGAGTCTGACCTGGTGCCAGCACTGAATTCTGGTCCTACCTCTTAATTACCATACAAACATCAAGAGTGTTATTAATCTTCTCGGGCCTCTTTTTTCCTTATCAGTAAAATTAGTTATAATAATATCACCAACCTCATAGAGAGGTTGGGTGAATTAAATGATAATATATATGAACAGCACAATAGCCGCAGCCTGGCACAAATGGTAGCAATTCTGTTTGAGATTGTCAAAGATCAGAGGAAAAAACCAATTCATCCTCTAGAAGTCAAAAAAGTTCTGATGGAAGAGATGAGGATGGAGCCGGTTCTTAGGGATGAGCAGGAGATCACAGTGTAGACGGTCTAAGAGGCGTGCGTTCTGACAGAGGGAACAGTTTATTCAAAGCTTTGAAAACCCGGGGAAAACTGGTACACTTACAGAGCAGCACATATGTCTAGATGCCTGGCATGTGGGTGGAATAGTGATGGGAGAATAAAGGTATGAAATGCCAACATTCGGGGAAAGAACAAGGATCCTAGAACTCCTCTGTCCGATGGGAGTGCAGGGCAACTGGGAACCCCTGCCCAGTAACCATAAATCACCGGGGCCCCAGGTAAGTGGGTGTCAGAAGAGCCATTATCTCTCCCGTACACACATTAAGATGGTGTCTTTCAGATGGACCCGAGAGGTTGAGGGTCCGCTTACAGTTCCTTTCAAATGACTCTCAATAAATCACAGCATTTATTATTCACAATCTGGTTTGAATGGAGCAGAGACGTTGAGTCGGGGGTGGGGGGTGAAGGGAGTGTCTGGACTCTTGAGGGGAAAGGTTGGGGGATTTAATGAGATAATATCCATAAAGCACTTTGATCTCCCAGAGGTGATATGCCTCGGCTCCTGCTCGGGGCCTGGGAGATCCGGGGAGATAATGTTTCTAAGTAGAGATGCTAGACTGAGGAATGCTAGACACAATAGAGGGGGAAAGACTTGCTCCTTAAGTAATTTCCTTAGCATCACAGCCAGAACCATCCATTAGAGCAGGAACAAAGAAACTCCGGTTAGGGGAGTGAGGTCCATACACTCAGGCTTCCACCGCACCAGGGAAGAACCCACTGTTCCCACCGTGACCCACAACACACCGCCCGGGTTCTGGATCCCCTGCACAGCCTTGGTCCTGAACCTTTCTCTCTCACTCAGCTACTGCCCAATTTTCCAACCTAACTCAGGCTGCCAGTTGTGACAGAGGCAAAGAGGATCAGGATCCAGATTTCCAAATTCCCGAGTAGCTGCTTATAGACCCCTCATGGGCGCACACCACAGAAAGATTATCCATCCTTTGCTAGCAACAGGATGGGCTTCCCTGGTAGCTCAGCTGGTAAAGAATCTGCCTACAATGCAGCGAGATCCCAGTTTGATTCCTGGGTTAGGAAGATCCCCTGGAGAAGGGATAGGCCACCCATTCCAGTATTCTTGGGCTTCCCTAGTGGCACAGAGAGACCTGGTTTCAATCCCTAGGTTGGGAAGATCCCCTGGAGGAGGGCATGGCAACTTAACTTCAGTATTCTTGCCTGGAGAATCCCCATGGAGCCTGGTGGGCTATAGTCCATGGGGTCACAGAGAGTCGGACATAACTGAGTGACTAAGGACAGCACCAACAGGATGGTGTGGGGGGAAGACTGGGCTACATGTGTGAGAAGTGAGTGCATTATTCACTCCTCTCACCCAGCTCAGCGCCTCTGCTTCCCTGGATCACTCTCTTATTCCTAGCCTGCAATACACACAGACACAGGAGAAGCTCCGATCCCATGAATGAAGCATTCTGGAGGGCGTCCAAAAGGATGAAACAGTAACGGAAAGTATGCCAAAAGAAGAGACAACTTTAATTCTCCTTATCCCCTCCACCAAAGCCTGCGCCGTTTCCCAGTGACCCACTTTTATGTCCCTGATGACTATTTGAACATAATCCATTTTAGAATTCCTTCTCCTTACACACATAGTTAGGATGAAACAGCTGTAACAGAAGAACTCCAAAATTTCAGAGGCTCAACTTTGTAAAAAGATGATTTTAAAAAGTTGTGATCAATGTGTATGTTTTTCTTCAGTCATGGGGAGTGGGGCAGGGGGTGTGGAGAGAGTGCTATGGACTCAATGTTTGTGTCCTCTGCCCCTAGATTCATACGCTGAAGCTCTAATCTCCAGCGTGATGTATTGGGAGGTGGACTCTGGGGAGGCAGTTAGGTCATGAGGGTGGAGCCCTCAAGAATCGGATTAGTGCCTTTAGAAAAGAAGTGGTAAAGAACTCACCTGCATTGCAGGAGACATAAGATACATGGGTTTAATCCCTGGGTCGGGAAGATCCCCTGGAGGAGGGCATGGTGACCCACCCCAGTATTGTTGCCTGGAGAATCCCCTGGACAGAGGAGCCTGGTGGGCTACATACAGTCCATGGGGTCACAAAGAGTTGGACATGACTGAAGTGACCAACCTGGGCTCATTAGAAAAGAGATGATCTCTCTCTTCATCACTTGAGGACACAGCAATGGAGGCATCAGTCTGCAAATCAAGAAGAAGGCCCTCATCAGGAACTGAACTGGCCAGCACCTTCATCTTGGACTTCCCAGAACCACGAGTAGTGAATCTCTGTTGTGTAAGTCACCCGGCCTAGGGTATCTGTGTTACAGCTGCCCTAGCTAAGATAAAGCAGCTTGTGTTCCCTCTAGGAATTCAAGGCGACAGGCTCTGCCATCTTCATCAGGCGACTTTCAGCCTCACCCTGGGCTTCAGCATATCCAGTCCGCAAAGCGGGGAAGAACATGAGGGATCAAGTGTGAGAGACTGTTGTGGGCCAGGCCCTGAAGGAAATGCCTTGTACTCCCTGATGAGAATCCGGCCCCGTGGGCCCAGGTAAAAGTGAGGAAGGTAGGGATGTAGTGCTTCAGCAGCAGGCATAGGAGTCACTAGGTTTGCTGAGCAGCTCTCCAGTTGCCACGATATGGGTCTTCGAGGTCCAGATCATGGAAGGTTCTGTGAGAGGCAGAAGGGAGGTGCTGGGGAGGGCAGCAGCACCTGCAGACCCCAGTGAAACCAGTGGAAAACCCCCTGGTGAGGGAGACTGACGCTCTGGCTCTGGAAACACTGCTGGCAGGACCCGTATGAGCTGGTGAGCTGGACGCAGGGCTGAGGCCACAGAGGCCCAGGGCAGCGGTGGCAGCTCTGGGCAGACGTGGCCATCGGGAAGACCAACCACACAGACAGTGGGACAAGCTTCGAGATAAAGACAGGAATTTATTTAGCTCCTTTTTGCCTATTTCTAAGTCTTTGAGGAAGACAACAGACATGTGTTAGGAGAAGAGGTCTGTGGACGAGATACAAAAATCCTCTGTGAGTGAGAGGAAGTGGCATGGAGGCTGGTAAGTACCATCACGGGGGGTAGGAAAAGAGCAGCAGGATTGCCTTGAGGAAGGAGGAGATGCAGAAGGAAAGACAGAAAGACGATTTTCTGGACAGGTGAGTGGGAGGCAGGAGGGGCCGTCCCCCATGGCTGGGCCTGGGGTGGGGCTGTGAGAGAGGGCCCTGAAGGACACAGAGGGTTGGGGCAACCCGACCCCAGCTCAGGTGAAGTGGCAGACGGTGCGCAACAGGAAAGCCTGGAGGATGCAAAGGAGTCTTATAGATAGATGCCCAGGGCAGGGGGGGCCAGGGCCGACCTGGGTGGGGCTTTGAGAAAATGGGAGAGGGCAGCTGATCAGAGGGACTGTGGCCTTGGGGAGGGCGGAAGAGAACCCCCTGTTATGATCAGTGCATTTCACAGTATGTAAATCATACCCAAATTTATTAAAAAATGGAATGAACCCATAAGGGCAATGAGGTTTAAAATGAAAAATATCAGAAAAATATCAACCATCTCAGGCAAGGGAAGTGACTTGTGTCACATATACATTTTTTAAGGCATGGAGTGCAAAGAAGATAAAACTACTTTTTAAAATGGACATATGGGGACTTCCTTGGTGGTCCTGTGTTTCAGACTTGGAGCTCCCAATGCAGGAGGCCTGGGTTGGATCTCTGGTCAGGGAAGTGGATCCCACACACCATAACTGAGACCTGGCCCAGCCAAATAAATAAATACATTTTAAAAATGTTTAAAAAATTGGACATAAATGGCTAAGACGTGAGCAATAATGACTATTTAAGAAAGACCCAAGCTCAAAGGAACAGGTGATCCTGCTGTTGTTTCACTCACATTAGGCTTATCTGAGCTGGTGAGTGTTTGTTTCAGCTCAGGTTGGAAACGCCTGACAGAGAAGTAGAAAGTTCATTTCATTGGGAAGGGAAAAGGATGGATTCCACTTTAAAGGTTAAATTTCGATCTGGGAGCTGTAACAGCACTGTCAAATAATGATTATTGTTATTTTTACAAATCTATTTTACTTTAAAACAAGTTGGGAAATTTCTGCCTTCGTTTAAATGAGACCTCCATTCTCCCAGGCCTGATCAGCCACCTGAGGCAGAGTCTCCTGCTGAAAAAGTGCTGTGCTGAGTCATTCAAATGGCAGCTCCCACTGAGAGAAATAACGGAGCCAGATTCTCACAGCAGAGCTGCTCCACAGTCGCGGGAGGGAGGTGAGGAGGAAAGCTAATTTTTCCAGGCAGATCTGAATGCTTCTTTTTCACAGGCACTCTTAGTCAATATTTATCTAGCTATTCAAAGAGTTATAACTAATCATTTATCTCTTTTTCCTTTTTGTCGTATTTCTCTGCCTCTTTGGGGTACACTGAACGTGGACAGCAGAAGGAAGTCCCAGCCCCTTCATTGCAGATCTCAAGATGTCAGAAATAAAACTTCTGGCTGAAGGATGACCAAACTGTGAACCTCAGACAGTTGGCGCAAGACCTGTGAAAAATGAGGCTTACGCCCCCTTCTTTTGGGTGTTGATTAAAAGAGGAATGAGAGTTGGACCATGAAGAAGGCTGAGCACCGAAGAATTGCTGTTTTCAAACTGTGGTGCTGGAGAAGACTCTCGAGAGTCCCTTGGACAAGCAAGGAGATCAAACCAGTCAATCCTAAAGGAAATCAACCCTGAATATCCATTGGAAGGACTGATGCTGAAGCAGAAACTCTAATACTTTGACTACCTGAGTCGAAGAGCTGATTCACTGAAAAAGACCCTGATGCTAGAAAAGATTGAGGTCACCAGGAGAAGGGCATGACAGAGAATGAGATGGTCAGATGGCATCACCGACTCAATGGACATGAGTTTGAGCAAACTCTGAGAAAGATAGGGAGGCCTGGCATGCTGCAGTCCTGGGGTCGCAAATAGTTGGACACAACTGAGCAACTGAACAACAACAATGAAACTTTATGAGCTAGGACTTAGTCTTCTAAGAGTCTGTTTTATTTTTTCCCATGGTACTGTTTTCAATGGTTCCTAACCTAGTCCTTCTCTGACTTACAACTTTCTCTGACTTTGGGCATTAGAATAGCTTCCCTGGGGGAAAAAAATCTTGTCTGCTGTTTTGAAGTGCAGTGGGACACACAGTGGATGCTGCCTTTAGAGGAATCAGTCCCACCCTGCGTGTCTGTAATTATTAAGAGCCATGGAGAAGCCAAGCCCTTGCACTGAGTCCTCAATGGAGTTGTCATGCCATGCCTGATTGAAGTCCCTGAAGGACAAGAAGCCAGGGGATAAGAAGTCAAAAGTCAAGTTCTCCAGGCAACATTCAGATAAGGCAGCTTGTGTGCACTGTTTGCTTAGGAAGGAAGTGAAGGAAGCAGGATTGGGTAGAAGACCACAGGGAATATGATCTGGGATGCATTTGCCTTTGCATCCCACACTGAACAGTGCTTGGATGGAGGCTGTCCTTGGGGAGGAGCTACCTAGGGAGCTGGAGACAGCACCCCTCCCCCGATCCCGCTACACCCCCACTGCCAAGCCCCCGCAGTGGAAGCATGGCATTTTAACCACTGGACTGCCAGGAAGTCCCTCGACCTCATTTTATAAATGGAGGAACTGAGGCCAAGAAAGAAGGAATAATTTACTGCAGGCAGTAAAGCACAGTCATGGCAGAGCTAGAATGGGAACCCTGGTCTTCTCACTTCCAACACCCATCTGTTTCCACTGTCTATACCTGCTGCCTCTGCCTCCGTGTTATTCTCACCGTGGCCCTAAAGCACAGGCAGGAAAGGTATCAGATATGGTAAATAGATAACGGGACAGCAAAACTCACAAAGCCAGAAAGTAGAAGTATTCCAATCCAAGTCGGCTTGAGGACAAAAAGGGTCCGTGTCAACCACACCACCCTGGGGGCCTCTCCCAAGGGTCCCAGCTCTATTCAGTTCAGCTCAATGATCATTTACTGAGCATCTGGACACTGTGCTAGGCCCTGGTGATACAAAGATTGGACACGATATCAACTTTCAGTGAGCTCACCCTACTTAAATAGTAAAAAAAAACCCAGAAAAGTATAGATCACTTCAGTATAGATCAGCTCTGTAAACGTTCTGATAGAACTAAACAATGCCATTAGGGTACGAACGAGAAGCCCCAACTCAGCCTGAGGGCTTCCTGGAGGAGGCAAATGTGTTCACATTTGAACAAGAGCCCCTCATTCTCCCTGTACACCCTCACCTGATCTTCCCTAGCTGGGGGTAGGGGAGTGGCTCCATTATCCACTTAGTGTCTGGAGCTGGGGGGCCAAGGCCAGACTTTCCTCCTTCACCCCACCTCCAACAACCCACCTGTCCCTGGGGAGTCACTAGGCTTCCTTACCTCTCTGCCAGTCCCATCTCTGCCTTGGTTTTTATATCACGACTTCTTAAGTGGATGTATAAAACCACCTCCTGCCTGGCTGTCTGCCCCTATCTGTTCCCTGACCTTTCTGCCTGTGCCATCTTTATATCGGGCAAATATGCCTCTGCTTTTCCCTGTTAAAAATCCTCCTGTGACTTCACACAGCTTTTTCCTGATGTGAAGATCTTGATTCTTCTATGGCTTTAGAAGTATCTTGATACTTCTGTGGCTTTTCACGTGCCTGGAAAAGCAGGCATTAGTTGAATCCTCTTCTTTACCTTGCAAACGTCTACTCTTTCTTTATAACTCAGCTCAGACACTCATCTCCTCCAGGAAGCCTTCCCTGATGTCCCGCTCTGATGGACATATCCCCACTGCATGCTGTGAGCCCTCACCACCCAGTTCTGTACTCAGTGCTACAGCTGCATGTCTTTCTCACTAAGCTGTGAGCACTAGAAGGTAGGAGCCTATTTGCTCTGAATTCCAAGCACCTGGCACATGGAAGCCATCTAGTAATCGAGAGAGGCAATTTCAGGTAGCAGAAATAGGTTGAGTAACGGCCTGATGGAATGCAACAATGGTGCATTGGGGGTTCTGAATGGCAGAAAGTATCGTGACAATGTAAAGAGGGGACATCATACTTTCCCTGAAAAGGATCAGATAGTTAATATTTTAGGCTTTGCAGGCCAAGAGGCAAAACTGAAGATACTGTGTTGGAACTTTTAATCTTTAATCTTTTAATAAAAACTTGTTTAGAAATACAAAAACCATTCTTAGCTTGTGGTCTCATCTGTGAGTGGAAGATCTAGCTCATGGATTGTAGTTTTCAGCCACTGCCACAAAAGCTGAGCGGGTGAGGACCACCCTGAGTGAAAGGCTGGTGAGGCAGGCAGAGTCCCTAATCGTTCAGGTGGAGGATTTCGGACTTGATTCTGTAATTAAAGGTGAGCCATCAAAGGGTTTTAGACAAGGGGGTGAGATGATCTAATCTGTGTTTTATAAAGGTTAATTGGCTGCAGTGGAGGGGACTCTGTTCAACCTGGCAAACCCACCTAGCCAGTCACCACCTTCTGACTCTGACATGCAAACATCTCAGATGAATCTCGAATACCATCTCTTTCCCCAAGTAAGGAATTCCTGGAAAGAGATGTTTCCCCTTCCCCCACCCCCAAGACTACTGTCTCTTATATCTTCCTGCATGAATTAGGGGCCTTGAGTTAGGTGGAACATTCCCAGGGACAACTTTTCTCCTCCCTTCCAAGACAAATGTATCAGCTCATTTCGAACCAACAGGACAGGGCCCACCAAGAACATTCCCTGTGGGTCTGCAGATCCATTTCTGCCTGGGTTTCTTCATGACAATGGTTATTTATCTGACCTTGACTTCCACATTGGTCCAACTCCCACACATAGTTCCAAAACAGGTCTTAAATCACTCAAGAGACAAGCCAAGCCAGGCTCAAAGAGGAAGTAACCTTGGCAGTGTCTGCGTTCCAGCACACTCTACAGACATCAAAACAAAGCGAATCACTCTCCAACAATGAAAGCGAGATGTTGGCATCATCTTCAGGGACTGGCCCAAACTAAGATTATAATGTCTGTGGATAAGACAGGCAACTGAGTCAGAAGGCATTCCATGGGGAGATCTTAGTAGCTAAATCAGACGATGACAATTACTGGACATTACAAATTTATACACAAATTAAATGGATTTTGCTTTTGAATGTCTATTTTGACTCAGGAGGCCACATTCAGAGTGATTAACTATCTTAACACAGGCCTCTAGAGCAACCACACCCACTGTTACTGCCTATATTAACTTTCCTCTACACATTTCCCTCCCAGAAAGCAATCTTGAACCTGACTCTACTGACCAGCTGAGGTTCCTGGTAAGTATACTTCCCCATTGTCTTTCTGGTTCTACATTCTTACTCAATTTCCTTGGAGAGGAAATGTGTGTTAGTGCTGGTGTGAGATCCAAATTGTTAGCTCCAGGCTACGATGAAACCAAATTAGTCATTTAAGTGCTGAGTCTTCCAGTGCAGCAACTCTGCTCCTCCCATCTCTCTACATTTTATTCAGGTAAAGTGGCTTCCTTAGGTTCTGCAAAAATCCTCTGCAGAAGATGTTACTAAGGGAGGCCATAGGTCAGACTTCCCCAAGGTCACCTATTTAAAACTTTTGATTTTATGAGTTCTATTTAGAATTAAGCTCATATGGATCAAATAACTTGAGATTGGACAACTCCAAAAGTTTTTAAATTATCTTAGGAAAGCCATCATGAGAAGTACTTCTAATTCCCTCAGAATAACCTGCTCAGTATTCTGATGGCCTAATATTTTAGTTGAAAAATCACAAGTTGCCAGGTCCCTAAGGATCTTACAGTCCAGGCCCTCATATTTTAACATCCTAATAGCAAACTTTAAAATGGCTATCCTGGGGTGGAGAATGTGATTGAGACTTTGAATAAAATGGAATCTGTGTAAGATGCTGTGATTATAGCTAATTATCTAGCTAGTAACCCTTGGCTACTTTGTGACCTGTAGAGAATTCATTTACTTTCTGCTGTAGCAAGAATCCTTCTGTTCATCTTTAAGGAAGGGACCTTGGCTGACAGGACATGTTTATTTGGGTAGTCCTCAGAATCACAAGGCTCCAGAAGTTAGAGGTATTATAGGGACATTTGTAAAGGATTATTTCTGAATTGCTAAACCACTTATTGACCTACTTTGAGGTTATCCGGTTAAGATCAGGACACTACCTGATAGAAAAAAGCTCCAGGAGTTAACAGTAACCCAGACATCCCCACCAGCACCACCACCAGCCTCTCAAACCTTCTGAGAATTGGTGAAGGCCTAGCATTTGAATTCTGCCTATTAGACCATATATTACAACCTGCCTTCACAAAATATTAGGGCTTCCCTGATAGCTCAGGTGGTGAAGAATCCGCCTGCAATGCAGGAGACCCCGGTCCGATTCCTGGGTCAGGAAGATCCATTGGAGAAGGGATAGGCTACCAACTCCAGTATTCTTTTACAAAATTCTACCAAGTCCTTATTTTATACAGAGAGGTCAGCTTTGAGGGCCTGGAATTATATTGCATTAGGGTAAAAATGAAGAGGAGAGGGAGGGGCAGGAAGGAGAAGGTGGGATGAAAGGAGAGCATAGCATGGAAGCATACACACTACTGTGTGTAAAATAGATACCCAATGGGAATTCGCTGTACGGCTCAGGGAACTCAAACTAGGGCTCTGTAACAACCCAGAAGGATGGGGTGAAACGGGAGATGGGGGGGGTACAAGAGGGAGGGGACATATGTATACCTATGGCTGATTCATGTTGATGTGTGGCAGAAAACAGCACAATATTATAAAGCAGTTATCCTCTAATTAAAAACAAATACATTTCTTAAAACTTAAAGAGGGAAGTCTACAACTCTCACTATCAAAGGACTTCATATATGAGAGACCGGGTACTCAATTCATAAATCAGGACTCTCAGCCTTCAAATAAGCAATCATACACAAGTTTGCCGAATATGTGTAGAGTGTCACTTGTACGACAGTTCGAGGTGAGGACTGGGTTGGTCCACCTGTCTCAAGATGAACCAAGAAACTCCAGCTTGCACATTTACTGGCCATGGCAGCAAGGAGGCAACACACAGGAAATACATCAATGTTGACAATCTCTCTGCCCATTGTGCCAAGCTTAGTTTACCATCCAAAGTCACCCAGATTATAGGAGAGAGACTATTATTTGTGGCTTCTCCACCAGAAGTTGCCAAATGAAGGGGAAATTCTCAAACTAACTTTACTGTGAGAAGGCCTGAACCTAGCAGAAGTCCAGTTAAACTTCAAAGTGGAGATTGTGCATGGGCCCTTCCTATGCCCCAAATAAGCTAAGTGGCAGATATCTCAAGTTCCTCTTGCTGGGTTCCTGGCTTCTGCGTGGCAGACTCAATTGTGTTGGGCTATCTGGGAGAAGGCGGCCCTCCTAACCAGCTCTCTGGAAAATCTATTTCACAGACTTGCCACTCATTTCATGTACTTTGAACACATGGAAGGGTTAGGGAGTGGTCCTCCAGGGGTCAGCTCTTTTGTGCTTTCTGTGTAACCCTTAGCTCTGCAGGGCACTAGTTCCCCTTCTGGTGGCTCTTGGTGCCTTAGCTTGGGATCATAACCTGAATGAGGGTCACAAGCAAGAGCTCTGCTGGACTAAGACACTGATCACAGCCCACCGGCTGGCCAGGGCAGAAGAGCCCATTGTGTGAGTGGGGTCATCACTAAGCTTTGTAACTTTGCCTTTCCATTGAATGAGGGCCATCAACATCCAATCTATGATCCTAGACCTTGCACCACAAAAATCTAGTCACTCCTTGAGGGTATCTTCTAGCTATATACCACCACACACTCATAAACTCCCAGAGCTTCTTGGTGTGGGAAAGCAGCTAAGTCTTGCAGTTGAACAGGTTCACTCAAGTGCCCTTGAGCTCAAGGCAGAGGGTGTTGGACTCACCTTGGATACATTGTTAACAAAAGTGTAGGCAGAGAGCAGGAAGTTCTGCTGACTTAAAATAATGGCAAACATTGGTCAAGGATTGACCACATGACAGACACTGTCTAAACACTTTGCAAGGGGGATGAAGTCATTTAAGCCTCCCAGCAATGAGACAAGCCTGTACTATTTTTGTTTTTAATTTATATATAATAAAAGTGAATCACAAAGAACTGAAGGAATTTGCACGTAGTAAGTGGCCCACTTGGAGGGTGGACCCCAGGATACTGACTCTTAACGCCCCTTCTTCTGGATACAGCCCCTGCTGGGACTATATTTCACATTCTCTCATCTAATGTTCCTGGATACCCTAGAGCTTTTCTAGTCCTGTTTTATAAATAAGGAGGTGACTTTCAGAGGAGAAGGCAATGGCACCCCACTCCAGTACTCTTGCTTGGAAAATCCCATGGATGGAGGAGCCTGGTAGGCTGCAGTCCATGGGGTCTCGAAGAGTCAGACATGACTGAGCGACTTCACTTTCACTTTTCACTTTTATGCTTTGGAGAAGGAAATGGCAACCCTCTCCAATGTTCTTGCCTGGAGAATCCCAGGGATGGGGTAGCACAGAGTCGGACACGACTGAAGTGACTTAGCAGTAGCAGGTGAGTTTTAGAGAGGTTAAGTAATTTCCAAAAATCACATGGTAGCCAAATAGGCATTTCAGTCACTGCCTCTAAGGCATCCACTTCCCCCCATGCAATACACTCACTCAATTGGTTCACTTTCCCAGAAGTTTTGAAACCTATGAGGAAGAGAAAGAAAGGGAGGAGGTGGGAGAGAAACTCAGAGGGAGAAAAGAAAATGGATATTTAGGGAACAATGGAATTAACGGAATATTTATTTTCCACACGTGTTATGGCTCTGAAGATATACCATGTAGGATTCAGAACATAAAAATATAGTATGTGTTACTTGGTTTGCAAACAAAATGTCCATGCCTCATTCATTTAATGACATGAAAGCCTAAGAAAGGACTAAAACAAACTAGGACAATTAAAAAACAAAAATAGGGCCCTTAGGGGATTAAAAAAAAAAAAAGTAAGAACATGTTTTCCGTCAATTAGAAAAAAAATTGTCGTGGTTTCTCATCTTCGGTTTTATAGGACTCCACAGCAGAAGCACACAATTAGCAGTTGACCATTCAGGAGGAAGTATTTTGGCGCAAGTGGGCAGCCTCTCTGCCTCACCCACAAAGCGGGGGAGGGTGCGCTCCAGAGAGCAGCTGCCATTCATCCACCAGGCTTTTAGACTCGGCTTTTAGAGCCACCCCACGGGGAAGGTCAATTGTTCCTCATGGTCCCAAGGGAAGACATCAGTTTGGCTGTGACAGTCCCAGAATCACAGGCACAATTGTTCCAGGGGAAGTATTATAGGACCAACAAAAAGAAATCTGTGCTGTATTATTTTGTAGGTTCCAACTGGTTGGATATAAAACAAAACAAAAAAGAAATTACATACTCGATGTGAAATTAGAGCATTTAACATTTCTATTTCTTTCAGACATTTTAATCTATTCCTCCATGAGGATAGCTAATGACTGTCTAAAAAGCTTTTGCCACTTTTCTAGTGCATTTTAAGATGCCTATTTTCTTGCACTGGTCCTTCCAACAAAACCATATTCATTTTGTTCTTAGGGTTTATTTCCAAGGATACAGTTCTTAGAGTAATTTAGGAATTATCCAAAGAATTATTAAAGGATTTAAGAGTCTTAATACAGCAGTATTAGTTTATTCTAAGGGGTCCTTCAAGAAAAAATTTTGCATGTCTGGTGGTGAGAAAAATCTTAGAAAAAATATCGAAGCAAGGGGCTTCAAAATGATTCTTAATAAAAGAGGTGGAGAGAGATAATGAAATTGTTATAAAATAAGTTTTCTCATATATAAATGTATACAGAGGCATGTTACATTTGTATCAGGCAAATTCCCTTAATGGCGGTATGCTAATATTTTTCCTCAAATGCATTATCTTTTCCCATCATCATGAAGAGGTCCGTGATGTGTAAGCTAATCTGTCAGGAAGGATAACGAGTTTGTTCATGAGCACCTTTCCTATTTACAGTTCTAGTCCTAAAGCTAATGAAGTTCTCCTTTGATCTCAGGCTTAATAAGAAGAACTATTTGGGTTTCAAAAGTTATATTTAGTATCAGAAAATCAGTCCTTGATGTGTTTCCTTGTGTTAGCTACTGCAGAATGAGCCAGAAGGTCTTAATCAAACAGTCAACCTTGAGCAGAGAAGAGTACACCAAAGCACCATCAGTGACTTTGGGGGTGCTTCTTCCCACCCCCCCCGTTACATAACACTGTGTTTTCATCCAGAACATGTGAGGTGCATCATCTTCTTTAGTCACATATCACCCCAATGGTGAGTAGAAAACAGAAATTCTCCTCCACAGAGCATTTCCGTACTTTGTGGGAATGTGTGGTGAAAGCTACGGATGCAAGAGGAAGAGAACAGGAGTCGTGCTCAAGTGTAAAAGGGGGTTCCTACTTGCCTTGTACGCTGGTGGGTCTGTGAACTGGCCAGCCTGTTCTTTCACTGAGCTCCAGGGTGTAATTTGGAAATAGCATCTGGTGTAGAACTGAACTATGGGGAAAGGGAAAGGATGGTGACCAGTCCATTGGTACAATAGGATAAAAAATTAGGACTCCTTGTGGTTGGGCAATAGACAAGGAACCGAGGAAGAGGGAGACAGGTGAACTTGGGATTCCAAGCCCAAGGTTGTTTAATGTGGGGTGCAATCCCTCTTTGTTCCTTACACAATCTCCAGTCCACATTACTCACAAATGCTATTGTACAAGTTAATCCCACAGAGGGGCACATGGAAGAGAACAAGGAAGACCTGGTGTCCTGGTTATATTCTCAACACAAGTAGCGACACCAACCCCCAGATCCACAGGCTTACAAATGAGGGGAAAATTGTGAAGGGTGTGCTGCTTTCTACAGGTGAATGACAGGGAACTGATGCCAAATTCCTCCCTATGTAACTCAAGAGAAAGATCTATTTTACAGTGAGAGTGTTAGAAGTAAAAAATAAATAAATAAAATTATAAATTTGTGTTGGACCGTAAAGAAGGCTGAGCGCCAAAGAATCAATGCTTCCAAATTGTGGGGCTGAAGAAGACTGCTGAGAGTCCCTTGGACAGCAAGGAGATTAAACCAGTCCATCCTAAAGGAAATCAACCCTGAATATTCATTGGAAGGACTGATGCTGAAGCTGAAGCTCCAATACTTTGGCCACCTGATGCGAAGAGCCAACTCCTTGGAAAAGACCCTAATGCTGGGAAAGATTGAAGGCAGAAGAAGAGGGCAACAAAGGATGAGATGGTTGGATGGCATCATCGACTCAATGGACATGAGTCTGAGCAAACTCCGGTAGCTAATGAAGGACAGGTAAGCCTGGTGTGTTGCAGTCCATGGGGTTGCAAAGAGTTGGACATGAGTTGGTGACTGAACAAAAACACACTATGCTTTTAACTATGTTAAAAGGCTGTAACAGCACCAACTGAATGCCTCCCATTTCAAGAAGACAGACACATTATTATCAAGTGGTTTGGCTGTTCCTTCAAAGGAAAGAAGCAGTTTGGAGTTGTGGAAAGAATACAGTTTTGGAGTTGGATGAATGAGACTTAGTTTTAGGAGGTTTATAGCTCAAAAGGGCAATAAGATACAAATTTGCTCTTCAGTCATAAATCTATTAAAAGGAAGAATGATCCAGCATCAATCTGAGACATAGAAAATACCTCTGTGTGTGATTATAGGTCCAGAAAAGAGGGGCACTGCAATGAATTTCTGGGGCATGGGGTGGGTGCAGAGAGATCCATTCAGCCCAGGGGCGAGGGGAAGGAAAAATCTAGGACCTGCTGAAGTCTGCGGAGGCCATTTATTCTGTGCTGACAGGAGTCATTAAAGGCTGTGCTGAAACTTCAGGTTGGATTTTCCAGGTACTGGGGAGACATCATAGGTTTCTGAGTGGAAAGCAACACAATCAGAGCTCAGCTTTAGGTAGAATATCATAGTCGTTGTGTTTATTATGAGTTGGAAGAGGAAAAGTGTGGAAGCAGGGAGAGAAATTGGAATTGTGCTGTTAAATCAATTATATTTTCTAAAGTGGCAACTAGAAAATTGTAATTCAGTTCTTTGGAAATTTAATTACACATGAAGTTCAGAATCCATTAAGTTCACAGAGCAAGAGAGAGTCTTTAAAAATGGAATTAGAACAAAGAAGCACGTCCCTGCCAACTGCCTCCATCATCCCTCTTCCTATCACCCTAAATAATAATCAGTGGATTTCAGGGAAGCTGGTGATTCATTTTACCATTTCCCTTTAAAAAAAAATTTACCAATGTTTTACATTGCTTTAAAGTTAACAAAATGTAGTAGGCACAAATATTTGGGAGATTAAGTTATGAATAATGCCCTGATTTCTTGCTGTAGAAAGAATAACTATAGACAGATTGAGATTAACTGTGTACATACCACCTACAAGTTGACTTTGATAAACCTTAGTCATTTCTCTCTAAAAGAGAGATCGTCTACCCAGTATCAGCAACCCTTTTATTTTTGCATCTGGGCCACTTGAGGGAAAAAAAGTACATGTAAGTTTTTTGTAAGTCAAAATGAAAAAGAAAGTTTTATCAATTTATATGGAGAAATGTATATTCTAATAATTATCTACTTATTAGATAGAAGAATGCTAATGAAAAATTTGGCACTGCTTTTCAGTCACTAAAATGTTAATTTTTTGCATATTGGAGAAATTGCAGCAAGGAAACAGCTTCCTAGTTTTTAGCTTCATGCTTAAATTAGATCAAAGATGATATTATTTATCATAAATTAACACATAAATTAGATCCTGTGTGTAACGAGGTAAGCCATGTACATTCTTCAGTCTGAGGTTGTTCATTGCTGACTTAGAAAGAGCGCTATCTTGGACTTCCCTGGTGGCTCAGTGGTAAAGAATCCTCCTGTCAATACGCAAGACATGGGTTTGATCCCAGGATCAGGAAGATCCCCTGGAGAAGGAAATGGCAACCACTCCGGCATTCTTGCCTGGAAAATCCCATGGACAGAGAAGTTTGTCAGGCTGTAGTCCATGTGGTCGCAAAGAGTCAGACACCACTTAGTGACTTAACAACAAACAAACAAATAAGAACAACTATCTTGGACACATAGAAAATGAGTACCAGAGATGTGAAGTGATTTGGCTGTGGTCATATGCCTAACCACGTTACTGAATTCTACCAAAGATCATTCATTTGGGATCCTGCATATTTATCGCCTTCATATTGTTTGGTCAACAAATATTTATGGAGCATGAACTAAACACCTGACACTTTCAAAGTGCTGGAAATACAATGGTGAAGAAGACAAAGTCTCTCCCCTAAGTCCCAATGAGGGGGGGAGGTAAATAAACCAGATAATGGTAACGATAAGAATAAAAATAGCCATTCATTCTGCGATGAAAGGTATGAAAGAAAATCAAACAGGGTAAAGATACAGGGTGCTCTTGCAGAAAGAGACTTTATTTTTTAGAGCAGTTTTAGGTTCATCGCAAAACTGAACAGAAGGTACTGAACTGAACAGAGATTTCTCATTTACCTCCTGCCCCCAACATGCATGGCTTCACCCACTACCAACATCCCCTACCAGAATGGCAGATCTGATGAATCTACACTGAGAATCATTATTACCCAGAATGCATAGCTTACATGAGGGTTCACTCTTGGTGTTGTACATTCTATGGGTTTGTTGTTCGGTTCCCAAGTCGTGTCTGACTCTTTGCGATCCCATGGACCACAGCATGCCAGGCCTCCCTGTCTCTCACTATCTCCCAGATAGTTTGCCCAAGTTCATGTCCATTGGATCGGTGATGCCGTCCAACCATCTAGCCCTTAATTCTGTCTCCTGTCACCTATTAAAGAAGGACTGTGAGTCAGAGTGGTAAGAACCCTCCCTCTCTTCCCCACCCCTTAATGAGACCAGTGCATCCCAGGAACACTCAGTAAAGACTGGCTTCACCAGCCCATCCACCTTAGCAAATTCATTTGGTAGCCAGGAAGCGTGAAGGGGAATCTCCTTGGCACCTGTATTATTTACTTGTGGCTGTTGTCACAGGTTAACACAAACTAGGCGGCTTTAAAAAATAGTAATGTATTCTTTTATAGTCAGAAGGCCGAAAGTCCAAAATCAAGCTGTTTCCATGCTCTGTGTGAAGGCTGTAGGGGATCCTTCCTTGCCTCGCCTGGTTTTTGGTGGCTGCCAGCCATCCTTAGCATTCCTCGTCTTTTAGATTCATGGCTCCACCCCTCCTTCTTCACAGGGCATGCTCCCTGCATACCTCCTGTCTCACGGTCTCTTCTTTTTTATAAGGACACCAGTCATATTGGATTAAAACTAATCATCTTAACTTGATTACATCTGCAGTGACCCTATTTCCAAATAAGTTCACGTTCACAGGTACTAGGGGTTAGGACTTGATACCTCTTTTGGGGCAGAGAGAGGACACTCTTCAACCCACAACAGCATCTAAAACCCTCCCTGGACAGCTTACTAGAGAATTACGTAACATCATCATCCACACACTGCAGAGAAGATTAAACTTCTTTCCCTCCTCTCTCCAGCAGAGACAACTGTAACCCCAAAGCCCCTGAAGAAGAAACAATGATTCCTTTTTTTAAAAAAATAATTGAGCTATGATTTTAAAAGATTATTTTTAATTGTGGTAAAACTTATATAACATAAAATTTACTATCTCAACCATCTGCTTGGTGTACAGTTCAATGGCATTAGTACATTCACACTGCTGTGTGACCATCACCACCGTCCACCTTCAGAACTCTTGTTCTGCAAAACTAAAACTTGGTACCCATTAAACACTAACCCTCCTTTCCCTTCCCCCTGATGGCTCTTTTAAATATGGAATTTATCATGAATGGATAATAACTGAGTTGTTCTAAACCAAAGTTTTTATTTTATTTTGTATCATATACATACATACATATGTGTCTGTATATGCATATGTATATACACATATGTTGATCAGAACTGAAAGCCATGATTCTGGTGAGAAAGTCTCTATTGTGGAAAGGCGTAATAAGTAGTCTGGTGCAACTGAGAAAAGTTTTACACTGCTTGTCCCAGAATGTGACCCAATTCCCTCATTTGACTGATGAAATTATTGCCTAAGCAAAAGTGACTTGGGCCCCTTGAGGATATTTGTCGTAAACCCTCATGGGAAGGTGATACTGGCCCCATTTAAAAGTGCATTCAAATCAATGCTACAAACATTTGTTCATCGCTCTTATCTGTGTTAGACACTACTCAAAGCACTGGGGCACAGAAATAAATAACACATCTCAGCTCTCAAAAGCTCAAGTCCATAGTTTAATAGCAGGAAATATCTGGTTTTAAAAAAAAACCCTGCCTTTCTACCCTTAAAATATTTTTTAAAAAGATGCTGCAATCTTCCATTGGTCAGTTCCTTCCTCTTCTTTACTCCTCCACTTAGTCTGGCTCTGATCCTTGGTATTCTACCTTTGAGATATTTTTTCAAGAGTCAGCTTTGCAAGGAAGGATGAAGTGCTCATGGGTGTCGAAGAGACACTAGAAAAAAGTCCAGGAGAGTTCTGTGTTGGAAAGACAGTTTGCGAGCAATTAGCTGGAAGCAGGCACAGAACATCTGGTGACTATTATTCCCCAGGAGTGCCACATCTGGTGCTTCTGCAGCTCATCCTGGTTGAGGAGTAATTGTGTTCCTTCATCAAAGTATATTGCCCAGAAGAATCTAGGGCACTCTTTTCTAGGAAGCTCCTGGACATCCTGAATTTACTCTCTTCCTGCCTATTCTTAAATGTTGGTATTCTGTCCCGGGTCTTTTCTATGATCACTTTATACTATCTCCCTGGACCATCTCATATAATCCTGTGACTTTAATTATCATACATAATAATCTGATGACTCCAAAATTTAAGTTACCAACACAGGCTTCATTCCGCAACTTCAGAAGCACAGATCCAATTGCCTTACAGACATTTTCACATAGATATTCTGCTGGCATATTCCTTGAGCATGTCTAAAAGTTACCTATCTCCCACTGCCAAATCTCTTCATACCATAAGGCGTGTGTGTGTGTGTATATTGTTTTATCTTGGTGAATTGCACTAACATCCACCCATTTTTTTTCTCTATCACTGAGACACGGCAGACAGAGCAACATACATCAGAGCCACAACATTCTCAGTATTTTTGGAATAAGATTATCTGAAATTAAGGGATAGGTAAGAATTCATCACTGGGAGTTGGTGATGGACCGGGAAGCCTGACGTGCTGCAGTCCATGGGATTGCAAAGAGTCGGACATGACTGAGCGACTGAACTGAAGAACACGTAAAGATTAATGGTGCAATCTCCAACTCCTGTGCCCTTTATAGTGTGTTCCTATGTTTATGTTGTATTTAGTAGTGCATCAAAAGTCGGGCAAGATGGAGATGCATATAGACTATCAAGAATAGGCACATTAGGAAAAAATAAACCAGATCAATATTCCATACTCCAAACCCATGATTATCAGGGCTGTTTTCTAGTGAGTCAGTGACTTTAAGTCCTTAGTTTAACTAATGGTTTTTGCATCTCCATATCCTTAGTGGCCCAGACAGTGAAGAATCTGCCTGCAATGCAGGAGACCCAGGTTCCATTCCTGGGTCGGGAAGATCCCCTGGAGAAGAAGCAAATGGCAACTCCCTCCAGTATTCTTGTCTGGAAGATTCCATGGACAGAGGAGCCTGGAAGGCTACATTAGTTTCATGGGGTCACAGAAGAGTCAAACACGACTGAGCAACTAACATAGCTAATGAGAGAGAGAGAAAAAAAGTTGTCTTTATGGCCTGTGGGATTTCATCAAAGATTATTTGCCACATAACAGATTGAATGTAAGGAGAGAAGGGAGAAGAGAGAGAGGGAGCAAGGGAGGAAAGAATGATGAAACAAAGGAAGGAAGACTGTTAAGTCATATCTAGGTTCAATTGGATCAGAATTCTGTGGTCAATTAGCAATGTCTGCCATGAAGGTTGAACAGTAACAAAGGTGTCACAAAGGCAGCGGTATGCTGGTAAAGGTCTAATAACTAGTTCTGGGAATTGGAGCTAGGGGTGCTATCCAGATTTGTAGCATTTACCAATTTACATGATGTAACATTTCCCACCGTGGCCAATTTCAAGCAATCAGTAAGTTGTGAACTGAAATAAATGACCTGTATTTGCTGTCCATGAAATAGTCCTACACTTGCCTTTTATGGGGAGAGAATCAGAAATCCAGAGAAGAAAAAAAAAAAAAAAAACTGGATCAATAGAGACCAGTTCCTTGGCTAAATGCTGTCTTTCTTTGTGAAGACCTTCAGATGCTGGCAAGAGGGTAGCACCACAAGTCTCTGTCTTGAGAAGGTTTATTAAGAGCTGAGAAGTTATGTAGCAAAGACTTCTGGCAAGGGCCCACGAGGTGACACACTCCTTGTTTGCCAGAGGTTTGGCCAGGCAGCGAGGTTTTTCAAACACTTGCATTTTGCTTGGGGAACAACACTACGCTGTAAACCATCAGCTTCTGTTTCTTGAACTCAAGTTGCTTCTTCAGGCTACGTGGATCTGAATAAAAGGGCTAAGGAGCCGATCAGCTATCAAGTCAAATTTTATATCTCAAGGAGTTAAGCTTAGGGACATTCTTAAAATTTGGTGTATGTTACTCAAAATAGAATTTAATTCAAAATTTAAAAGAACACCTAGGGGGACTTCCCTGGCAGTGCAGTGGTGAAGAATCTGCCTTGCAATGCAGGGGATGCAGGTTCGATCCATGGTCAGGAAATTAGATCCCACATGCCTGCAACTAAAGATCCCACATGCCACAGAAGATCCCACATGCTGCAGCTGGGACCTGGTGCAGGCAAATAAAATAAATAAATCCAAAAAAAGAACACATACAGAGAAACAAAAAGCAAAATTCACCCCCTACAACTGCACTCTTCATCAAGCTACACCTCCTTCTATGATAACACTGAACATGCTGTGTTTGTTTCCTAGGGATATTCCTGCAGTGGACTGATTGCTCTTTGAGAGCAGGAAACTTTCCTTACTCATCTTTATTTCTTTCCCCAAGTCGAATTTTCAAAACATCCCAGACATCTCTCATAGAGCTTAAGCTGACTAATTTGCTGAGTTGAGAAACATAGAACCCTATGACCAAGTAGAAGCAAGCAGGAGATGAAAGACCTGGGGCTTCATCCTAGCTCTCTCACCAATTGCTAGGTCATTAGTCAAACCTTTTCCTCTCTTAGAACCTCACTGTTCTCATCTAGAAGATGAGGCAGTTGGACTACAGAATCAGCAAGGTCTCTCTTGTCCCGAAAAATCTCTGAGTATTGAACAGTTTTCAGACTGCTTTGTTACAGGGATGCATGCTTTAATTCTATACAAACTCGTGTCTGATAGATATGGTTGTTACATTTTTCATCAATTTTATTTTTGTTTCATTTCTGAAACTCGAAGTCATTGACTAAGTTTTTTGTCTTAACTTTTTCCTAAAAGCAAAATGAGTGAGCTATTTCAGAATACAGCCCTGTTTACATCTGTAAAACTCAGTTAATAACCACTGTGTAATTGAGAGCATATGGTCTGTGAAGCCAGGTAGAATTGTACTTTTAATCCCACCCCTCTGCATACTAGCTATGTAACACTGAGCAGATTATTTCACGTCTCTGAACTCTGCATCCCTCATTTGAAAGAGAGACTATGAACCTCTTTATGGGGTTGGTGTGAGAGATCAAGAGGGAAAGATGGGTGAAGTGCCCAGCACCTAGCAGGCATTCCACAAATCATTATGTCTGTGCTGCTTTCCTCCTTTTATCTACATCCAATTTCAGAATACACAAAAGCAAAAGAGACAATATTTCTGAACTATTTTTGAATAAATACACTTAACATGTGAGTTGGATTTGCTTAAAATAAAAATTACAGAAATTCCCCCCATTATGGCATGGAAGCATGGTATAGTGACAAACCATGTTGAAATTGATGTTTCCCTTAGCAACTTTATTAGTGCTCCTTGCACCCAATGAGCTTGGTCTGTAAGGTGAAAATGTTCATAGATTTAGAAGAAAGAGGAGGAGGAAGGTTGGGAGGAGGAGATAATGGAGAACAAGGAGGAAAAGGAGAAGACGAGGAAGGAGAAGGAGAAAACAGAGGCTTGGATGTGAATGGCTGCACCTGCCCTTTGAATTAGGATGATGTGCGGGAAAACATGCAGAGTAGGAGGGATCTAAGATCATGGCATCTGGTCCCCTCACTTCATGGGAAATAGATGCGGAAACAGTGGAAACAGTGTCAAATTTATTTTTTGGGGCTCCAAAATCACTGCAGATGGTGATTGCAGCCATGAAATTAAAAGACACTTACTCCTTGGAAGGAAAGTTATGACCAATCTAGACAGCATATTAAAAAGCAGAAACATTACTTTGCCAACAAAGGTCTGTCTAGTCAAAGCTATGGTTTTTCCAGTAGTCATGCTTGGATGTGAGAGTTGGACTGTGAAGAAAGCTGAGTGCCGAAAAATTGATGCTTTTGAACTGTGGTGTTGGAGAAGAGTCTTGAGAGTCCCTTGGACTGCAAGGAGATCCAGCCAGTCCATCCTAAAGGAGATCAGTCCTGGGTGTTCACTGGAAAGACTGATGCTGAAGCTGAAACTCCAATACTTTGGCTACCTCATGCAAAGAGTTGACTCATTGGAAAAGATCCTGATGCTGGGAGGGATTGGGGGCAAGAGGAGAAGGGGACGACAGCAGATGAGATGGCTGGATGGCATCACCGACTTGATGGACATGAGTTTGAGTAAACTCTGGAAGTTGGTGATGGACAGGGAGGCCTGGCGTGCTGCGATTCACGGGGTCGCAAAGAGTTGGACACGACTGAGCAACTGAACTGAACTGAAGTCAACGTCATTACCTTGAGCAGACTTTGACCACTTGTGCAATTTACTTCAAGATCAGCTATTAAAGGCTTCATCTAGAACCAGAGTGTTTTTTTCTTTTTAAGGTTCTGTTGCATGCCCTTTTTAAATTGTCATACAACTCACCATTTTGAACTATAGAAAAAACAAGAAAAGAGAGAGAAGAAAAACACAAACAGAACATCATATTCTCTTATAATGTTGTTTGCTTAACAAATCATATTTGCTTGTAATTTTCATTATGTATTTACGTAGAATTACATTTACATTCATGGGATTAAACTTGACATCATGCTTAAAAACTTGCCTATTCCCACATAATTATGAACAATAGTTTCCCTTATCAGTTGACATCAACACCATTATGATTTTTTTGGCTGCATATTATTGTGTTGTAGGGGTGTACCGTTAGTTAACTAATCCCATTATTCATCACTTTGGTGTTTTCAGTACTGTGCAAACCCACAGAAGCACTTTGAAATTAGCCTGATCCTAAAAAGATAGACCTTAAACAAGTGAAAAGAACAGATTACAGCTGAAGTAAGCTTTGGAACTTCATTCCTCCAAGCTTATGGCACTCTTTCTAATTGCAGTGTAAGCACAAGAAAGGCTAAGGGAATTTCTGCAGCTGCCAAACATTTTGCAAGACTTTTCTTCTTTTTAAGGCCATAGACCAAGGGTCAGCCAAATCCAGCTCCCCACCTGTTTCTGTAAGGTCTAAGAGCTAAGAATGGCTTTACATTTTTAAATAATTGAAAAAAAATCAGAAGATTTCATGACACGTGTAAATCATATGAAATTCAAATTTCAGTGTCTATAAATAAAGTTTTTTTCCACCTCACATAGTTACCAAAGTTTTATTGGAGCACAGCCATGCTCATTCATTTATGTATTGCCTATGGCTGTTTTTGTGCTACGATGGTAGGGCTGAGTAGTTGCAACCCATATCTTCCAGCCCATAGTGCCTAAAATGGCTAAATAGATATGACTGCGAACATAAGAAATTCTAACTTTGAGCCCTTGGAGGGCATTGGCAAATTATGTAGAGGGCCATATTTTAGGCATATTTCCTCAACTTTCAACCACTCTAATCTATTGGAAGAGACTTTTCTGAAAGTACAGTCATATGATGGAGCTGAGGTACAATCACAGCTCAAAGGGACTGTTTCATTCAATGAAGAGGCGCTATCACACACCTCTTTTTCATAAAAGTTTTAGATCTTTGTGACTTTCTGATTTCATGACCACTAATTGAACTCCTGCTATTATGCACATATGTTGCTTGAGGTATGTTGCGTCTGGGGGGAAATCCTAGTGTGAATTCAAAGACTAAAGTTGCTAAAACTTCTTCAGCTCTTGTCCCAAATGTGGCTTCTTAGTGGGTACCAGGTTGACCTTCTCTCTTAGCCCACTGGGCTGACCTTTTCTAGACTTCTCGGGCATGGTAAACCAAGATCCTTTGAGACCATGAATGTATTTTTAAAGTTTTTATTTATGTGTTGGTTGCACTGAGTCTTCACTGATGCACATGGGCTTTCTCTAATTGCAACAAGTGGGGGCTACTCCCTAGTTGCAGTGCATGGATTTATTATTGCAGTGACTTCTCTTGTTGCAGAGCACAGGCTCTAGATGTTCAGGCTTCAGTAGTTGTGGCAGATGGGCTCAGTAGTTGTGGCTCCTGGGCCCTAGAACACGTGGACTCCAATAGTTATGGCATGTGGGCTTTAGTTGCTCCATGGCATGTGGAGTCTTCCCAGAACAGGGATCAAACCCATGACCCTGGCACTGGCAGGCAGATTCTTATCCACTGTACCACCAGGGAACTCACTAAAATTAATATGATAATAATACTATAATAGCAAACATCCATGAACATTATTGAACATCTATGTTCTAAGCTCTGTGACAAATATGTTATAGGCATTTCATATTTAATCTTCATAGTAACCCCCCAATTAAATGTTACTAGTTCATTTTCCAACAAAGAAACCAAGACTCAAGGAACCTAAGTAGCTTGCTTAAAGTCACAAAATCAGCTTGAGATACACAAGACCCAGAAGCCAGATCTGTCTGACTCTGACGTCCTTGTTCATAATACAACACTGTATTACAGGTTTACTACTCATTTTCCTTTAAATGCATACCCTCTCAATTTCTTTGAATTATGTCTACTTTCCACAATTTGATTCCATTTAATTCAACTAATATTCAGGTTTCTATTCTAGGTTATAATAAATAGCCCCACTCTCATTACTTTGAACTATTTTCTGCCAATCCTGTTTATGTTCATGTCTTGATTAAAAACAGCTAGTTTGCAACAGCCACACAAAAGATCTCATCTTAATTCTGATCTAGTGTCCACATCCACCAGTCCTCTCTCAAAGGTTCTCTTAACTTAGCTCTATCTGCAAAGCTTAGCACAAGTGTACTCAACCAGGAAACCACGGGGACAGTCACATCCCTGAGCCCCTCCTGATGGTTCCTGGACCTTCCACAGCCCCTGCTCGGGTTCAGCCTTAAGCAATCATGTTCTATGACATGATCCTCTCACCTTTATTTATTTACTTATTTTGACTTGATGGAAATTCACTCCTCACAGTTCTGAGCTTCCCTGGTGACTTAGCTGGCAAAAATCCACCTGAAATGCACAAGACCTGGGTTTGATCCTTGGGTTGGGAAGATCCCCTGGAGAAGGGAACAAAGAATTCCATGGACTATTCCATGGGGTTGCAAAGAGTTGGACACGACTGAACGACTTTCACTTTCACTTTTCACAGTTCTGGAGGCAGAAAAAGTCCAGTATCAAGGGACTAACCAATTTAGTTCCTGGTGAGAATCCTCTTCCTGGTTTTCAGATAGCAGTCTTCTTGCTATATCCTCATATGGCAAACAGAAAGATCATCTTCTTTATGTCTCTATGATCCTCTCTTTCTTTGAACTTGACGTATGAAAAGCCAAACCATGCCAACAATTTATGAGTTCATCTAGTTGCCAAAATAGGGACAAACATTGCTAATCAGAGCCTGAAAAAATTCAAAGCAGGAAATGCAGAGACTCACCCAATTGGCAAAAGAAGCTAAAGCTAAAAAGTTCCAAAGAACTAAAGTACTAGGTGCCATGAATGGGAGCAAGGTATGAATAGAACAAATAAATGAGGTAGAAGGAGACATGCAGAGCAAGGGGTTACAGAGTTTGTAGGTAGAAGCAATTGCCCAGATGTGCATGGGCCATGCAGATAATAACAGCAATGATCCTTGCAGCCTAGAATTCTCAATGAGCTTCCAGACAGTTTCCATGTTGGAAACAGTTCTTGATTTCCTGTGAGTCTTTTTTGTCATATGTATGTTTTCATTGAATTTACATTTCTGGAAGTAGCTTAAGTCAGTTACGATACTTTGGAACCCCAGGAGACTAAGAAACACGGGAAACATAAAAAATTATTGGTTGACAGGCTGTCTGAAAGACTGAATGATGGGCCTTCAGTAGTTATCTTATATTCAGTAGTATATCTTATATTGTAGTTCCTTATATTGGTCTTTGTAGGGACGTGGATTTTTTTTTCTAGCTGAATGTGTAATTGGCACTACAACCCTTGGGCATCAGACAAACTAAAAAGCTTGTGTGTTAGGGGCCTTCCAGCACAAACCATCTGCAGTTCTGCAATAAGATCACCAAGGGCCTTACATGCCAGGCTAAGGAGCTCAGATTCCATCCTGTCACCAGAGCAGATGACAAGAAGAAAATAAAGATCTGCTGGAAAAATGGAGTCATGATACCAGCAACTTCTTTATTAACAATTATTGTGCTGAGGCCTCTTCCCAGGCTTGCTGTGTCAAACTGTGGCCCTTATTACTGTCATTTCCTGGTATGACAGAAAGGCAAGGCTGATACCATTTCAGCAAAACATCAATCTCAAAATAAGGATGAACCTCTGTCAGTTGCAGTTGTCCTCAGGGGGTTGATGTCCTTGCAACTGGACAAGGTTTCATTTCCCTGGTTGTGTGCTTGTTCTTATTAAAAGCTAGCAAATAATTGCTCCAAGGTTTTACAGTATCATCCATCCCTCACTGCTTGTGCTGGAAACTTGTGAAATAGGAGGTGAATCACCTTTGTGAGGGCTGATAGAAATCTGTAAAATGAGGGTTTGTCACCAGAGAACCCTAAGAACAGCTCTACTCTAAGAATAGGTTACTTCATGTGATCCTTTCAGAGTCTCCAGCAGGGATGGCTAATGGAGTTTATCTGTTATGTTGACTTTACTGGTAGCAATTTGTCCTCCCTCTCTGAAATAATGTGTAGAAAACTGTTAACTTTTGACCATGCTCAGTGGAGAAAGGGCTATTTTCAATTAATAATGTCTGACAAGTACATAGGAGGGGAAGGAGGCAACATATGTGTCATGAGCTAGAGTCAAGCATAGGTTCCTACAATGGATAATCAGTTTCTGCCCCTGTGATCTATAAAAGTGAGTCATCTAAAGACAAAATGTTTGAATCTTTCAAGGACAGCTTAGGGATGGGAAGAAGAAGTGAGAAAGAAAAGCATTATTGTTCCTATATTTAGTTAAGGTACAGTAATGCTTTGACCTTGTAAGAAATAATTGAGTTTCTTCCTATCTACAATGTCAACATTTTTCATTTTCTGGCCTTGTAACCTTCATAAAATCATAAGATGCTGAACTTGGACTATACTTTAGACCAAATGAATCTAATAGCCATATATAAAACATTCCACTCAACAGCAGCAGAATAAACATTCCTCTTAAATGCACACAGAACAGTCTCCAGGATAGATCATATGATAGGTCACACAACAAGTCTTAGCAAATTTAAGACTGAAATCATACCAAGTATCTTTTATGACCACAATAGTATGAAACTAGAAATCAAAAACACAAATAAAGTTGGAAAATTCACAGATATGGAAACTAAACAATACATTCCTGAACAAGCAATGTGTTGAAAAAGCATATAAAAAAAAAAAGAAATAAAAACATCTTGAAACAAATGAAAATGGAAATGCATAAATTAAAACCTATGGAATGCTTCAAAAGCAGTCCTGAGAAGGAGGTTTACAGCAATAAATGCCTACATTAAAAAAAAAATCAAATAAACAACCTCACTTTGTACTCAAAGATAAGAACATACTAGGCCTAAAATTAGCAGGAGAAAGGAAATAGCAAGGATTAGAGTATTTTAAGAAGACTCAAATAAATGAAAAGATAGCCAGAGTTCATACATCAGAAGACTCATTATTGTTATAATCTCCATACTACTGAAAGCCATCTATAAATTCTATGCATTCCTATCAAAACTCAAAGGGCATTTTTTTTTTTTTACAGAAATAGGAAAAAAATCCTGATATGTGTATGGAACCACAAAAGATGCCAAATAGCCAAAGCAATCCTGATAATAAAGAACAAATCCAGAGATGCCACACTTCCTGATTTCAAATTGTACTACAAAGCTATAGTAATCAACTGTATGGTACTGGCATAAAAATAGACATATCACCAACAGAACAGATTCAAGAGCCCAGAAATAAACCTTCATGTATACAGCCAATTAATATTTGACAAGGATGTCCAGAATATTATATTCAATGGTAAAGAATAATCTCTTCAATAAATGGTGCTAGGAAAAGAGGATTATTACATGCATAAGAATAAAATTGGATCCTATCTTACACCACTTAAAAAACTAACCTGAAATGGATTAGTGACTTAAATGTAAGACTTAACACTGTAAAACTGTATATACCAAAAAAGCTCCTTGACATTAGTCTTGGCAAGTATTTTTATGGATATGACACCAAAAACAAAAATAAAGATATAAAATTTTAGGAAACAAAATAGGAAAATCTTCATAATGTAGAGCTAGACAAAGTCCTTAGATATGACACCAAAAGCACAATCCATAGAAAGAAAAGTGATTAAGTTGAACTTCATTAAAATTAAAAACTTGCTCTGTAAAAGATTCAATTAGGATGAAAGCATAAGAATAAACTTACAAATCACATATCTGATAAAGGACTAGTGTCCAGAAGAATACTTAAAACAGTATTAAAAGAACAAATAATCAATTAGAAAATTGACAAGATACATGAAGAGACATTTCACAGGAGAGGATAGACAGATAGAAAATAAGCACCTGAAAAGATGTTCAACATTTTTAGCCACTGGGGAAGTATAAAAGCTACAATGTGATATCACTGCACACCTATCAGAATAGCTAATATAAAAAATTAGCAACAACACCAAGAATATGAAGAATTGCTGATGTGAATGTAAAGTGGTATAGCCACTGTGGATAAGTTTCTTTAAACAGTTAAGCTTCTCTCACAGTTTCTTAAAACAACAAAACCTGCAACTGCCATATGACCCAATAATTATCCTCATGAGCATTTGTCCCAGAGAAATGAAGACTTACATCAACATAAAAGCCACACGTGAATGTTTAGAGCAGCTTTATTCATAATAGCCCAAAGCCAGAAATGACCTAGATGTCCTTCAATGGATGAATGATTAAGTAAATTGTAGTATATTCATACCGTGGAATATTGTTCAGAAATAACTTTTTAAAAAACTGTCAATACATGCTACAGTCTGGATAAATCTCTAGACAATTATGCTAAATTATGGAAAAGCCAACTTAAAAGGTTATATATTGTATCACTTCACTTACATAATATTCCTGAAATGACAAAATTATAGAAACAGAAAACAGATTAGTGCTTTCTAGGAGTCAGGGCTGATGGAGAAAGATGTGTGCATCTCTATAATACGGCAACATGAGAGATTCATGTGGTGATGGAAATATTCCACATCTTGACTAAACTAATGTGAATATCCTGGTTGTAATATTCTACTATAGTTCAATAGGTTTTATTATTGGAGGAACTTAGATAAAATGTACACAGAATCTTTCTGTATTATTTCTTGCAGCCATATGTGACCACAATTATGTCTCAATTGAAAGTTTAACTTAAAAAAAATGCTCAAGAGCTCCTTGAGTCCAGCTCAATAATTTCACAGTTCAAGAAACCAAGGCTCTGAAGGGGTCGTGACTGAACTCTGTTCTTTGGCCACCCACTGGACAATTTTTACTCAGGAATGGGAAACACTTTCTCAAGATTCAGCTTGGCCATCAGATTGCTCGGCTGGAAAGACCTGTGCCTACTAAGTACCAGATCATCAGACCCTCCCTTGCACCAAGGCTCCCAAAGAAGGGGGTGGGTGCAGAGAACCACAAGGGACTGTGGGGTATGTCCTGAATAGATTCTCCATAGAACAGAACAATAAGGCAGTCAGGACAGAAGACAGTTTGAGAAGGAACATGGCTCCAAACAGGTCAGTCTAAATGCAAAGGAAAAAATAGAGAAAAACCACAGGAACTCATTGGAGGCAATTTCTGTAGCTGAAAGGTTTCGAAAGCAGTACTTGAATGATGGGAGGAAGGGAATTCAAGTCCCATTCCAATTTCTTTGCTGCAAGAAAGAAGACCTGGTGGACCAAGGAAACCACAGACTTCTTAGACTCTGAAGTCTCCAGAGCAAAAGACAAGTTTCAACCTCATTCTTTATTAAGGCAAGAAGAGCCCACAGGATGACACTCAAATCAGTGACTACAAAGCTTTGAGAGAGCTTCAGGAAGACTTCCCTGGACACATAACTGGACAAGGCCTGGCTACCATCAGCTCCTTCCTGACCTTCCCAAGGACTATCAACTCCTATTCATAGTGCCTTCACCACTCTACTGCAAGTTCCACAAGACAGATACTGTTTGGTCTTCTTCACCCTGTATCACTGGTACTCAGCATAAATCCTGGTGCATCATGGAAGTCCAATAAATATCTGTGCAGTGGATGAATGAACATTTGGCCATCTGCTGTACAGATACAGAACCTGAGGACCGGAGAGGCACTGACCCAGAGTTCAACTGAGCATCAGTCACAGAGCCAAGACCAGGAATAATGAAGATGATGAAAAGGCACTGAGCTTTACTAAGCTCCTGGCACTGTGCTCAGTGCTCGTCATCCGCTATCTAGGTCAATCCTCATCAGATGACTATGAGGCAGCTCCGAAAACTGGGTGCCATCCTGGATTCCCTCTTGCCCGCTCTCTCTCAGCTAATCCTTAAATTCTACCAACACTACCCACAAAATAATCTGAATCTGACATCTTCTCTTGATCTCCACCATAACCTAAATCAGTGTAACTGATTACCCAGACTCCTGCAACAGCACAAGCTGATCTCCCCACTTCTACTCTTGCCCCCACCTCACCAATTTATTCTCCACCAGCTGCCAGAGGGATGTTGCTACTGCCGGAGAGGCCATGTCATTCATTTGCTTAAAACCCTCTAGTTTTCCATCACACAGTAATGAGATATACATTCCTTACCACAGCCTGTGAGATCCCCCGAAGATCTGGCCCCTGCTTATTTTCTGACCTCCACTACCACTTTCCCCATTTCTTGCTTCTCTCAGCCACACTGGGCAGCTTTCAGACCTCTAGCTCCCTGAGTTGATCACACATGTACCTACTTCTGAGCCTTTGCCCAGACTGTCCCATCCATCTGAAGGTCTCCTACCCTCTTACTGCCCAACTTTCATTCTTCTCATTCAGATCTCATTCAGAAGTCACCTTTTCAGACAGGTCATCCCTAGCTCACCCCAATCTAAAGTAGCCCCCCTTAGTCATCATATCATACTGGTTTTTTTCCTTTATGATACTCAAAACTACATAAAATTTTCTTGTATAATTCTTATTACAAAAATGTTACTGGAGTATATTTGCTTTACAGTGTTGTGTTATTTTCTGCTATATAGCAAAGTGGATCAGCTATACATATACCCCCTATTTTTTGGATTTCCTTCCCATTTAAGTCACCACAGAGCATTGAGTAGAGTTTCCTGAACTATACGTAGGTTCTCATTAGTTATCTATTTCATACATAGTAGTGTATATATGTCAATTCTAATCTCCCAATTCATCCCACCCCCATCTTTCCCCACTTGGTGTCCATACACCTGTTTCTACATCTATGTCATTTCTGCTTTGCAAATAGGTTCATCTGTACCATTTTTCTAGATTCCACATATATGTGTTAATATACGATGTTAGTTTTTCTCTTTCTGACTTCACTCTGTATGAGAGGCTCTAGGTCCATCCACATCTCTGCAAATGACACAATTTCGTTCCTTTTTATGGCTGAGTAATTCTCTGCTGTATACATGTGCCACATCTTCTTTACTAGCCATCTGTTTCCTTCACTGTTGCATTGCCCCCCAGAGTTATCATCAGCCCCTAAGACCTCATCTATCTCATTTACCACCATACCCCTCATATCTAGAACAGTACGTGCTCACTGCTTAGTACAAACTTTCAGAATTCATGAATCATTACTCACTTTTCAGATAGGGAAACTGAGGCTCAGGGAAATTAAGTGAGTTGCCCAAGAGCATACATTTATGAAATGGCAGAACAGGGATTCCACCACATGTAGCCTCTCTCCAAAAACTTCACTTCAATCCACACTTTCAAGGCCTGAGCACAATGCCCCACTCCCTCTACCATTCTGGATTCTTAGAAGGGAAGGACTGTGTGGTCTTTCCCTCCAGGGTGGCTGAGAGCCCCAGATAACTCAGGCTTAAAGAAACCATCCTTCTCACCAGAACCTTGGGGAAGCATGGTTCCAGGGCTCCATCGGCCCCTCCCTGCTGCCCAATCCACATGTGAAGACATTTTGGCAGTGCCCACTCTGCCATTTAGGGACATAGTCCTCATTCAATCCCATTCCTGGGCCTCAGGTGGTAAAAACCAATTCTTTCAAAAAGTGGTACATCCTGCCTGCCTTCTGGAGTTTAGCAGAAGATTCTAGCATGATCTAGTTAGTGCAGGCCACTCATCCTGGAGCAGTGTAGTACGACTGTGGTCTTGAGAAGACATGACTGGGAGACATCAGAAACCACAGGGCCACACTCAGAGGACCCCAGATCCCCGGTGGGCCATCACCCACGGGTCAGCCTCGTCCATTTCTGGAGAAGTCTCGGAAGTCCAAGGACCACAGTCCAGAGCATCTGAAGAAGGACAGCTTTGCCACAAAGCCAGAAGAGCCAGTGCCTGGGCTGTTAGAGAGTGAGGTTGACCGCGGGAGCCGATTCTGCTCACGCACAGGTGGAGGGGCCGGGATCACTTCTTGTCTGCCCATCCCCTGCCTGCCGCCGCGTCTGAAGGCGCCGCCTCCGAGCCCCGCAGCGAGCGCTCTGCGCGCGTCCCGAGGCCCAGCACACAGTTGCCCCTGACCTCCTCATGCTGGCAACCGCGTCTTGTGCTGTTTAACAGCCGCGAGAGGAGCCATGGCCTACCCTGGGGAGTGTCTGCGGGGAGAGAGCAGGCACCGAATTGATTTTCAAGATTAACTGTCATCCCCAGCTGGGAAGCAGCCAGCACAGGAACCGAGCAATCTTCCTTGGTTTTCCTCTGCTTCAGAAATCACTTTCTCTGCCAGGTGCCTGGCAAGGCTGGAATGGTGGGTCCTAGGAGAGGTGTTCCTGGCCACTGAAGGATGATGCCTTCCAGGGAGCAAGCATGAGGAGGCATCAGGAAAACTTCTGGTAAGAAGCACTCACCCTGTGCATGCTGAGTTTCATCTTCTTTTCTGTGTGGTCCTAGGCAAATTGCTTAACCTCTCTGAAACTTTCACTCCTCATCCAAAATAAAATATCAACAGTTAACATCTATTTTATCATATGCTTGTGAAAATTGGAGGTAATGTGT